>NC_081428.1:12335536-12641498 GCF_949786415.1 Peromyscus eremicus
ATTTAAAAGTCAAAAGGTCACTATAAGACAGTGTTTCAAAAAGAGGATATAAATAGAGCTATTTTTATAGAATGAGGAGTTGAGGCAGTTTCAATCCTATAGTTTCTGGTTCTTTGTGAGGTACTAGGAAGTTGATTTCCCAGAAAGATATAAATTTTCAATAACATTCCCTCATTGAGGTAGTTACAGAAGATTCAGGAAGGTAATGAAACTTACAAGACTCAGGAATCTTAGGAAGCCCCAAGTTTCATAAGGCTCCTACCCTTGTTTATAAACGTAGTAAAACATCTGAAAAAAAGAGACTCTCTTTAAGATGCACCTTTGATGACTCATCTGGGACTTTGAGTCACTTACGCTTTTGTAAGTAACCCCTCACCCACATTCTTGTCAGTAACCACAGTAATAGTCAGTAAATTCATTGGTTCATCAATCTAGTCTTTAGTGGGATCATTTCTGTGACCTGTTGTCAGTGCCCTATGTATAGTAACAGACTGCTGTTCAGGTCTCTCCAAGAAAAGCCACAGAGCAAGAATAGAGACTAGAGAAAGGCAGCAGTTTCTCAGAACGGGATTGTAGGTTGTGTGGAGCTCTGAATTTACATCTCCAGAACTCATGTAAAAGCCAGGCATTGTGGCATATGTCTGTAATCACATCACAGAGAGGTGAAAGGCAGGTTCTTGGAGTTTATTGTAGCCAGAAGTTTCTCTGGTCCTGCCTGGGCCTTGCGGTCAAGACAAATCTCTCCCACCTGTGTCCTACAGTGGCTTGGTCCCAAGTAAACACACAGAGACTTATATTATTTACAAACTGTATGGCCTATGGGTCAGGCTTCTTGATAGCTAGTTCTTACAACTTAACTCAGCCCATTATTATTAATCTATGCACTGCCATGTGGCTTTGTGTCTTACCAGTACTTTCACATCTTGCTTCTCCTGGCAGCAGCTCACAGTGCCTCCTGACTCCACCCTTTTTCATCTCCCTCTTCAGTTTGAATGTACTACCTAACCTTATTCTGCCTCGCCATTGGCCAAACAGCTTTATTTATCAACCAATGAGAGCAACACATATTCACAGCATAGAGAAAGATATCTCACAGCAGTTCATTGACTACAAGTTTTGCTAAATTGATGAGATTCAGTTTCAGTGACAGATGCTGCTCCAAAAATAAGGTGAGAAGCAACTGAGGAAAATATCCCCAAAATATCAGCCTTCAGGCAATACTAACACACATACACATGCATGTGTGTATTTGCAACACATGTGTAAACACATACAAAAAATAGCCTGTGATTTGTCAATTTTTAGTAGCAAACTTATTGAGAACTAATTGCTTGCCTGAATGAATTATCAGCATCCACATTGTACTTTGCTGCTCTGGATGATCTTAAATACATTGAAGTCAGACTATCACAGAGAAAAAAGGAAATAAATGAATTATTGTATCCAGAGCTTTCCTAAATTTCCTTAGAAAACACTGCAAAAATACAGCTTTCAACTCTAGGCCTTCGGTCACTCATCTTTCTTTGTTCCCTAGTAAGTAAGAATCTTTGTCTCCTTTCTAAACTGTGACATTTACTTTGCCCAAAGTGACAAATCCCGACTTGTTTCTGAGCTAGTCCCCGAGGGTGGTATGGCCAAAACAGATCTTTGGAGGGCTATGATCATCTTCTCCACCCAGGGAGGTGTCCTTCTTTGGCCTCACCATTACTGATCACAGAAAGAAAGACTGATTATCCTTTCCTTTCTTTCCGGTTTCCAGTTTGCATTTTTTGGAGAGAGGGTGAGGGTGGTGGCATTCATCATCATTTTATGAAGAGATGGCAAGAGAGAATAAATAGGTCCTGTTCTGAGTGCTCACAGTGAAGTAAGAATGATTTTCTTCTGACCAAAACAAAATACCACGCTGCTGATTTCCTTCAGCTCCTTGTCAATCTTGTAAAATAGAAAAGGTTCATAGCTGCTACTCTGAAACTTTTGCCAAAATAATTTAATATATCATGGTGACTGAACAACACCTATATATGAACTTGTCCAATGTAATAATGGATCATATCATAAGCTTGTGTGCAGAGTATGAATAGCAATTAGATCAAAAATCCCCCTGGTGAACAAGATACCCTGTCCTACATGCATGCTACTAAATCACTGACACTTTGGTAAGTTTATGTTATATGTATGACTAAAAGTTTCATGCCCACAACTAAACTTGATATATACTGAGAATAACCACACATTTGTTTACTCACAGAATACTAAAACTTCTAAATTTTAAACACAAATGTGACAAACAAATTGTTGGATTATTTTATTTCAGGATCACCCTGTGTTTGCAGAATATACTAAGTCTGAACTTCATTGTCATGATCAGTGACAAAGCCCATTGTTTTAAAATCATATTGAAATTAGTTTCAGTACTATCAATTTTGCAAGCATGTTGTTTGGGCCACACACCAACCTATAATGAATAATGCTGCACTTTGCTAAAGGATAAACTAATTTCCTAAAATTGTTATGAAGCTACTTCTTCAGTGATTTGTTAACTGTGAATGTTGATATACAACTTGTAGTGTATGTGAAAGGATATACAAAATCGTTGCCACATTAAAGCTTAAAATGTACTGTCTAACTCATTTATTTTGATTTTTATTCTTTTCTTTGACAGTTCCATGCAAGCATATAATGCATTTCAAGTATTCTCATGCCTACCCCCTCTTAGTCATACCTCCCACACACTTACCACTTTACTCCATTCAAGTTCCTTTAACACTCATGTCTTTTTGTTTGGTTTTCTGACCCACAGACTTTCATCAGGACCCTCTGTATGACCACAGGTTTCAAATTATCCATTGGAACCTGATAGACTGACCTCTGACAACACATTGAAGTCCATGACTGCATCTTCCTCAGAATCCACTAATAGTCAATTGCTCAGCAAGAGAGGTATAGCCCCATGAATCCCTCCTCACTCCTTGACTAAGTGATAAAAGGCAATATTTTGGGCAGGTCTAGTGCAGGAAACCACAAATAATTCAATTATTTAATGATTTTAATAATGAAAATTTCATAAAACCCATAAAGATATGTTTTATCAATACACATTTAAATGATTTCCTCCTGTTTATCAATGAGGCTTCTTTTTTTTCTCCAAAATAAAGTAAAAGTGGCATTTCCATGGTAATCTTTTTTTGCCTCAGTGACTATTGAAAGGACTGTACTTGAACGGAATATGTTTATGTTAGAATTACTAAGAAATGCTGAGGCTGATTGTGTTTCAAATACATTCTCTTCAAGCCTTTTAATAATTCAAAACAAAGCTGAGGTCTTGCAGAATGTATGGAAATTATTCATTAGCACATGGTTATTAAATATCCATGGAGTATCCATGTTGGTCATTGTATTTATAGTTTTTCTCAAGTGAAGAGTTTAGGAGACTGAGTTAAGATCACTATACAGGAGCTCCTAAGCTTTTGGGTGGGCTGCACTGAGTCACATCTATTAGGGAAGGCTTGACCATGCATTATCACAGAAGTGAGAACAAGGCTTTCCAAGACATCAACAGTGGGTAAAATCATTGCCAAATATTACTGAGTGTTCATGCATCAGGCAGAAATAAACTACAGCTGTGTATTTATAGTAGAAAGCTTCAGTACACATCCCTTCACTGGTCCAACCACACTGCCTGCATCTTGTATTGTTTTACCCCTGCCTTATTTCTTTATCAGCCCCACTTAATGTCTCCAGAGCAGAAAGAGATATGATGTTGACAGGGCTGAATGAGAAGTCGTATGAAAAGATACGTGTGAGACTGACAGATTATTCATATTTGCATTGCTACTATTTTCTGTTCTCTGGACACTGGGATGCTAGGTGAAAGTGGAAAGATGCACAACTTTCTAGCCATGTATGCTAGAATAAGTTACAGAACTGTAGAAGAGGCATAGGCTCATGGGAAATGAATCTGTGTCCTTGGTCTTCCAAAATTCCTAAAGTACCCAAGAGGAGCCACTTGCCTGGCTCCAGAATTATACATTTTTAATCTATTCTTCATGATGTATGATTTTTAAAACACAATATTTAATCAAATTATAAACAAAAATTATATGCATGTGATATCTTGACTAAGAAAAATTTCTCAATTTGGCTTAATGGGGTTATTTTAAGAGGTGGCAAGCTAGATTCCTACTTCCTGTGAAACGTGAGTGACTGTGGACCACCAGTTGGCTAGAAGACACCAGGCAATAGAAATAAGATCTTGGATTGACTAATAAACTGAACTTAAGGAAATTTTTCCACTACAGTTAAAATATTCATTAAATCCTATGAATAAGATGCTAGGAAATATAATTGACAGATCCTTAAGGAAGTTACATTGACTAGATACTAACAGTGAAAGTGTTCTCCAACTTCAACTAATAGCCTATTTACTATTGCCAATACTTTCAGTAATTTACAGAATAATTGACTAATTAGATTTCTTTCTTAGCTCTTAAATAATTTATAGTAGAGATTACAAGTGAGTTTAAAATTTTTAATTAGTCAATTTGCATGCTATCTAGAAAGATAAATATACATTCTACACACATAACACCTACATACTTTTAGCCTTATGAAATAGATAATAACATTCTGCTTTGAAATTCTCTGTATTTGATGGATACAAAACCATTAATAAACATTCTAAATTTTAATTTTGATAAAATTGGTTTAAAAAAATCAGGCTACATATTTCTTTAAATAGAAAACAATTCAACCAACAGAGTATTCCTATTATAAAGAAATAGATGTACTCAACACATTTGACAGGTGGCAGTTACTCTAAATGTGACTGAATTAGCCACAGCTGCTTTCCATAGAATAAAGCCCACATGCTCCATAAAAAGGAAGATTAGTTTTCATCATATAGTCCTATTGGGTAATAATATTTAAGGAGCCATGTTAATGCAAGCTAACTCCATTTGTTTCTGGTGCACTAAAATCAACACAGAAAATACACAGCATATGTGAAGGACTTATGAATTATGAGCCTCAACACTGTAAAAGGAGGGATATTTCATGGAACATTAATTCTTTCTAAAAATTCAAATATTTTTTCTAATCGCCTTATGCCCTTTGCATAATTACATCTGGGAACCTAGTCATTCACTAGTAATTGATTCAAATATCACTCTGTTTCATTACAAGATCTGGAGATCCTTATTGGAAACTAAGGATCTCCAGATCTTGTAATGAAACAGAGTGATATCCACAGTGACCGGTAGAAGCATGTGTTTTTGGCATGGGCTTCACATCTTCTCCCATTGTTTCCCAAACATTCATAACTATTTCAACTATTATTTTTGTTTAATCAGCAAGTGTTTTGAAGAATTATTATTTGCACATGTGCTATATTTTACAACAAAAACATTAGTTGTATGTTTACAAGGGAAAATGGTACAAATCTACAAAGTACAGACAGTATTTGGTTACCCTTACATAATATCACTGTGGAATTAACTTAGAGCAGATGGAGCATTGTTTTACTTGAGTCACCAAAAAGGAAAAGTGAGATACTTTAAAAAAAAAAAAAAAAGATTAACCTGCATTAAAATGAGAGTGTGTCTGATTCACAAATTTCCATTGGAGCCAAAGACCCAGAACAGCAAAGAGGCACTCAATCTAACCAAAGAAGTCAATTATATTTTACTGTAAAATAGTGTTGTTTAGATAAGCAAATAAATAAAAATGAGCCTGAGCAGAAAGTGAATATCCATTTCCCAAGAAGTCAAAAAACATCATCTTCCATTTCAGAAGCTTCTAGGCTGTTGGGGCAGTGTGTTCCCTTTGCTATACCCATAGCTCTTATTGTCACATCTAAAAGCCCACAAGCAGAAGTATTATCAAGGGTCCTACATGGATAAATCAATCAAAATATGCCTTTTTCTAAAGCTTTGCTGGGATCTTGAAATCCTAGAGCTAATATTGTTTGTTGCTATAGCATAAATCTAACAATAATATACACTAAACACTAATAAACTAATAAGTAGCTTGTTCTCATAGAAAACATTATCTGATTCTGGTAGACACTTGAAGAGAAATTAAATATGGCCTTATCTGTAGTGAATTGCCTCAACTCTGAACTTTCTCATACAAATATTCTTATTATGTTAGCAATGCAGGAAGTGGACTCCAAATCTCAGAATAATCTCTAAGTTTATATTTTAACTTTGCTATTATTTATTCATCCTGGGAATATAATTAAAGCTTTACTACTCTAATTACTAAAACATGAATCAAGACCAAAGAATTCTGGATCCTGTTTTCTCAAACTTGTAGAACCGTATATACAAAGGAACACATACACAAATACCCACATTCTTGCTGAATTCTATTCTCTTTTCAAGGATAATTTTCCAAACATTTTTGTTAAAATCACTTTTAAAAATTAAGAGAATAAAATATCTTTTTATGTGTTTATGCTTTATGAAAATTTTATAAATACTTTCCATATAATTAAACTAAAACTTTAGCTGAAGAGCTTTCTATCATAAAGCACATATACACACACTTGTGTTCAACATACATTGATAGTATCCACTTTGATACTGCTAGGAAGACAAATTCCAAAAAGAGAAATAACTTAACTTTTACCTTTCAAGATTTGTGCACCCTGCAAAAAAAAAAAAATAGAGAAAGCAAATATAGAAAGAAAGAAAGAAGGAAAGAAAGAAAGAAAGAAAGAAAGAAAGAAAGAAAGAAAGAAAGAAGGAAAGAAAGAGAAAGAAGGAAAGAAAGAAAGAAAAAAGAAAAGAAAGACCAAGGCCAATTGAGAGATAGGAAATCTTTTAACAATTTGTGTTTCAAGGCTGTGTAAGTGTTTCCTACCACACCCATGGCAAAGCTATTCCATTCATGCTGGACATAAAAAGGTCCATTCAGACTTTGGAATTGAATGGAACTGGTGTAGATCTTATTTATAAACTTGATGGAGGCCCCCTGATGTGTGAAACAGATGTACTGCTCTTTACTATCTATACCGATATCCAAAATGGTTGAGCAATGAGTCTTTCTCTATTTTCTTCAGGAAGCAAGTGGAAAACTGGAGATAATGTTTAAGGCATATGAATAGAATTTTGTTATAAACAATAAAACACAGTGAGAACATTGGAGAATTTTCTTAACAAATTTTTCATATTGCTTTTCAAATGTATGCAATAATGAGGGGATTCAAACGCACCAAAGGTTATAACAATTCTACTCTTCACTCCTCGCCACACAAATTTGTTAGAACATCATCAGGAGTCTTCCAATGACTTTGTTTTAAAATTCTGTGTCAAAAGAAAGTGAAAACAACAAGTAAAAAACCTTCTGTTTTTAATACAGAAAAAAAAGGCTGGTGCTCAATGGACATCTGAAATCATGAAAGTCGGCATTAACAGCCTCCATTGCTCCCTATCCCTTCATAAAACATACGAGAAAATCAGTTAATCCATATGTTACCTTGTGTGTCTGAGTAACAGGACATGGTATTTAGAGGCCAGTATGGAAGAAGATTCTGCCTCCCTTGGTAAGGCATAGTTTCATGGTTCACAAAAATTCAATCTCCATGCTAGAGACATCTGCTTTGGAAAGCAATAGGAAGGATACGATTAGTAAAAGCAAGGTCCCTGGTCTCCTTGGCTCTGTGTCTGGTCCACAGAATAAGGAAGATATCAGAGTCTTGTAGTTTCTTTTGATGTTATGGACTCCCAATGACCTTAGGACTTTCTATTAGGTACTGTTTTTTAAAGATTCTGCCACCTTCTAGCAGACTAAGCAGATAGCTCACTGGACAATGTGAGATGCTCACATCCAAATTACAGTGCCACTCATGAGCTGGAACTTACCTCCCAGAAAATCTATAGAAGGTGATAGCTGGGAGAACAGTACAAACAGACAGTTGGGGTCTTAGAACTAGTGAGTGAAGCTGGGTGGTGATGGTACACTCCTTTAATCCCAGCACTCAGGAGGCAGAGGTAGGCAGATCTCTATGAGTTCGAGGCCAGCTTGGTCTACAGAGAAAGTTCCAGGACAGGCTCCAAAGCTACACAGAGAAACCATGTCTTGAAAAACCAACCAACCAACCAAAGAAACAAACAAAAACTAGTGAGTGATTTGATCTAATATAGACCCTTTTTCACATGGTTTTAGGTCCCTTACCTGTACAATGGACACTAGTAACTCATAAACGTGTGTGTGTGTGTGTGTGTGTGTGTGTGTGCTGTGAATGTACACATATATGTTTCTGTTACATGTGTGGAGACCAGAGAAGGAAAGTGGCTTATTTTTCTCTGCCTTATTTCATTGAGACAGTACCTCTCACTGAACTAGGGCTGCACCACCACTTCAGTTAGACTGGTCAGTCAGTAAGTCTTAGTGACCCTTGTCTCCACCTCCACAGTGCTGAAGCCACGTAAGCCCCTCCAACATCTGTGGCTGGATGTTTATAGGGCATTCTTATGCACAGTGCAGTGTGGCATTGGTGGTATGACAGTGAGCATGGCTGCTTCCCAAATCTTAATTTTCATGTAATGTCTTTTTCTGCTCAAGATCCTGTCCAAAAAAACACACTACACTTAAATGCCTTTTGGGCCTCCCTTATCTGTGATGATTTATTCCTGGGCACTTTAAATAAAATGGTTTCTTTTTGAGTAAAGACAGAAATTTGAAAACTTTTTTCAAGTAAATTTGATTAAACCACATAAAACTGTAGCTATGTATGACTTATGTGAAAAAAAGGATGTATCATGAATATTCTTTATTTACAAAATCTGACCACTAAACAAAGGGCTTTGATAAGATTTAAGAAAAGTTGATATCCGTGAGGTTTAAAACTATTCAAATGTGTTACAAAACTTGATATGATTTTGAGTATGTGTTTGGTAGCATCCTTGATAAAGCTCATTTTAAATCATCTAAAGAGACCACAAGAGAATCCAGCTAGGTAACAAAACTATTTTAGAATGATTTTCCTTAGTAGATCTGCAACATAATGCTCACATGTTCACATAATGACAGATAAATTTGCTTTGCATGCAAAATACAGGAGCACAAATATATGCACATAGGAATATGCACACACATACTTGCATACACATCTGCACACATACCTATGCACACACTCACATGCATACACACACACACACACACACACACACACACACACACACACATTTTAGAGTACTATACTCTGGGTATTTGGATCTTTAGTCAGTGGCCAAGAGTATTGTTTTCTTCATAGAGTGAAAAGATTTTCACTTTATTTCTACCGGTGTATTGTTTTGACCTCTCACTCACCTTTCACATCTACGAGGTTGCTTCACAACTCTTAAATAAGTAAACAAATACCTGAGTAATTAAGCCACCTTTTCTTGCAACAGAGGATGGTATTCTCAGCTAATTACTTTGACTATTCTGGATTGGTGTGCTACTTACTGATCTTGAAAGTGAGTCTCTGGGCCCTTCATTATGACCTATAGAAACTTAAAAAATGCTACACCATTGATTGCATAAATATATTCTTATGGATTCAGCTGTCATTGAATAGTGGATATCAAAATGTTAATCACTATGATTAGGAAATTTATAAGGAAATGCCTTATAAAATTTTCTTGAGGAGACTATCCATGCTTTTTATCAGGTAATGAATTCCTTCTTTACTTCTAAATAGTTGATATCATCACAGAGTGCCATGAAAAGAATCCCTACACATTAGACAGAAGCAAATCTATGGCCCAGTGAAAATGCATTAGTCAATTTTGTTGAGCAAATGTATCAGTTGAGTGTTAAGGCTATACAAATATTGGAATGAAAACAGTCAAAACAATCTTTACAGGATGCAAGGAAGTGGTGTGAGGTAAGAAAAAGAAGAGATGCCTAGAATCAGTGACAGAAACATTTCAGTTATGCTCTTACATCATGACCTAGGTCAGAAAACAGGTTCGGGATAGAGGATATGGGTCAGATCAAGAAGGACAGAGAGGGAAAAAAAAAGTGCTGGTGAGCTAATGGGAGACAATAGTCCACTAGAAGCTCCCGGCACCAGATTAGAACCATGACCAAGACAAAATAATTCACTAAGGCAACACACAATAGCATCTCAGTTATAGGTAAAGAGCAACTGTTTGAAATGAAAATCTCATCTTTGAATTTGAAACTCACATCAGTAAAAGTTAGGACCCTTTGGCTAAAAGTGAGCAAATGTTCTCCTTGATGTTGCTATTTTATGCCTCCAATGGAAGTAGAAAAGTCCAAAGTTACTTGAGTATGAGTTAAGAAGTCTTAGCTGAGGAAAATTAGTACACACATAAGCTTAATAAAATAGCTGTTAATATTACTAATAAAATTAAAATATGAAAATGGAGAAAGGTGTGAATATGAAAAGGGAGTGAATTATGGTCAGTCCTCTGATAAGTGCTCTGCAAGGTATTAATATAGTTAAAAAGACTTTCTAAAAGTAAGTATGCACTAAACATTTACAACTCTTAAATACTTGCTCTTGAGATGATCCCCTTAAAAAAAAAAAAAAGAAATGTAGTTAACTCCAGTCCTCTGAACAGAAACTTTATTTATAAAACAACGTATTTATTGCATATTGATATGTGACCACACATGGTTGGTTTTTAAAGGCATTTTTCCTACTATGAGACTTACATCTTAAAATTCCTTTTCTAGGACATCACACAATGTTTCTGATCCCTGATTATGTATTTGAGTTAATAATGAACAAACAATCCCCAGCTAAAGATAATTATTGTATTTTATACATATTTCTCAAAGTTTTCCTCATGAGAAACCCATAGCTTTTATGGCATCACTTTCATTTTTGAGATTTTCTGAAATAGTTCTATAATCATACAACCTGGGAAAATATAGTTTGTTAAATGTAGCAAGAATACACATAATCTCAGGGATTAACCTCAGAAAGCGAGTCCCAACTACTTAGCAATTAAATTAAGTTTCCCTAGGCCAAATTCAATTCTTGTAGTTTAAGATGCAAGTTTTGAGTGTGCCAGTCTGAATGAATGTAAGCTTGCCTTTGGGGACATGTCCGTCCTTTAGACAATGGTTCTATTCTCTCTGTGCTTCCTGGGATACACTCACCAAGTCTATAGCTTTGCTTGTCATGCTTGGTTTAGTGGCATTCTTCACAGGATTTCCTTTAAGCTACTGGACCTTTCAGGACAGAAATGCCTGACTACCTGCACTCTCTTTCTTCCTGGAAGCCCCAGGCCTACCAAGTGATTCCCTTCACAGAAAACAACTCCCCTCTCCATCAGCAGAGACACACTCATATTGTAGAAGAAAGGGAGCTATTCCAATGAGTTATCCACTGATCTCCACACTGATAAACAGAAAAAAAATGAAAGAATAAATAAATGGTACATTATTTAATTATTAACAAATTTTTTAAAACAAGAATAGCATAAGAAAACTAAGATATTATTTAGCTGTGGGCCTGCTTCTTTACATAGACTGTAAAGGGTTCTTACTTTCAAAGTTTTCTGACTTTTGTCTATTCTTAATTTCCAAAGATATCTAAGTCTTTTTGCTATTCTGATTATACCATACTCATTTTATTTTCATCTACTTTTACTATGAACATAAAATATCTGGTGTTGGAAACTATTCAAATATTTGTAATGCCTAGCTCTCAGCTTGAGCTTATGCCTATGACATAAAAGGAGTTTGAATATCTCAAAGCATGACTTATGGGGTCATTGACTGGAATGTACAGACCTTCTGTAAACTAGATTTCCAATGTAGGCTTGGACTTAGTTCATGAGACACTCATGTGGGTGGGTTTCTTGTCTTAGGCTGTGGTATGCTGTGGTATATATGATACTAGCTAATCTGTAGAAGTTTGCCAGTTTTCTAGCTGTCCATGTAGTCTTAGTGTCATAATGGCATGGTAATTATAGTTATGCTAGAAACTACCTGTGTTTTCTTTATCCTAACTTCATATTAACTGTGAAAATATCACTAAAGAAACTGTGTTTTGATGGACATCCTAAGAACAGAACATACTCAAGCACAATCAAACCTTCCTCCCCATGCCTAAGGAATGTTTCCAGTGTACTATGAAGGTGCTATGTGATTGAAGATCTTTAAGTATAAAACATGATTTCAGGGTTCACAGCATGAGAAGATTATCCAGATAGGATAGGCAAGCCTGTATCTTTGGATACAAATGAGAAAATGCAAATATAAATGATGAACCCTAGAAAATAACCAACCATTTCAGAGAACACATCCTTGACTTTGAACAGCCATGAAATGTCACCACAGATGTTGAGATGAAGTCCATTTCAGTTAGAGCCTTGCATCCTTCCTTGTAGACTGTATATGTATTCCATGTTATTTGTGCTCTACAGTTATTTTCCTTCAGACTGAATTAAGCACCAATTTAAGTGAAGGGAAAGTCCCCCACCCTTGTGTCTTCTGCCAGATAAGGGGCTCACACTTCCTGTCAATGAACTTCCAAGTAAATAAATCATGTTGAGTTGAGCCCTTGGATTTCTACAAACATTTCCAAAATACAGCTATCAACCTGTCACTGGTGTGGAGGCAAGTAGCTCTTGCTATCTGGCAAGTGTTAAAGAATGCTTGCTGAATTAGTTTTATTACCAGTATATCTCATGGGAGGACCATGGGTTAATAAGCAAAAGCTTTATTGGCAGGAAATTTCTAAGATATTCCACTACATACTCCCTAAGTTTATATTATGTTGGAGATGTCTAATGTGGTTTTAAAATCCATTATTCAGGAATGGAGGGAGAAAAGTCTCCATCTTTTATGTGCCAGGCTGTGAAAGAAAGTGATCATTGAACAAAATACAAGCAGTCTTTGTCTGAGGTAAATTTCACATAAAATTCTGGATACTGGAATTTGGAATTGTTTTGGGACTGGGCCAGACACCAACAAGCCATGGGGTGATGGGAGACAGTAAAGAAGGCCATGTACTGTGAGAGCTCAGTAAGTTTCAAGCATGTTTCTTAAATGGATCCTATCTAAAGCTAATCTAAATACATGACCATCTCTTCATCTCCAAACAATTTTAAATAATATTTATATTTATTGAACAGAAAATAGTTCTATCCTAATATGACTTAAACTGCATTTCAGAAAGCAGAATATTAGACTGAAAAACCAAACATTATAGCCAAGCAAATCAAACTGAAACTTTCCTGATATCATTATACTACCATAAAATATGTAGGCATTAAATTGTTCTGGTCAATACTGAGCAACTGATGGATATTTCTGAAATAATTTTCTTATTCATTTATTTGTTTCTTTATTAATTCATTCAACAATATTATGTGTGTGAATACAGAAATAAATAATCCTGAAGCTCAGCCAATTTATAATCCAATGTATTTTATAATCTTTAAGTTAATATTCTCAATATGCTTTGTAAAAATCAGAAGTATAGCCAGTCTTCAGAATTTACATGAAGAATAACTCTAGCCTACAACAAGAGAATTACCATGAAAGCTTACACATATTCCATGGGAATTCTTGTTGCAGTTTTATTTTGCCAAATATTTGGAAGCTACAAATATTTCTTCTGATCTTGATTTTCAGTTGGTACTGTATATGTCTGTGGTAAAGAAGAAAGCAAAAAGAAAGGATCATTATAAAGTGAAGGTTTATAGTCTACACATATCAGATATATTTATTTTTTCCAAAGTTGGAAATGCACAACTCACACTTGGCTTCCTCCTATTCCTTAGTTGCCCTTCAGTCATCTAACTTCTAACTAATCTAAATGCTATATTTACGTACTTCACATACGTCAAATCCAGTCTCAACTCTCAGTTCTTCTACTGTCTTAAAGCCAGTATATATATATATATATATATATATATATATATATATATATATATCCCCTTTCTGAATATATTAAACATTTATTGTCACTTGCACAACCTAAAACCCAGTTTTCACCCTTAGTTATATTTTCACCATATCTTTCCAGTGCATTAATAGAAATCACAAATCCTGTGGCATGTCATCCCAGGACATTTCTGTTCCATTTTCAGCTTGTTTAGTGCAAGTACTGGGGCATCACTGCCATACTGAAAACCATGTACTGTGCACATTCCAGCGCTCATTGAAACATGTGTTTCTCTGTGTTAAAGAAATATTTCATCATCCCCAAAACCTCACTTGGTTTTTAAATTGCTATTGTGCTGCTGTGGAATGATCCTTCTGTATGCTGTGAACATGTATCACTCTCATTGGTTAATCATAAAGCTGTTTGGCCTATAGCAAGGCAGGATAATTTTAGGCAGGACAACCCAACTGAGGACTGGGATGAAGAAGGGCTGAGTCCAGATAGACATGTGGTGGTATTGTGTTCCCCAAAATATTGTGCACCCTAATAAACTTATCTGGGGTCAGAGACAGAACAGCTACTAGATACAAAGACTAGAAAATGGTGGCACTCACACCTTTAATCCTAGCACTCCAGAGGTAGAAATCCCTCTGGATCTCTGTGAGTTCAAGGCCACATTGGAAACGGCCAGGCATGGTGACACATGCCTTTAATTCCAGAAAGCAAGCCTTTAATCCCAGGGAGTGATGGTAGAAAGCAGAAAGATATGTAAGGCATGAGGACCAGAAACTAGAGGCATTTGGCTGGTTAAGCATTTTGGCCTGGTTAAGCTTTTAGCTGGTTAAGCTTCAGGCTTTCGAGTAGCAGTTCAGCTGAGAGCCATTGGGATAAGGACACAGAAGCTTCCAGTCTGAGGAAACAAGACCAGCTGAAGATCTTGCGAGGTGAGGTAGCTGTGGTTTGTTCTGTTTCTCTGATCTTCAAGTGTTCACCCCAATACTTGGCCTCAGGTTTGATTTTATTAATAAGAACTTTTAAGATTTATGCAACAGAGACCCAAGCGAGTTATCCAAGAAGGAAGATGCTAGAGGAATGGTAAAGTCACAGACCACGTGGCAATACATAGACTAATAGCAATGGGTTATTTTAAATGTAAAGCTAGTTAATAATAAGCCTGAGCTAATGGCTGAGCATTTTGTAATTAATATAAGCTTTTGTGTGTTTATTTGGGACTGAGCAGTCAGGATGGAAAAACTCAGCCTCCATTTACATTGTGTTGTACGTATTAATAATTAGGGGAAAATTGGTATTTTAAAGTATTTTTTTTTAAGAAAAATAAAGTATGTTTCCCAATCTACATGAGTTTTCATTTAACCTAAGTAAATTTAATTGTTTATTAGTATATGAGTCTTTTACATTTTATTTTAGTTCCCCATATACATTTCATATTTTAATGTTACTCTAAACTTTTATTTCGGTTATCAGTAATTTATTTCTTGGTCATTGAAACAATTTTAACAGGCAGAACCTCTGAGAAGTTTTGGCAACATGAAGATTCTTACCTCATAAATGGGTTAGTATCATTGTTTCAAAATCGAGTCAATTCTAAAGAAATAGACTTTCTCTATTTTCCACCCTCTCTCCCCCACTCTTCCTCTCCCTCCCTTCCACTCTCCCTCCCCTTCCTTTCTCTTTCTCTCTCTTTTTCCCCTTCTTCTCCCTTTCCCTCCCTCCATCTTCCATGACAACATGCAGTAAAGAAGCCAGCTTCAAGCTCTGGAAGATGCTGACACTTGATATTGGATATTAGGTTTCTTAGCCTCCCAAGCTGTGAGGGAACAAGTTAGCATATGATATAGATGGATGGCTTATGATATCCTATTACAGCACTGCAAAACAGACTGAGATAGTCTATTTTAAATTCATTCAGTTCTAGGGTATTTTCTATTTCTCTTCTGAAATTTCATCTAACTCATGAATTACCCAGAAAAGCATTTCCAAATATTTTCCCACTATTTAAATGTTTATCAGTGTTTTTATTGATTGATTTCATTTTAATTTCACTGTGTTCAGGAAATAAGATTTTAAATTCACAGAATAAAATTATATACATGCAAGTAATTTGATGTTTGAAAATTCACAGAGACTTATTTAGGGCCTGTAGTATAGCCTGTTTTGGTCAATTCTGAGTGTTCATTTGAGACAAACAGGTATTCTAAAGACAATTCTCTGTTAATTTAGTCAAGATGAACCATTAGTGTGTAAAGTATCTTAACACTTCAAAGTAATTAACACTCTGACTCTGTTACAGAGGAGTGATCCTCAATGAGAATGAGTCTTCATTTAATCTAAATAATTTTTGTTGATTAGTATACAAGTCTTCTACATTTTGTTTTAATTCCCCATATGCATTTATATTTTAGTGTTACCAAACTTTCATATTGGTTACCATTAATTTATTTGTTGGTCATTGAAACAGTTTTAACAGGTAGAACCTCTGAGATGTTTTGACAACATGAAGAGTCTTCCCTCATAAATGGGTTAATTGTCTCAATATTTCTCAAAATTGAAGCAATTCACTTCTTTCCTGCTGCTTTGCTCAAGGCAAGCATTCATGGGAAACAATATCACTACCTTTACAATTTAGATTTAAAATGAGAGATGGAAAAAGAGAGACAGAGACAGATAAGAAAGAAACAGGATGAAAAACTGAAAGTGGTGGAATATTTGCATACTTGACTATTCCCTAAATTTTTTCTATGTGTGATTTTAGTGCATATAAAGCTCATAGACTAAAGAGCACTTAAGAATTTCTATTCTTAACTGGGCAATAGTAGAGCACGCCCTTAATCCCAGCACTCAGGGGGCAGAGGCAGGTGGATCTCTGTGAATTCAAGGCCACCCTGATTTGCAGAGCTAGTTCCCGGACAGCCAAGGCTGTACGGAGAAGCCCTATCTCAAAAGAATAAACAAATAAAAATAGTAATGTCCATTCTTACCCCAAACTAAAATAGATGTCATCTCTTTTGACATTTAAAAAGATTACCCCAAAAAAGTTATCAAGAAATCATCAGAGTATACACAACCATATAGTTCATCATTTATTTTTTAAATCAGTGAAAATGTAGCAGAAACAATACCATTTTTTCATACTTCCTAATAATGAGTTCAAGATGTCTTAACCACATATTACAGAATTGTTACAAGTTCAGGGTTGTCAGTGGGACAGCAGTCATCCACACTCAAAGTATGTTTTCCTTCAAGAACCCTCCAAATGCTGAGATTTTTTTCTCCGCCCTGCATGAACCTCACCAAGGAATGAGTCACTGTGGGTGGGGAGTGTGGAGAACACTCTTCGTGAGCCCACCAATGAATTCTTGGCAGTCACTTGAATCTACTGGTACAAAAAGTTCATCACTTTATATTTCTTGCCGCATCAGAATGGGTCTTGCTGAAAATATTGTGCAGATGCAAAATATCTTGGAATTGTATAAAATACAGTTTGAATGTTTCTGTTTTTAAAAAGATTTATGTGAACACTGGGGATTTGTCAGTAAAAAGCATCTTCTTGGAAACCTGAAGTATTCTTTAAGACAGTAACCCAAACATACACATTTTAAGATAATTAATCATATTTTTAAATCTTGTCAAACCAATTTATTACACATAAGGGCCACTTCCCTGAATGTTCTAGAAAAGAAAAATTACAGCATGGCCCTTCACTGACCTTCCTCACTCTTTGGTTTAATTTCAAATAATGTCAATGACTAGCCCTGTCTCATCCTGTGACAACAAATGATTAAACTATGATAGGAACAACATTTCTATGTTCACTTAAGTCACACTTGGAAAGTCGATTGAACCATTGGTGTCTAAGTATACTTCATGTCATTGATAAATCAGCTAAATATGAAATTTCAGTTTGTTCTTTAAAAAAAGTTTTTATAGGTTTCTATAAAACTTGTTAGATATTTATATTGTGCTCATTTAACAGCTTCTGGAGCCTTGGATGGAATATAAGAAAATGAATAATTACTGCAATAGGACAGGCCCATAGGGTCAAGGAAATTGGCTCAGACCAGTTGCCAAAGCATACACATAATCTACTCCTTAAGAGCAAACCGAAGTCTACCTGAGGACCTAGCAAAAGGATCTGTCAGAGTTCCTCCTAATCATGTGGAGTCTGACTGAACATCTAGCAACAGTCGCTGTCAGAGTTCCTGATCAGTTTCAGAGTTCTTGATCATGCCCAGCCAATGAGGGACAACTACACAGACTGGGTGCTGGGAGGAGGGTATATAAAGCCTTCCCTGTTATTAAATAAAGGAGTTCGTTATTTGCCTTCAACTGACTCACAGTGTCTGTGTCCTTGACTCTGTGCCTTCTCACCCCCTCCCCTGAGGGAGCCATTAGGATCTAAGCTACAACTTACCTGTTTTATTTTAGGTGTTGGATAACAATTTTATTTGATTCTAATAAAGTATTGTCATAGATTAATGTGCACAAAGATCAAGAGACGTGGTAATGTATGAGTTTTTATATCAATGCCATTTTTTTTGGAGGTCAGGGCTTTGTATGTAGTTCTTTTAGTAGAGTGCTTTCCACCATGCAGGAAGCCTTGGAGCAGCTCTGCATAAAACCCATGTGTGACGGCTCCAAGCATCATAGTTGATATACTCATCTATCTCCTTTCTGTAGTTTCTGGCTTCTCTCAGAGGGAAGTAGTGTCCTTTAAGACAGATTGAATGTAGAAAGATAGGTTTCAGAAGAAACTAAACTACTATGTTTATTTAACTGCAGTTCAGCATCTTAGCAAGTTGTGAATTAGACATTTATTTTCTTTTTTTTTTTTTTTTCTTCTCGGTTAGCAATCTTTTTTTTATTTTATTTTATTTTATTTTACAATATAATTTAGTTCTACATATCAGCCATGGATTCCCTTGTTCTCCCCCCTCCTGCCTTCCTCCCCTCCCCCCAGCCCATCCCCCATTTCCACCTCCTCCAGGGCAAAGCCTTCCCCAAGGATTGAGATCAACCTGGTAAACTCAGTCCAGGCAGGTCCAGTCCCCTCCTCCCAGGCTGAGCCAAGCGTCCCTGCATAAGCCCCAGGTTTCAAACAGCCAACTCATGCACTGAGCACAGGACCCAGTCCCACTGCCTGGATGCCTCCCAAACAGATCAAACCAATCAACTGTCTCACCTATTCAGAGGGCCTGATCCAGTTGGGGGTCCCTCAGCCATTTGTTCATAGTTCATGTGTTTCCATTCATTTGGCTATTTGTCCCTGTGCTTTATCTGACCTTGGTCTCAACAATTCTCGCTCATACAAACCCTCCTCTTTCTTGCTAATTGGACTCCTGGAGCTCCACCTGGGGCCTAGCCATAGATCTCTGCAGCCAGTTCCCTCAGTCATTGGATGGGGTTTCTAGCACGACAATTAGGGTGTTGGGCCATCCTATCACCAGAGTAGGTCAGTTTGGGCTGTCTCTTGACCATTGCCAGCAGTCTGTTGTGTGTGTATCTTTGTGGATTTCTGTGGGCCTCTCTAGCACTTTGCTTCTTCCTATTCTCATGTGGTCTTCATTTACCATGGTCTCCTATTCCTTGTTCTCCCTCTCTGTTGTTGATCCAGCTGGGATCTCCCGCTCCCCCAAGCTCTCTTTCCCTTGACCTTCACCCTTCATTACCCCCACTCATGTCCAGGCTGTTCATGTAGATCTCATCCATTTCTCCATCATTGGGCGATCCCTGTGTCTCTCTTAGGGTCATGTTATCCAGGTAGCCTCCCTGGTGATGTGAGTAGCAGTCCAGTCATCCTTGTTCCACATCTAGTATCCTCCTATGAGTGAGTACTTACCATGTTTGTCTTTCTGAGTCTGGGTTACCTCACTCAGGATGATTTTTTCTAGATCCATCCATTTGCCTGCAAACCTCATGATGTCATTGTTTTTCTCTGCTGAGTAGTATTCCATTGTGTATATGTACCACATTTTATTTATCCATTTATCTTCAGTTGAAGAGCATCTAGGTTGTTTCCTGGTTCTGGTTATTACAAACAATGCTGACATTCATTTTCATTCTCATCATACCAAAATAAGTATTTAATTACAATGATTTTAAAATTTCAAAACATGTCTTTTAAAAGTTTGTGTGTATGTATTATGATATATGCAGTGTGTGTGTGTGTGTGTGTGTGTGTGTGTGTGTGTGTGTGTGTTTTATGAATGTTCCTGTGTGAGTGTGAGCACATATGTGCTTTGACAGTTATGGAAATTAGAGGACAACCTCACGTGTAGGTCCTCACTTTCCAACTTGTTACGACATAGGGTCTCTTGCTCACCACTGCTACACCATGCTTATTTTCACAGCTTCTGGGGATTCTCCTGTCTTAACCTCTCATCTCCTTATTCTCAATCTAAAAGCCAGCTTTGTATCCATCTTTGAATTAATGTTTGGAATTCAAAGTTGTTATCAACGCTTATGTAGCAAATGCTTTATCCATTGAGCCATCTTTCCAGTCTCAAGACAGTTATAATTTTAACAAGAAACTCTTTTTTCACCATTACACAGAGACCATAGAACAAAGTTGAAACTGATAGTAATTTATTTCACTTCTATAAAGAGAAATATTTATCAGAAGTCTGATTTCACATTTTTATGAGTAAAAAAATCATGTTTTATAGTCAGAAACTTCTAAGTAATATCAAATACAAATTTCTCTAAGTACTAGATGAAGAAACTTAAGAAGCTGTAGCGTGGTGCCTGGCTTCCTTGAGCTCTGAGGAGCGCCAGTGGCATTGAAACACTGGCCTCTTGGGTCACATATCTTACAACCTCCCCCACTACCTCATTCATTATGTGAAAAAGAGACATTCCTGTGGTTTTCAAATAATGTCTTAGTTGAGTTGATCCACGATGGGGCATATTTCTTTATATCCACAGTGTGTTCACTCTTTACGGAGTTCCAACAGGCTGGTTTGCAGACTGCTAGAAACTCAGGCCAATGGGACTTATAAAAGTGGCTGTTCTTAATGGCCACTTCCAAGAGACCTTCAGGCCATTAAAATTCACCTATTGTGTTTTACTGGGCACATAGCCAGGCAGTTCCAAAGCCAGTGTAGCATCAAGACCCAGGAATAAGGTAATGCATTAAGCAATTTGCCTTGTTTCTCATTTTGACCCAATCTGAAATTTATAGGCAAATATTAAAGAAACCACTAATTAGAAAATGAGTTTCAGGGCCAACTTTTTATGCATGATAATTTACTAGTCTGGAATTTATTCATGAAAACTGAAGTTTTAAGCACAAAAGCTACTTTTTATAGCTCTATAACAGGTGTTTGTGTGTGTCTGTGTGTTTTGTGTGATATGACTAAACAGTGGTATATCACTAGATACCACATCAAATAAAATGCAAGCTTTTCTAAAGCTCTGGAAAAGAATAGGCAATGGGTCCATTTGGCAATAAACACAAAGAACAGGCAATTGACAGATCCATGTGGCTGTGTTCTATGTTTACATGGACAGTGATTTGGGGAAAATTTGTAAGTTACTGTGGTTATTGAGAAGTTGTTCCATCCCCCTCTCACTTAACCTTCTCCACACTTCCCTCTGTAGAATGCTGTCTTAGTGACTGTAGGAAAGCTAAGAGCCATTGGAGGAAGCGGAATAGGGCAGATATTTTGTTTCAGTTGGGTGGTCTCACATACCTCCTTATCTCTCCGATATGGTGTCAGGTTAGTGTTAGCAGCATTCTAGCCTAGTGAATGAATGGACTAAAATATTAACCCAGACTTTTCTGAATTTAACAATAAGAATTTTTTTCTTTTTTTTTATTTAAAAGGTTTTTTTTTTTACATTTACATGCCAACTACAGTTCCCCTCCCTCCCCTCCTCCTGCTCAACCTCCATTTTCCCCTCACCCCACCACTCATCCACTTTTCAGAGGGGGTAAGGCCTCCCATGGGGAGTCTGGGAAGGATAACAAAATATTTTTTTTAAAACAACAGGATAGTGAATATTTTAGGCTTTCTGAACCACATATGGGGTATCATATAAATATTTTGTTTCTTTTAGGTGACCTTTAAAGGCTGTGAGTCATGCTTATCTCACAGCTTTCTCTACTACTTGCCCCTACCCTGATGTTTCATCCTTGTCACAATCCTAAAAAAGCAGTGCGTTCAATTGGTTTTGGAATAAAACCACTGAAACCATAAGCAAAAATTAATCTTTCTTGTTTAGTCTGTTTTTACCAGGCATTTTGTCATAGTAATAGGGAAAAAACCCGATACAGGTTAGAGGAAGTGTGGATTTTTTTTTCTACTCCTACCATAAAAATCAACAATGAGAGCTGTGAAAACAGGGAACATCCAAGAGTATACACTTACCAAGTATGGAGCTATGTACATTGTTGATATATGCCTGAGGGTTAACAAATAAAAGACTTTGTTATTTTCTTCTATTCTTCTTTTTTCATTTATTCTTTTTATTAGACTTTGAGCCAGGACCCATATAGCACAGAATGTCCTCAAACTCACTGTGTAGCAGAAGGTGGCCATCAAGTCCTACATCCCCTGTCTCCACCTCCCATGTGGTACTATGGGCAGGCATCTTTAGGCCTGGTGTATGTGGTGCTAGGGGGAATTCATTATGGAAGCTGAGGTCTCATGCATGCTAGGAAGGTGCTCTGCCAATTGAGGTGCATCCTTGAGGTGGGATTCAGAATGTTTAGTTCATTGTTTCTGAGCCTTATTTGTTTTTTTGCCTACGGCTACATACCTTTCAATTTTCACTAACCTTTATCCATTACTTTTTCCTCAGGATTACCAAGTAGTTGACAGAAAGAACTTGAGGTTAGAGCTATTTATCTCACCTCATGGTTCCAGAGAGCTTTCTATCCATGACAGGGAAGAGAGAGCAGAATTACTCTTCACATGGTGAAAGGAGTTTATGGTGGAGGAACCGCACATCTACACAGACCCAGAAGAAGTGGAGGTTGATAACATATAAAGACCCTCCCCTTGTGATCACACTTGAGTCTACCTCCTAATGACTCCACAGCCATCAGCATAAAACATTAGATAGACTAAACATCAGAATATGAGCCTATGGGAGAGATCTCAACACCACCACACAGGACATTTACTTTGGAGGTGTAATGGGTCTTAATAACTAGTACTATATACTCCCAATCTTTTTTTTTTTTTAGAAATTCTTGACTTCTGCCCTTTAATATGTACTTGATATTTCTCTTCTTGTATTTTAATTAGTGATGACAAATAGATAGATAATAGTGCAATAATTGTCATTGTTGTTACACAAAGTCATCTTCAGTGTACAAGGCAGGGACTGTATTTTATGTATAGTTAAATCTTTTCTAATTAACTTCACTTTTTTATTTATTTTTGGAGGACAGGATCTTCTGTATCTCATATTAGGACTGAATTCACTGTGGAGCTGAAAACAACTCAGGAATTCTGGTCTCCCTGACTCTACACCCTCAATCCTGAGATTGCAGTGTTTATAACCACACCAAATGCAGGGGTGAAGATGAAACACAGGGGTGCATGCACACTAAATAAACATTCTACCAGCTGAGCTGAGCCCCCAGACTCCTGAGTGACTTCAATAAGACTTTATACTCTTCATTGTAGAAATCTTGCGTATCACTTATTAGATGTGTGTTAGGTGTTTAACAGTCTCATTTTATTTCCTTTTTGTGCGTGATCACTGTTAATTTATAGAAGTAGAACTGACTTAAATATTGATGTTATATTCTACCACAGTTAATTCACTCATCAATTCTAATCTAACTTGAAATGATTTTGAATTTTCCAGGCACCCACTGTTATTGTCTGAACTTATGATTCATACCTCACTCACGAGTCTCTTCCCTTCCTTTTGTTCTTGCCGCTCCTCTGACATAAAGATCTCCAGAGCAATATTGGGAACTGGTAAGAGAGGTTGCCTTTCTTGAGGAGCAAAGTTTTCAAAAGCAATTAACATTTTATTTTCTTGTTTGTTTTTGTCCTTTGGTTTCTTTCTGTAACTGTTGGGAACAATTTACCATTGTGGCTCTCTAGATCTCATCCTTTTTTTTTTTTTTTTTTTTTTTTTTAGCAAGATTTCGAGTGGGAAAATCAATTTCTTAACTATATAAAGGAAAATTTAATTTGGACTCCTGTTGGAATTAGTAGTAGGTTTTGATTTTAGAAGGATTTATTATGTTTTTTTATTTAGTTGTTAATCAACTAATACAAAGTTTCGATAGATTTTTCTTATTTGCATTTTTAACTTAACTTCTATCAGTTTCATACATATATCCAATGCATTGTGATCATTGTCACCATTCTTACAGATTTACCTGTTGCCCACTTCTGCTGACTTCCTTATTACTTTTTAAGTATCTGTAAGTTTCTCTTTTCATTCCCAAAATTAGTAACATGATTCTCTCTGTCATTATCTTTCTTATAGGATGATCGCTTTTGAGAAAAATCTCAGTATACCACTAAAAATGAAAAGCATAGGATCCCAAAGATATTCAGAAGCAGCTACCTAGAGGAAAAGGTTGACTCTGGCACCGTCTCTGGGTTCCTAGACATGGTGAATGTGCATATATTGCCTCATGTTTCTCTTCTTTAAAAAGTGATTGCCCATAAGAAAATAATAACTGAAAGATGGCTCAGCTGGCAATGGCACTTAACACCAACCTGGTAATCTGAGTTTAACCCCTGGAACCTACGTGGTGAAAGGAGAGAACCTACTCCTACCCGTGTTTTTTGAACTTACATCTGTACTATGGCACATCTATGTCCATAAACACAGGCACACACCACAGCCACCCACCTCCCCTCTCAGGCACATCACACACACACACACACACACACACACACACACACACACACACACACATAAATAAATATGTAAAAAAGAGATATACATAATAGTGATGCTTTCAGAATTAAATAGACTAATATATGCAAAAGATATAAAATGCTTCCTTCATGATTATTGCTCTCCAAAAAGGGGAAAGAAAAATTACAAACTATCAAGCATCAGTGAATCTTATAGACTTTAGAACTTGGGTTCCTCACACATCAGTATTACATAACCAAATTCTCAGCAAGGGGATTACCTATGTTTCTAATCTACTCTTTTGATATTCCTTGAAGCCATTGTTCTGGAAATGGAAGAAGTTTCTTCTTAGGTGAGGAAATAGAAAGAAACACGTTATCTTCTTTTTACTGCTAAGATTTTTTGTTGTTGTTAAACATACACATAAATACTCAATAAAACTTCTCTTACAAGAGAAAGCTCCATTCAAATTTTGTGCCCCTTCTCTTCAACCATGATTTAAAAGAAACAAAGAACAAATGTCTGCACAAACAAAAGACCAGACACCACAAAAAACAAGGAAAAGTGTCTCTCTCACACACAAGCGCTGACATAGAATTAAAAACATAATCACAGCTAGGAAGGTTTAAACATGCCTACTGACTCAACCATATAAGATGGGTCTGTTTTTGAAAGGTTATTTACTGTAAAGCAATCCTAGTTTTAAGCCCATAAGCTCATGTCACTTGGATGACTAATAAGCCTTTGTCTAGACTTCATCTCCTTCCTCTCTTTCATACGTAAAAAGGAACGTGTGGAATTGATTCAGAATTTATTTTCTCTACACACAGCAAAGAAAAGGAGGGCAGGGTGCAAAGACCCTTATATCTTCTTTGTCTCTATAGTCACACAGAGAAGAGCAACAAAAGACAATGAGATACATAAGAAACAGCTGTCTAAATGGACTTAAGGTTCACTCAGTAAGAGGGAATTCATGCCTGCCACTATAAACCTTTCCAATTTTCCTAAACCAGTATAATTCTAAATGATTGCCCTTATACTCAAATGCAAGTAGAGTTCATCAAAGAGGCTTATTCTGCCCCAGACAGAGATTATTACAGATATGCACAACTGGTGAAGAAGTTGAGAACCAATGGCCATTGGTTACTCAATGCCAATTGCTGCATCTACAATACAACCCCGATATGTAAGTCTCAGAGAACATCACAAAATATGGGCCCATGATAATAAGAGCTGTACCTGTAAAATCTCAACAGTATGAATGCATAAGCAAGCCCTGCACAATGGCAATGCCAGTTGACATGCCAGGGTAGGTCAGTGAAACCTCCCAAGGCCCTACCAATAGATGAAGTGTAAAGGCAATCAGTGGATACTGAGAGACGGAGAATCAGATTCTTCTAGGAAACCCCTTTATAGGTTATCCAATCCCAATTGCTCAGATGTAAACACACACACATTTTTATTTATATATATATATATATATATATATATATATATATATATATATGAACAACAGTAAATGGATCAATAGGTTACATGTATGTATTTGTATGTATAAAAGTAATAATTGAAAAAGAGGAGGTCAATAATTTCAGAGGGAGGCAGTAGAAATAGAAGGAATTGGATAAGGAAGAGACAGAGTGTAGATAATATAAATACATTACTCATGTTTGAAAGTAACAAAAAGTTAAATTTTAAAAGTCTATACATTCATAAATATACAGTTTGAAGCAACTTCTGGAATCAGAAAGAATATAAAAGAATAGCTGATGTTTTAGCTCAAGGCAAAATAATAAAGGATCATGTGGTAGAGTAAAAAGAACAAAATACAAACAGATTGTTTTGCAGATAACTCTCAAGTAAATGATTTGCTAAAAATTTGCAGAAAGATACTCTGTCTAAAAGACTCTAAATAAGGTGCAATTATTTTTTAAGCGCACTGGGAAATGAATTTTCTCTTGATCAAGATGATAAGAACATATTTAATTTCATACTGAAAGAGAAACTCCTAAAGAAAATGCATGTTGATTAAAAATAATGAAAAAAAATTGGCAAACCTTAGATAAGACTCATCTGCCTTCATTTTATTTACCACAAATGGCAGAAGAGTCTGGAACAAAGAACCTGGGGATTGTTCTGGTCTCTGGGAAGAAAATTCATTATGAAACTTACGAATTATTTTGTTTATTAAGATACTTCTGTTTAGGAATTTTATATATTCATTTAATTTTGGTATTATATCATGTAAGAATTAATATTTTATGAAATTGCCATACATGCTACAATGTGAGTTAATGTATAAATGAATTAGAGATTTCAAGTTGGAAAAACTAGGACCCTTGGATGTTTAAGAATTGTAAATGAACACAGATAGAATGATGAAGAGTTATTATTATTCTGACTAAATAGCTTCTGTTTTTCCTTATTTTGCCACTGGTATGTAAGAGAATGTAAAGAAATAATTATAAAGAATACATACAAAGTAACTGTATTTGTTTGAGACCACATATGGTGATGTGGTTAATGACATTTTATTTTATATTACTTTTATTACTAGTAGTAGTATTAATTTTGTTTCATTCGGAGATAGTGTTATACTGATCTGCTCAGGGTAGCCTGGAACTTGCTGTGTAGTCTAGGCTGGCCCCAATCACAAGAATTCTCCTGCTACAAAGGGAACATGGGATGGAAATGGAAACTGGGAGGAATAAATAATATTAAATACTTTTAAAAAATGTTCCAAAAAAACCCACAACTGCAGACTATTCTAAAATATCTATGCACAAACGTCGGAAAAGTTGGAGGTACCCTATAATGGGCAGCAATGCCTCCACTAGACATCAGGGAGTAAAAAAATAAAAGGACAGTCTCAAGAGTGGGTAACTTCTTTTGGAGTGGCTGACCGATGAGTTCTCAAAGACCTCCAAACAATATAGGCTATTACCAGTGCTCTTTGTTATCTTCAGAACTTGATGGTAAGACCCTTCTGCTGAAGACACCACATACTGGGTTCATAGAACATAGAGAAATCAGTTTGGTGGTGACTTGGAAGCTTCATCCCTACTGGTTATCATTCATAGTACTGGAAGGTTTTTTTCTATTAACAGAATTAAAGCATTCAAGCTGCTCCTTCAACATGTTATGTGAAGTCTCCCCAGATGAACATCCCATTTCATTCCTTATCATCTTCCTTTGTATACAAATAAAGAGTAGAATTCAGATACCAAAGTACTCAAGCAAGAATAAGCCTAACTCCTGTATCTCTTAACATGTTCATTACTTAGCTTTTGTCTTAACTGGGCTTTCTATTGCTATGATATAAAGCATGGCTACAAGCACACTGAATAGTGTAGTCTATCATTAAGAAAAGTTGGACAAGCAAAGACACACCAAACACCCAAGGGTGACACCACCTCTTGTGATATAGGACCACCCACATCTGTCATAAACCAGGAATTGTACTACAGACTTACCCACAGACCGATCTGTTGGGAGCATTTATTCTTAATTGAGGTTACCTCTTCCAAAGTAACTCTAACCTCTGTCAAGTTAACATAAAACTAGTTTGTATACCTTTGGAGCATTACTCAAAAGTGTTGTTAAGACAGAGTGATATGCATGCTACCAAAGAAGAAAAGTAAACATCAATCTCATTCAGATGTGAATGTTACAAACTATAACAATAATTGGCCTGATGAAATATTCCATTGGTACAATAGTGGCATAAACGTCATGGTAGTAATCAATCATTTTAAAGTTGGATTTAAGGCCTGATCCACAAGATGAAGCATACAACTGACACCATCATTATCAGGCTAAGAACCTCTGGCTAAAGAGACCACAGACTCTAGGAGACAACCCAATACTCTTATTCAACTACATATACATATTATTAAAACAATTCTTAATGACTTATCATTACATCCATAGATTAAGACATTTGTTAAACCTCATCAGAGAAGCTTCGTTTTGCAGAAGATAATCAGTGCAAAGCCACACAACTAACCAAAGTGCAGACAATAAAGTATCACTGACTGTCCATTCCTAAATGGAACATATGTATCACCTGTCCTCCTCTTGTGGCTCATGGATAATTGAGGAAAAAAGGGCAAGAGAGTGTGAGATCCAGAGCTGGTAAATTACTCTCAGAAACCAGTGACTTATAGACACTGTAGGATGGCTGTACATAGGAACTCACACATGATCTTTGCAAAGCCAAGAGAGACAAAAAAAATCCGAGGACGGAGACAGGAGTAAGGCATGAAGATCCTCCCTCTGATTTGGGGCTACTGGCAAATGTAAAGGGCTAGGAGAGGGAGAGTCCTTTTCTCTAAAGACATAGCCCCTGAGATGTCAACTACACAGTGTAAAGAAAGGCCACACAAACAAAACTATGTGGGAAGCACAAATTGGCCATGAAGGTATGAGGGAAAAAGAAACAAAGCTGGATGATTAGGGAATGAGGTGGATCTGGAAATAGTTGGGAATAGAGGTTGAATATAATCAAAACTCATTATACAATGTTCTCAAAGAAATAGTAAAAAAAGTTTAAAGATTAAAACAAAACCAAAAAGAAAAAAAAATCTCGTGCACTAATATCCAAGTTCTGGGATTGGGAATATAAGCAATATACCTGGCTTATAGTTCATTAAACCAATCACCTTTTTTCTAATTCTGTATAACAGGAAATACACACATATGGAGTACTTTACCATTTTTATATCATTGTTATCTAAAACAAAATAAAGTCATACTTGATTTTGAACCAAATCAACTGTTTCATTTATTGACAATGATTTTATTTAAAATAATAAGTGACAAAATGCCTTGATCAATAGAGAATATTCATGACATTTTCTCAAATCTGAATTGAATCTTCAATTCTAATTAAAATAGCAGAAGGTGTTTATTAAAATACAACCTCTCAAGTGAAATTTAGAACCTTTGTAAATTTGAATTTATTATTGTTAGCTCAATGTTTTCCCAATACATGTCTTTTCAAGTGATAACATCAGCATCAATATCAATAATTGTTGGGGTGTGATACTGTAAAATAAAAGGTCTATGCTTGGAAATTTTGCCTGTCTCTGTGAATTAATGATGTTTATGTGACTAATGTATGATGAGACTAAGTTGAACTTGAAAAATGGGCTATTTACAATGCCACAGAATCCAGTGATTTTTAAAACAAACCTAAAATGTTCACAGATGTGCTTGTATTTTTATCTCTATCATCTATTATCTATCAATATCATCTCTCTATCATGTAGATCTATTGTATATCATCTATCATCTGTCTGTCCTCCATCATCTATCTATATTTATTGTCCATCTACCAACTATCTATATGTATCATCTATCTATATCTACATCTATCTATATCTATACCTATTATCTTTCTATCATATATATGTATACACACACACACACATATATAATCTATTGTGTATAAATAGGTGTGAATTTGTATGTGTGCTCACATGTTGGTGTTGGTATACTTATTTTTTTAATTTTATTTTATTTTACAATATAATTTAATTTTACATATCAGCCACGGATTCCTTTGTTCTCCCCCCTTCTGCCCCCCTCCTCTTCCCCCAGCCTACTCCCCATTCCCATCTCCTCCAGGGCAAAGACTCCCCCAAGGATTGAGATCAACCTGGTAGACTCAATCCAGGCAGGTCCAGTCCACTCCTCCCAGGCTGAGCCAAGCGTCCCTGCATAAGCCCCAGGTTTCAAACAGCCAACTCATGCACTGAGCACAGGACCCAGTCCCACCGCCTGGATGCCTCCCAAACAGATCAAGCCAATCAACTGTCTCACCTATTCAGAGGGCCTGATCCAGTTGGGAGCCCCTCAGCCATTTGTTCATAGTTCATGTGTTTCCATTCATTTGGCTATTTGTCCGTGTGCTTTATCCAGTCTTGATCTCAACAATTCTCGCTCATACAAACCCTCCTCTTTCTTGCTAATTGGACTCCTGGAGCTCCACCCAGGGTCTGGCCATAGATCTCTGCAGCCAGTTCCCTCAGTCATTGGATGGGGTTTCTAACATGACAGTGTGTTTGGCCATCCTATCACCAGAGTAGGTCAGTTCGGGCTGTTCTCGACCATTGCCAGGAGTCTATTGTTGGGGCATCTTTGTGGATTTTTGTGGGCCTCTCTAGCATTTTGCAAACACTGAAGACACCTTATGCTAGAGAGGATGTGGAGCTAGGGGAACTCTCCTCCACTGCTGGTGGAAATGCAAGCTTGTACAACCACTTTGGAAATCAATATGGCGCTTTCTTAGAAAATTGGGTATCAATCTCCTCCAAGATCCAGCTATACCACTCTTGGGCATATACCCAAGGAATGCTCAATCATCCCACAAGGGCACTTGCTCAACTATGTTCATATCAGCATTGTTTGTAATGGCCAGAACCTGGAAACAACCTCAATGCCCTTCAACTGAAGAATGGATAAATAAAATGTGGTGTTGGTGTACTTATGTGTGTACACGTGCATGTCAAGGCCAGAGATGATGGCCAGAGTATTCTTCAGTCACCTTCCACTTTGGTTATTGAGGCAGGGTCTCTCACTGAACTCAGTCTGACAAACGTGGCTAGTTTTCTATATGTGGAATTACAGGTAGCTGCTACACCTACCCAGCTTGTAGTAGTATTTGGGGACTTTGAACTCTACTCCTCACACTTTCAAAAGTGCTCTATCCATTGAACCATATTTTTCCCTGAGAGTAATGTTAAACAACCTACAATTTATCTAAATCATTGTACCAAAGAATAGTATCACAACTATCAGAAAGTACAACTAAATATTGCTTATTTTCTACTTATATGATGATATGATGCTGTTTTCTTTACATGCTTGAATAAAAAGAACAAATTATTTTTGAGTAATAGTTTTCAAGAGAACTTATAACTTAATTCAGTTTATATCTGTTACACTAACTGTTTTCAAATAAGCATGTATAGCTCAACCTGCTGTGAGATGGTCTGTATGTCAAGTGTGTTGCTGATTGGTCAATAAATAAATCACTGATTGGCCAGTGGCCAGGCAGGAAGTATAGGCGGGACAAGGAGGAAAATAAAGCTGGGAAGTGGAAGGCTGAGTCAGAGAGACACTGCCAGCCGCCACAATGACAAACAGCATGTGAAGATGCCGATAAGCCACGAGCCACGTGGCAAGGTATAGATTTATAGAAATGGATTAATTTAAGCTGTAAAAAAAGTTAGCAAAAAGCCTGCCACAGCCATACAGTTTGTAACCAATATAAGTCTCTGTGTTTACTTGGTCGGGTCTGAGCGGCTGTGGGACTGGCAGGTGAGAGAGATTTGTCCTGACTGTGGGCCAGGCAGGAAAACTGTAGCTACATCAACCTCCTAGTTTTAATTTTTCGTATGCTTAGTATTGACACAACTTTTGTGAAAAACATACTATGTAGGTCTAAGAAAGTAATAAAAGAGTACAAGGTTTAGTAGCAGCATTTCTTATGAAAATAGCTAAATAAAATGTTTAGTGTTAAATCCAAACAATAAACGCAAACTGTTGGTGTGGAGTGGCTCTGTTCTGCTTTGGGGAAATTAACAAAGCTATGGTGAGGTCAGATGTTGCTGCAAAGGTGTCGGGTCTTGAGTATAAGTCTTCTTTAAAGGAGAATCTCTGAAGTTAATAATACACTTTGCCTTTAACTGTGTTTATGCATGTGGGAAGGGAGAGAGAGTTGAAAATCCAACATGGACATCGAAAATATGTGTAATAGTTAAAATCAGGTATATTTCAGTTTTTTCCAAAGTTCTTACAAATGAGTGCTTTGGGCTCCCTTTCATCTGACTGTAGAGTGATTTATCAGTCCACTTGGCACGTCACCTCAACTCAGACAGCTCTCATCAGAGTAGCTGTGAAGTTATCATCTGCAGCTGGTAAGAGGAACGCTAAAACCCCAAATCCTAGCATATGAAATCTGCACTTAGTGATGTTATGAAATATGTCAGTGGCCACATCATCCAAACAAATACCAAGAATTCTTTCCATTTTTAAGCAAATTTCTTAAAGTTTAAGCATCCCAAGAACATGATTTTGAATTAAAAGGCCTGAAATTCTTAAACAGTTGTTGTTAATTTAATGCAGGAGACTTCAGAGAGACAAGTATGAAATTGACCATCTTTTAGGAATTTCAATAAAAAGACAGACAACAAAAAGATGTAAATAAATAGCATTTAAAAGAACGCATTCATTAAAAGTTGATCAAACTTAATTTCTAGAAATAATTAGAGCATTTTTTTCAAAGACAATGGCTCTCAGTTCTAAGTAATACTTTAACTTAGTTATATTTAAAATTACAAAACTATGTGTTTTTAAAAAATATTAAGACACACTCTCACAGCAAACTCCCTGATCTTCTTGCTTTTACAATAGTTCTGTACCCTCTTCCAAAATGTTCCCCAAGCCTTAGATTTGGGCTTTGTTTGCAGAAATATCAGTTGGGATTGGGTTCTACAACACTGCGTTTTGGTTGATTGCGGTTTTCTGTAGTGATCGCCCCTGTTGCAAAGAGAATTTTCATTGTTGAGGAGAAAGGACTACATTTATCTGTGGCCATAAAGATGCGTTTTTAGATTGTTGTTAGGAGTTATGCAGGTTTAGTAAAGTGGCAGTTGTAGGTCCTCAAAAGTCTGAGAATTTACTAGCCCTGGGTAGTTGGCTGGGTTTGCAGGACCAGGGATGATTATCTTCCTGTTGAGTGGGTCTCAAATCCAATTAGGGAGCTGTTGATTACCATCAAAGTATGTGCACTACTACTGCAGCCTTGAAATTATCATGCCATGCTGGTTGTATTTCAGAATATATACACATATATACATGTAACAAAAATAATTTCAAAAGAGATAATGAATATGAAAGAGTGCAAAAAGTGGTGGGAGGGTTTGGAGGGAGGAAATGGTAGGGGGAAATGATGGAATTATGATTTTAAGAAATAAAAAAGCTATACAAAAAATATTATTTTTGATCCCTAGTTTTTCCCACATATTTCCCTTTCCCTACTAACTTAACTTCATGTCCTTTCTCTCACTCTCTAAAGACAAACAAAAAATTAAAAAAAAATAAAATGAAAAATAACTTTAAAAAGCCAATAAGAGCAAAACAAAACAAAGCACAATAAAAAGGAAATGTTGGGGAATGTTACTTTAACCATGTAGAGATATGTTACATTTGTTTATGTTGGGGAATGTTACTTTAACCATGTAGAGATATGTTACATTTGTTTATGTTGGGGAATGTTACTTTGGGGAATGTTACTTTAACTATGTAGAGATATGTTACATTTGTTTATGTTGTGGAATGTTACTTTAACTATGTAAAGGTGTCTTACATTTGTTTATGCTGCATTTGTTTAAGTATGTAAAGATGTGTTACAATTATTTACATTGCATTTGTTTAAGGATGTAAAGATGCGTTGCCTTGCCTGCCTAGGGCACTGATGGGTCTAATAAAAACCTGAACAGTCAATAGCTAGGCAGTAGTGGGATAGGCACGGCTGGTGGGCAGAGAGAATAAGAACGTGGAGGAGCCGGGCGGTGGTGGCGCACGCCTTTAATCCCAGCACTCGGGAGGCAGAGGCAGGCGGATCTCTGTGAGTTCGAGGCCAGCCTGGGCTACCAAGTGAGTTCCAGGAAAGGCACAAAGCTACACAGAGAAACCTTGTCTCGAAAAACCAAAAAAAAAAAAAAAAAAAAAAAGAACGTGGAGGAATTTAGACTCAAGAGAGGAGAAGAGAGATGGGGGGGGGGGGCACCCGGGGCAAGCCAGCCAGGCAAGCAACCACCACCCAGATAGACAAAAGAGTCAGGAAAAGTGGGACATACATAAGGAAAGAAAGGTAAAAGGCCCTGAGATAAAACAGATGAAGAGAAAGAGGTTAAATTAAGCTATAAGAGCTAGTGGGACAAGCATAAGATAAGGCCGAACTTTCATAACCAATAATAAGTCTCTTTATCATGACTTGGGGGCTGACATCTGAGAAAGCCTGCTACTCACATATACACAAAAAGAATCTTCCAGGCACAGCAGGACTGAGGCACAAATGAACTCACAGAGACTGTGGCAGCATACACATGACCTACACAATTCAAGAAGACAGATAGAATACATACCCTCTATCTCTAAAAGGCAGACATAGACATGAGGTCCCACTCCTAATGAAATGCAGTTAATTCCCTCTGTCAAAGGGAAATTTCATTTCTCCATGGTGTCTGACTGGGCATATCAACCACAGACCAGGGCAGGCCCCATGCCCAGGAGTAAGTAGTTGGTCAACACCAAACTGACATGGTAAGGTTTTTTTTGTGTGTGAATTTATTGTTTAGTTATTGCCTTATTTGGGCATTTGTTTTGTCTTATTGGCTTTTTACTTTCTTCATTTTCATTTTTGTGGGGCTTTTGCCTTGTTTCTTGTTTTTTTTTAAGTGCAGTTTTTTATTTTTTTTTTATTTTGATTTGGTTTTGTTTTATTTCTAAAGACAGAGAGAGGAAAAGAACAAATAGTTGGGTGAGTACCAAGGTGGAGAGAATTAGGAAGGAGTTGGGGAAGAGGAAAACATGATCTATATATATTTCAATAAATATTTTAAAAATAAGCTATCAAGAAAACAGTAACTTTGGATTTCAGATTTTTGTATTCCTGTGAATGTTGAGTACATTGTGATTCAAATTATAATTGTGTTATTTGGTTCCAGTGAGTTCGTCCATATTAAAACTGTCTAATTTTGAAAAAATAATAGATCTGAGAAATAAAATTAGGTTAAGTATTTGTACTGTTTCTCTCATCCAACTATCAAGTTTATTACAGCAATTTGCTACTGTGAAGGCATAGTATTTTATATGAAGGCTTTAACTGATATTTGTAACATCATTAAATAAAAACGTAATTTAAAAGATTAGGGAGGCATGGTGGCATACAATGTACATCCCAACACTTGAGAGGTAGAGGCAGGATGGCAAGCAGTTCAAGGTCATCTTCAGCTAGGTAAAAAGTTAGAAGCCAGCCTGGTTACTCAAGACCGTAAAATATAAAAATAAAAGCACAGGGGATAAAGGACTCAAGTTTAGTACCTATGTCAGTCCACTTATGGTTGACTGTGAGTCCAGCTTCAGGAAATCCTACACCCTCTTCTATCCTCCAGAGGCACTGTCACACATACAGCACACACAGACACACGCATATACACATAAATTTTAAAAAATAAAAATAGAAATTGAAAAAAAACACAAAGGAGATAAAGTGATTCTGTTCCTATGAATTATCTACATATGTTTTCAGTTCACTTTTTATGTATTCAAAAATGTCAAAAATTGCTTCTCTAATAGAGTACAATGAGTCTGGGGATGTAGGTGAGCAGTATGTACACATTTACCATGCACCAACACAGTGTTCAATCCCTACCAAACACACATAAAAACAGTACTGTCTCTTATGAATTGGGAGATTTTAGATAATTTTAATTTCTTTAATTTTTTTACATGAATATTGTTGTTGGTATATATTTCCATAATAACATACTGAAGAAGTTTGCACTTTTAATTATTTAATAATTTGAACAAGCATAAGAAACAGAAGGAGATCTGCTACTCACATGAAAATGGGACTATTCCTCATCTTTCTAGCATGATAAACACTTGGGATCATGGGTGGAAATACAATCACACTGCTGAACTTAGAACTTTGTTTCTCTTGTTTTCTAGCCTTTTTATCGAAGCGCAAAGCTGCTCCCCACCCCTGCTGCCAAGGTCTGAACACTCAGTCCCCCGAGGGTCGCGAACCTCTGTGGGAGCTGGAGATGGGTCATGGGAAATTGGTCATGGCGATAAGATCCTTGGAGGTGTGTTATCCCTGACTCCTTCCTGTCTCTCTCCCTGTTTCTTGGTCCCGAAGACACGTGAAAGAAGCTAGCTCTGACACACAATTCCGTCTCCGTGGGTGGGATCTTCTTGTACAGTCCTGTCCCCACGGGTGGATCTGCTGGTACATCTGTGCCTTCTCAGGCCTGATGAAGTATACCTTCTAAAACCAGGGATCAAAGTACATCTTTGCCTTCTCATTTCTGTATAGGTATTTTGGTCAAAAAGAATGAGAAAATTATAATAATGAGTACATTATATTTTATAAATTCTTCTGACCTAATGTTAAGACATAAAATACTTGAGTTTTTGGAGGTAAGTATCCTATCTTGAAAATGTTTTACACTAAAAGTTTGAGTTACATAGACATCAAAATCAAAAGTACTCAATTTATTTAAAGAATCATAAATGTAGACGAAATAAATATTCATTTTCTATAATACTACACTTCATTATTCCATATTTGCACATTTAATAATATTTAAGACATCACTAAAATACTGTGCCTCTCAGTTACTATCTGTTGAAGTCTTAACTAACTTGATTCTGTTCATCTAATGTAGCATATTATAAGAAATAGGCAAAAAGATGAAAAGTAAACTTAATCTTAATTACCTTGAACCAAATTTGCAGCTAGTAAACTTTTTCAAGTAGGCCTAACCCTCTTTAACAAATTAAAATAAAAGTTGGTATTAATATACAAGCTTCAAGAACATAATTCTTGTGGAATACTGGCTGTAATTTTAATAAGTATAGAATGTGAATTATTGCTTGAGTGGTATCCTCATAATAAAATTAATTTCTTCTTAATGCCATGCCAATATATACTTGAATCAAGTGATGTCACGATTCACCCCTTCACACAAACACACGCAGTCCATCTCTTTCCCAGCTGCCTTCAGACACCAGACTTCAGGGAGGAAGCCAGATGCTCAGGGAAGAGAATCCCTGAGTGTGTTTGCTGCAGACTTCACCCTCATCAATTGCACAATGTGGAGCTTGTCACTGGCTTTTCTGCCCTTTAGATTTCACAAGTCTGAGATGCAGCTGAGAAAAGCTCTTAACTACCTCATACAGCTGTCAGGAGAAATAAAAACCATTATGTACTGCTCACGTTTCAATTCCATTCTCCAAAAAAGCAGTAACTTGTACTCATAAAAGCACTCTATGAAGTTAGTCCTCTGAGTAAAATTCTGTAATTACTATTTATTAGGAATATTAGGCTGGACATTTTAAATTTCTTATGTTGTTTTCCCGTACTGGCCTCTTTTAAAAGGAAATGGCTAATATTATTGGTCTGGTTGACAATGTCAGTCCTCTTAGCTCATTGTAATCTTGATCAGATGTTTGCCAATAGAAAATCATGACAAAGCTATTTCATGGGTGGGAACCATGAGAAACTACTTCAATATCAACTTTTTTTTGGCTTGGCTATTTTCATAGTTCTTTTCATTTATTTATTTATTTTGGTTTCAAATTCAGTAATATTTCTGAGTAATCAGGTCTCCTGAGCAATCATTTCTCTAGTAAAAACCTTGGATTGACTATTAGTGTTTTTACCCCTATCCAATGATCAGTATTTAAGTTTTTAAGTGTTTTTTGATATCAAGGTAACTAAACATGGTGTTCCTTCCTTCCTTTCATTAGTCTCATGCATATTTTGTTAAGTAGACATTCAATAAAATATTTGAACAAAAAATAGTTTGTGTATAGATAAATAGTACTACCTTTGTAACATGGAAATAGAATTTTTGTTTTAACACGAAGAAAAAGTATTTTAAACTCTAGTAAAATGCTCAATTATTTTTTATGTAAATTCCATTCAAAATAACAGGGTGCTGATGAAAATTTATATAGTGTTAGCAAAGCTAACAACTTTCCTCTGCGTGTGGGGGAGGGCCAGGAGAAGATGTCCTCATGTTTGTGTTCTAGTAAACTCAAGTTACACAACATTAATACAGATTCCAGGGCAATACAAATTTTCTATCAAAATTCTCATGTAAAGGCAAGGTGTCTACCACTCAGTGATTCATTTTCAGTATAAAGAAGGGTACTTAACAGATTTAAGTATTCTCAAGGAAAACAATAACCCATAACTTTTTCCAAAGGGCAAATGCAGAATATTTCAAATGGGAAAAGCGAATTTTATCCTAAAATTAAATACCTCCTCAAAGTTAATGCTTTTTTTCCTTAGTATAGTTTTTCCTTGCTCCTAAGTATAAATCAATAAAATTAACTGCACTTGCATGATAATATTTAATTTTATTTATTTTATTTATTTTAAAATCACAAGCACTAAGAATCCATGTCCCATTTTCTGATGCTGACTGTGGAATAGAGGAAAATCTAATGTTCCCTCATCTCAGAGATTGTAACCAAAAGAACTCAGTATAAGAAATACCTGAAGTTGTCCTTGTCAATCAAGTTAGATATTGAAGCTACTTAAATATTGTGGATTTTTTAAAGGTTTAATTTCCATTCAGTCCCACTTTTTAGAGGGGTAATAGCACAACTTAGCAGTATTACAACCCCAAATATTTAGCTATGTGGTTAAAGTGAATACAAAAGCCATGAGTAACACTATAACCAGTCCAAAATTCATATCCAGTGAACCCAAAAGAAAAGAATTCAATACTTTCATGGGAAACTTCTTCACAGGCTCTGTTCTCAAACACAGACTTAAGGGTGGGGACACTCATTACTTTATTAACTGTTATTTATTTAAATTTAATAGTAATTAATGTTGAAATGCAATACACAAACTCCATATTACATATATTTTGTAAAGAAGGGAATAACTCCAATATGCATCCATGCTGTTATATAAAACTCACTTAAAGACAAGAATATTTTATTCTTTTCGAGATGAAGAGATAACTAACATTTTATTACATATATCTACTTTAACTTTTAAAATATTAGATATTGCATTTCAATTTATCTCTGAATAAATGGATGCTTTATATTATATGAGTTCTAAGCACTAGACCTAAGATGCAGAAGTGTTTAAGAAGTTGAGATTAGAACCATGAGTAGAATATCATCTCAGGAGAGGTTTGAACCCTGTAGAAGAAAAGGCCAAATGAAGGGGGAGCAATCCAAAGGTTTCAAGACCTAAACGTGGGGGAAGCAGGGGAGGGATAACTGGCAAAAACGTGTGATGGAAGTTCCAAGTTAGTCAAAGCTAACAGAAGAGAAAGAAGTCTAGATGCAGAGGTACCATGCAGTCAATTTCTCATCTTACTGAAAAAGTAGATAACACAAACTCATTTCCCTTACCTTAGTGAATCCTACGTGAAGCAAACAGTTAGGAAATTGTGAGTGTGAAGATAAAACTACACTCATAGTTCTTAACCATTTAGAAAAGCAGTAGGGAGGGGGGCTTTACTCAAATTGTTATTGACAATTATGTCAAGAAAAAGAAATGGGACTAGCTGGACAGTGGTGGCACACAACTTTAATTCCAGCACTTGGAAGGCACAAACAGGTGGATCTCTGTGAGTTCAAGGACAGCCCAGTCTACAGAGTCAGTTTCAGGACAGGCTCCAAAGCTATAGAGAAACCCTGTGTCAAAAAAACAAAAAACAAAACAGTAAGACTAGGCACACATGAGAAGGCTTTTAAGGCAAGTGTGACTAACAAAGGTGAATTCTAAGCATATAAAATCAAAGGAGTATGCATATAAAGAACTCATTAGAGATACTACGTGTGTGTGTGTGTGTGTGTGTGTGTGTGTGTGTGTGTGTACATGTTTATGCATGTGCATATGTGTTGGAAATTGATAATAGATGATAGATTTTATAGATATATAGATTATATCAATAGCTATAGATAGATGTTATATAGTCATGTAGTAGGTAATAAAGGTATATGTTGGGGAGAAAAATAATAGACAAAATAAAATAATAATTATTGGTGCTGGGCACTTGCTTTTCTTGCAGAGGATCAAGGTTCAGTTCCTAGCACCCACGTGATATCTCACATCCATCTGTAACTTCAGCTCCAGTGTTTCTGATGCCCTCTTATGACTTCTGCAGGCACCAGGCTCAAATGTTGTGCACATATAAGCAGGCAAAACTCTCATATAGATAAAACAAATAAAATTTTTAAAACTTTAAAAATATTTACTGTTGAAACAAGAATTAGTACTCTGAATACATTGTAGATGTTAGATAGAGAAATTCTACTATCTCTAGAAGTAGATAAAGGAACATACCAAAAGGAAAGTACATAGATTAGGATAATATTTATGGCATTCTTGAAAATGTTTAAATAGTTAAAATTATACCCAAATAGGTGGTCCACATATGTTCACTACAGAGAATATTTTTGATGAATATGGAGAGAAGACTTTTCCTGATAGAGATTGTATTAAGTTAATTAAACTCAGTGATTTGCTTCTAATATACATGTGCATATTATTAAAATTAATGCATACTGAATAAAAGGACAAGGACAATCATCCAGTTTCCAAGAGGATTATGGGGCACTTGAATAGACTTGCCACCAAAGCAAAGGCAATAAAATGTCATGCCACAGTAAAGAGTCAATAATAAATTAGGGGTTGAAGAGATAGATAAGCAATTAGAGCACATGCTGCTCTTCCAGACAACCTGAGTTCAGTTCCCAGTGTCCATGTCTGGTAGCTTAATGCCTTTGGTAACTCCAGACACCAGACACATGGGACTCTCCAGGCCCCTACAAACACACACACACACACACACACACACACACACACACTCACAATAGTAATTTTAAAAAAGAAAAAAAGCAGAGACATTGTCAGTGAAAGTTACAAAAATAATTAATTTTGCCTGAAGGAGTAACTCAGTGCTGGACTGCTTTTGCAGCATGCACAAGACCCTGATTTTAATACCAGTACTAGGGAAGAAAATGGATAAACACTGTCCAAACATGGCAAAGGAGAAGGGGTGGAAAGGAAGGAGGAATCTAGCTTGCCCTCTCCTGCCACATTTTATGAGACACATCTTTAAGGAGAGAAACTCAAACCTTCAATAGTATAATATTGAACATTAATTTTCAATGTAAACTTTGGAGAAACACACAGGCTAGGGAAGCCAATAGGCTAACTGCCTATCTTCACTTCTCCCTCTGCTTCTCCAAACCTAATCCCCCATTCTCATATCCAGATCTTTAACAAATCACCTATTTCAGCCTCCCCTTCCCCTCTGCCCCCAGACCCTGTCTTCCCCAGTGAAGGAGACCTTCTCTCCAACCTTCTTTCCCCCAACTCATCACTTTATCTCAGCACTAAACTCCAACAGACAATCCTTGGGGATCTGTAAGCCACTCCAGCCGGGCAGCAAGGAAGTAAATTTTACCTTTCTCCTCTCCTCCAGATACAATCTCCCAGTCTCGCTCCAGCCTTGTAGCAGAACTCCTGGTGCAGCCTCCCCTTTCACTAGGACTTCCGTCTCCACGGGATCATAGAGATCTAATCCTCCTGCCTTCTTTCGCCCTACCAATCTCATTACCTCAGCCACCAAAACCGTTCGGCATTCCTCAGAAACCCACAGACCACTGTGGCCAGAGAATCCAGTAGCCTACGTGTAGACCTCCAGCTCTCTCCCTTCTCCTCCAAAGGCAGTTCCACAGTCTCACCATTCTCCATATAGTAGACCACCTGCTGCGCTTTGCCCCTCCTTTCTGGCCAGTGAATTGTCATGCAAATCTTCCCTTCCAACCTCCCTCCAGACTCATCCTATGACCCCAGCCTCCAACTCCAGCCAGTAATCTTTTGAATTCTGTGGTGATTTTAATGAGAATGGTCCCTAGAGGACTATGTGTTTAAATTCATGGTCTATGGTCAGCGAAACTGTTTGGGAAGGATTCAGATGTGTGGCCTTGCTGAAGGAGGTGTGTCTCTGCGAAGGAGTTTGAGGTTGCAAAAGCCCATGCCATTCCCAATGAGCTCTCTTGGCCTCTTGCTTGCGGATCAAGATGTAAGCTCTAGTGAGCTGACCGGCCTTCCTACCGTTATGCTCCTTACCATGATGGTTATTGACTCTAACTTCCTGGAACCATGAGCCCCAAATTAAATATTTATTTATAAAAATACATAAATTTTAGAGGAAATTTATGAATACATGAAATTGTACAAATATGAAAATTGTAGCAATAATGTAAAATTTAGTGAAAACACAAAAATACAATCATTTTTGTATTATGAGAGATTTGTTCAAAATTTGTGTATTCATTTTACATGGAATTACTGATTTTTCATGTTATTTATATTTCCTAGGCAAAACTTTATTTATATAAAAATGTATTCATGTAATCTTGTATAAGTTGCACATATAATTATCCTACCCTTTGTACCTATGATAAAGCTTAATTTATAAATTAAGTTCAGTAAGATATTAATAACAGTATCTAATGTTGATATAGAACAATTATGACATACTTGTCTTAGGGTTTCTATTGCTATGAAGATGCCACATGACCATGGCAACTCTTATAAAGAAAACATTTAATTGGAGTGCCTTGCTTACAGTTCAGAGGTTTAATCCATTATCATCATGGTGGGACATGGCAGTGTGCGGGCAGACATGGTGCTGAAGAAGGAGCTGAGAGTTCTTACATCTTGTTCCAATGGCAACAGGAAGTAAACTGAGACACTGAGTGTGGCTTGAGTGTATATAGGACCTCAAAGCCTGTCTCCACAGTGAGACACTTCCTCCAATAAGAACATACCTACTCCAACAGAGCCACACCTCCTAATTTTGCCACTCCCTGTGAGCTAATGGGTGCCAAAGACATTTAAACTACCATATTCCACTGCCTAGACACCATGAGCTTGCAACAATATCATAATACAAAATGCATTGATTCTAAATTCAAAAGTCTCCATAGTCTATCAGTTTCAACAATACTTAAAAGTCCAAAGTTCAAAGTCTCTTTTGAGATTCAGGCAATCTGTTAATTGTAATTCCCTATAAAATCAAAATAAAAAAACATAACATATACTTGCAACATATAATGGCACAGGATATACATTACCATTCCAAGACATATGGAAGGGAGAATAGTTAGGAAATTTGGACCAAAGCAAAACTGAAAACCAGCTGGGCAAACTCCAAAACTGCATCTGGATGCCTGATGTCAGGTTTGTCTTCAGATCTCCAACTCCTTTGACTTTTGTTGACTGCCACATACTCCTTTCTTTTGAGCTGGTTCCACTCCCTGTTATCAGCTCTCCTCAGCAGATATCCCACAGCTATGGCATCTCCAAAATCTGGGGCTCTCCAAGTCAATCCAAGCTCCATCTTCACAACTTCATGCTGTCCTCAGTCACAGAGGAATATTCCATAACTCTTCTCTTCTATCCTTAATGCCAGAACAACATGGCTGAAGCTGCCAAGTTCTGCTACTTGCTGGGGCTGGAACTTGGCCCCCTTGTTAATTACATCTTCACAATCTTTCTGGTTTTGATAGTTTCCTTTACTGCCTGAACTTGACTGCCCTGACTTAATCTGTAGACCAGGCAGGCCTCAAACTCAGAGATCTGCTAGCCTCTGCCTCTGGAGTGCTGGGATTAAAGGCAATTAAAGTCATGCACCAACACACCCAGCTCTAAACTTTTCTTTAATTCCTTTTCACAAGTTGGAAACTTAGCTTGGTGGGATCTTGCCCTGAGGTCACCACTCCCTTTATTACATTTCTTAATCTGTTTATCTCCTTGAATACAGGATTTAGCTCCATTCCACTTCCTGGTGCTCTTTTTCTCATCAAATTGTACATTTTGTATTTTTCCTTCTCAGCTTGTGTCTTTTCATTATAAATATCCACTAGAGTTAACATTAATATCCATATGACAGTCAATACCAGGCTATTTTGAGATTTTCTTTGCTAACAAAATTAATTTATTGTCATGGTGGTTCATGGTGGGTCATGGTGCATGTGAACAGACATGGAGCTTGAGAAGGAGCTGTGAGTTCTTGCTGCTTGATCCAAAGACAACAGAGAATGAATTGAGATACTGGGTGTCTGAGACACTTGAGTAAATATAAGGCCTCAAAGCCCATTCCCATAGTGGCATACTTCCTCCAACAAGGCCATACATATTCCAACAAAGACTCATTTCCTAATGGGTATCTTACATACAGAAAACCAAATTTTAGACAAAGGGTGGTGGCAGTGGGGCTTATTCTTAATCCCATAGAATATTCATCTAGGAAAGCATCTCTGTGGAGTGGTTCTAGGATCTGAAATAGACAGATTGAGAAAAAAAGAAAAGAACAAATGCATTTAACCAATTAGAGGGTTATAAGTTATTATGGATTTTGATGATGTCAGGGCTTTGCTGCAGAATCAGAAACCTTCAATTTGATTGTGAGTCTATTTTTACTTTATTTAATAAAAGTTTAAAAATGTATCCTATTATAAAAACTGGCTGCAAAACACTTGGAGACAGAAGCCTACAGTCAGAAGCATTTTTTTAAAGAACACTAAAACTTTAAACTTTTCAGAAATGTTTTTCTTTTGTAGAATAGTTAGTTACCCAAGAACCTGCTGCAAGGGCTAGACATAAGGGCAATGATGTAACTGGGATGTGCAGGGACCAGAGAGCATTTATGGAGAAAGAATTCAGACCACATGAGTTCCACAGCATGTTTTAAAATGAGTTTTAAAAGTAAAAGTCTGTGTTATGTTTATATTTTTGCCAGTGACCAAGTTGTAATACATAAATGAAAAGATGTTGCAATGAAGTGTGGATTCCAGTTTTCCTCTCATTAGCTAATGGAGCATTCTATTTCTCAGCAGCTGCAATTTGAGTAAATAAACAAATTGAAATATGAACTGAGTCAGAAAGGCAACATACTTTGATTCCTTTTGCTTGTTAGGTTAGAACTGTAGGAGATATATTTAAAACATATTCAGGGGAAAACATACATATATTGTTTTATGAAGAATATATATATGCCATATATATCCTCATATGTTTATTTATGTATTTATTTATATATTATATATCTTCATATATTTATTTGTATATATTATATATCTCCATATTTTTGTTTTTTATATATTTATGTATATATTATACATATTTATTTATATGTACTTAAATCACACACACATAAACAGATGGATGGATGAATGGATAGATTATAGATATATGGACAGCAGAAATGAAATACTAAAGTTTCAAAGGTGTCTATTTTTTTTGGCTGGGGAGGTTTGAGACAGGGTTTCTCTGTGTAGCTTTGGAGCCTGTCCTGGAACTTGCTCTGTAGACTAAGCTGGCCTCGAACTCACAGTCTACCTGCTTCTGCCTCCTGAGTGCTGGGATTAAAGGTGTGTGCTACCACCACCAGGCTCAAAGGTGCCTATTTAACAGAAGAATTAATCCTTTATGTAAAAGAACTCTGCTCCCTCCCACTACTACATGTGGGAGACAATTCCCTTGGAAAACAATTACTACTATTGCTGTTGGGGAGAAGCTTCTGGAGACTGGTAAATCAGATTCCTTAGGAAAGAGGCTCCATGTTGAAATTCAGGGAAGAAAGTTGTTGCCCCGATCCAGACTCTGAGGTGTCTTGGGAGGAGACTGGGTGTGATCAAATACTTTTGGGTATGGTTTTGAGTATACAGATGCCCAAAACTGAAACTTGGCCAATCATAGCAGTTCCCTGCCCACACATGCAATCATGGCATCTTGGAGTTAAGTTTGATGGTTTGGCTGTATGCTTACAATGAAAACACACAATTTTTTGTTCTTAGGATGAAGAAATTTAAGTGATCAGGTGGCTTTTTCTAAGCTGCCAATTATCTCTAGAATCTAACATCACTTTTTAATAGTGATACTTTGCATATCATTCAGCTAGGACTCACAATTCCTGATAAATCAATATTTCTACTTGAAAAGATGAAAGTTACAACTTTATTGAAATTTCTTTCATCAAAAACTTAACTTTTTGCTAAATTAAATCAAGCACAGTCTTCCCTGTAAGATCCCACTATGGTCACCATCTCAGAATTTGCTCTAATGCAAAACATCTCACAGGCATAACCAGTCCGAATCAGAGTCCATGCATGCTCCTCCTGATGATTTCCAGAGGCCTCCTGTTCTACTCATACATGATTCTCGTATCCTGTATTCAGCACTTACTTACAGAATTTGAAAAAGCAATGGACAGGTTACTCATAATAGTTTCCTGAGCCTCAAAGCATTTGTAATCTATGAGGGAAAACATGTTTGCAAATTTTAGTAGCTAAAAATAGACAGCCATGAGTGTATACTTAAATGAAACAGATGTGTTATTTTCCTGGTTTTTGCTGCTAGGGTCTGAAGTACTTGTATATCCTTAAAATTCTTATGCTTAAACTTGATCCTCCAGGTCAGATATTAAGCAGTGAGGTCTTTGAAAGTTGACTATGTCACAATAAAGCAGCTCCCCTAGAAAATAATTCTTGATGTGGTTTGGCTGTGGTTTTAACGTGTCCTCTGAAAAGTCTATGTGGCTGAAGATCAGTCAACATTATGGTAGTGTTAAGATGTGGGAGACTTTTTACTGGATGGATCCTAATGAGAGGCAGTGAGAAAGTTCATGACCCTCTTCTAGAGAGTGACTAATAAATAATCAACCTTTAAACAAGATGGGTTTGAACTATATCAGTTAAATAAAGCACAAAAGTTTTTGTCTGCTTGTTTGGATTTAGTAAATTTTGATTTAAAAAAATGAAACCCTACATCCAAATGTATTTTTAGAAGCTCATTTTGTCAAACTGTCTTCTAAATATTTATGTTTACATCCAGAGATTTGCCCTGCTTCCAACCTTGGTCACAGAAGCTTCTTCTCGCAAAAGATGGTGATTAGTGCAGAGATACATTACTGTTCAAAGTGTTGAGAAAGCAACTGTGAGTGGCCAGCTGTAGATCTTACAGGCAAAACCAGTCCAAATCAGACAACTACATATACACACTCCAAAGCTAATGGAACATCTCAGGATAGGGGATGTGAGATCCCAACTTTAGCTGAAGAAATATTGAAAGTTGATGGCCACTGGGAGAACAAGATTCACTTTTTTTTTTTTTTAAGTAGTGTGGCCATTGACAGTTTCCCATACCACAGTGGATGACCCTATGCCCATGGACATAAAAGTAACACTAACTGGACTAAATGAGTAAACACATAAATAAACAATTCTATAAAGAGTATATGGAGTCAGGAAAGAGATTCTGAGAAGTTATGTGGAGTCATAGATGAATCGTAGACATACACAAAATTTTTTAAAAATAAAATTTAAAAATAAAGAAGTTGGGTATGTCATAAATGCATAAAATACATATGAATAGCCTATTTACCACAAGAATGGCTAGCTTGAAAAAGGGTAAGTCTATCGCCTGACAGGCCTGGCCTGCTGAGCTCACTATGTAATCTCCTTTGCATGTCTCCTCAACATTGTTTCTGTCTCCCATAATTCCTGCAGTGGAAATAGATTGTTGTTGTCATTTTTACAAAACACCCAGCCTCTTATGTTGTACTGTATCAATTTTAGAGAAAACAATTTTACACCCAGTATGCAAGACTCTAATCTTAAGCAAGCTAGCCTTCAGAACTATAAGGAATTGACATTCATTACTACTAAATGACTCACTCTGTTATATTGCGACAGCAGCAAGAAGGTATTAAGGAGGTAGCTGTCAGGGGAGCCATTCTTCTCATATTCTGACCTCCAGAGTCTAAAACTTGAGGACCTGCTTCCAGGCAGGTTTCTGCTTCCCACTTATCTAGTCCCAGGCTCTATAAAGAATCATAACTTCTCCTACCAGGAATAATAATTTCCAGTTTGATCCATCATGGTTTTTCCTACGTGGTTGATGAAGAAAAAAGCAGAAGTGAGGGTAGAGCCTGAGAAATGTAAGAAACTATGGCAGTGATTCTTCACAAGGTTTTAGACAATACGAGTTATTATCTCTTATCAGAATGAATGAATGGACTTATTCTTGTTGTCATGGGGATCACGATTTTCAAGTTCATGCCCCAACTCTCTTCATCCAGGCTCTGCTTTACATTCCTTCTGTACTATGGCCAGGGTCCCATAAAAATGTCCCCCAAAATAAATGGGGAATCATTTTTGGCTCTAACTTGCTGTGAAATCTTGACCATCATGTTGCATGTATCCTGATGTTTAGATGAAGGAAATGGAAGTTCCCTTAAATGATACAAACATTTTCCTGCTTTCACAATGCAGACATAGCAGCATCGATTTCTTTTTCCTTTAGAGCACAACAAACTAGAATTAAACACCTTCACAGCCTTTATAATGTGGTACATATATTTCAATCAATGTGATATTACAAAGACCATGTTTTACTTATTTATTTATGCTATAGCCCATATCAAATGATGGAAAGTAGGCAGGTAGACTTTTGCATTTTGTAAATAATTCTTACCACAGTTGGGAAAGAGTTTTATCCCACACAGTGGGAATGGGAGAGGATTGTCAGCTTTTAATGTGTCCCAGAGCTGGGTATTTATACAAAATGTTGGGGCTATAATGCAAGTAATTCTACCTCTACTCAAATTATTGTGCAGATCCCATGGCACAGCAGGTATTTTTGGTAGATAAGAACATTTTGTTTTGTCTCTGAAGAAGCACAGATAAAAACACAGCACAAACTTAGGAAAGAATAAAGCTATATTAGAAAAACAAATCAACAAAACTTGCCACCATTTAAAATTCAGTTTTCTATTGCAATCTGTGAGAGATGAAGAATCAAAATATGAATTACAGTGTGGTGTGTCCATTAACACCTCCATATCCTCCAAACTACTAGACATAGTTAAGGTCTGACACAGCATTGTCTATTATGCAGTGAAAATTGCATTTAAATTTGACCTAACAGATTCTAAAGGACATAAACAGTTATATAAACACTTAGCCAAGGTGCTGTGTCATCTACATGCATTTTTGTGACATCAATTTTTATCTTCTATTCATACCTTGGAAGGTTTCCTATAAGTATATAATAAATAAGGATTAAGAAGCATAAAAGAATAAAACTTTGATCATGACTCATGATGGCTCAGTTCAACATATTGCCATGACATGGACAGCCACAGGTTAAAAACAGACAAAACAGAGTATTTAGAGATTCCTCCTGAAAGACATTTGAGCCTAGATTGATTGCTTACAATATATTGTTTCTTTCCATGATGCTGTTTCATTTCATTCCAATAACTCCTCAAAGACACAGGTTAGTCCTTAACTAGATATTGTAGTACATGATGTTGAATGATTTTACTCCTACACACAGCATATACTTAGAACTAAGATCTATGACAATGTATGTATCATAGTTCTAATATTTAGGCCTGGAAACCAATGAGGACGAGAGAATGCAGGCCCTCATACCTTTGTTTTCAGTAGTGTAGATGTAACAGTCTTATTAAATAAGAAACACAGAGCCAAATGCAGAGTTAAAAGCCAAAGAGGTCAGAGTAGTAGCTAAGAGCTGATACTAAAAACCCTTTCTTACTCTTTGCTGCCGCTGTCGTCCTTCCCCTCAGAAAGAGACCTACTTCCTGTGTGTCTGTGTTTTTATTGACTTTCTGTTCTGCCTTCTCACTGGTTGTAAACCCAACCACATGACCTCCTCATCACTGCCTGTCTATACAGACCTCCAGGTCTTCTATGGTTGGTATTGAGATTAAAGGCATGTGTCTCCATGCTGGCTGTATCTTTGAACACACAGAGATCTGTCTGTCATGTGATCTGGATTAAAGGTATGCTCCACCACTGCCCGACTCTTGTTATGGCTTGCTATTAGCTCTGACCCCCAGGCAACTTTATTTATTAACATACAAATAAAATCACATTTCAGTACAAATAAAATATCGCCATATTTCCCCCTTTCTATTTTAATAAAAAGAAAAAAGGAAAAAAGTTAAAACTAATATAAGAAAAACTACATAAAAAGTGCAATAACTATATACCATATATATAAGCAATAAATACCTAAACAATGTCTAGTCCATTTGCATTTGACAAATTCAGAGAAAATAATTCCATTATCTATCCTATTTGGGTAAATCCAAAATGTACCTGATTCACTTTCTATCCTAATTTTATTACTAACAGAACTATAACGTCTTTCAAATTTATACACTTACTCTTTAGTGAGTTTCTTTTCAAAAATTCTTTTTTTTTTTTTTTGGTTTTTCGAGACAGGGTTTCTCTGTGTAGCTTTGTGCCCTTCCTGGAACTCACTTGGTACCCCAGACTGGCCTCGAACTCACAAAGATCCACCTGTCTCTGCCTCCCGAGTGCTGGGATTAAAGGCGTGCGCCACCACCCCCGGCCTCAAAAGTTCTTAACAAGGTAAACATTAACTATCTGAACATTAACTATAATTGTCTAATCTTCAACTGTAACTAACTAATCTTCAACTCCCTCAGAGAAAGAAATAATATTACCTAATAAAAAATAAAAACAGGAAGTGCATGCAAGCAGCTTCCAAAAAAAAAAAAAAATGTGAGTTGACAGAAACAGCCAGCTGCCTGGACAGTCACCTGAGATTTCTCTGCAGTGTTGGGGCATCATCTTCAGCCTATAGGCTTAGCGTATCTGACAGAGTCATTTGTGAAGTAGGATGTACACAAAGTTAACAGTTTGACCTCACATTTGGTGAGAGCAGTCCATGTACCAGAAACACCTGAATTCCACTAGTGTCATGTCATGATTCAGGATTTTAAATTCTAGAAATTGTTGATGTTTTTTTTTAATACAGCTGTCCATTCTTCTTGACTGTGTGTGTGGGGGGCTTCATCTCTGCATCCCGTTCTTCTCCACATCCCTCTATTAAATGCCAGTCTACCATTAAGAGGTGTGAGCTTAGTTACTCTTCAAGAATAACTGTCAGTTGCTGTTCCACTGCACATCAGAAGCCATCGGCCCACTGCCTGTTCAGTTGCCATAGAAGAAAAGGGAACTGTTTTAGTTGTACCGAAACGTGATTTTATTTGTATGTTAATAAATAAAGTTGCTTGGGGGTCAGAGCTAATAGCAAGCCATACTAGAAGCCAGGCAGTGATGGTGCACACCTTTAATCCCAATCACGTAACAGACAGATCTCTGTGTGTTCAAGGATACAGCCAGTATGGAGACATATGCCTTTAATCTCAATACCACCCATAGAAGACCTGGAGGTCTGTATAGATAGGTAGTGATGAGGAGGTCATGTGGTTGGGTTTACAACCAATGAGAAGGCAGAACAGAAAGTCAATAAAAAGACAGACAGACAGGAAGTAGGTCTCTTTCTGAGGGGAAGGATGGCAGCGGCAGTGAAGGGTAAGAAAGGGTTTTTAGTATCAGCTCTTAGCTACTACTCTGACCTCTTCAGCTTTTAACTCTGCATTTGGCTTGTGTTTCTTATTTAATAAGACTGTTACATCTACACAGTAGCCAGTTAGTAGAAGAATACTTGCATTTCCCAAAGTTATATTTTCTCCTGAAATAGAAATACAGTTGTACAGGTGTGGAAGGGACATGGGGGCAATGAGTACTTTTCTCTCAGGGGAAAGAAAATTAGTTACTTTTACGTGACCATTTTAAAGTCCCGATCCTTGTGCTTCTTGAGTCAGGAGAGAAACAAGGGTAAACCTATGGAGAACGGGAGTGAGCAGAAGCTCACTTGCCTTTAGAGATGTGAGCATGAACACAGACTTCAGAGACACTCTCATTTTACGATGTATGACCTCCATATATTGTAAACAGTAAGGTATTATCTCTATACATGAGATTGCTACCAAAGAAGTGCCTTTAAACGACATAGAGTCACTTAATTGGTAGCAATCTCATTCAGCAGCAACAAGGAATGAATAGGAAGTCCATATAAGAGCCAAATCCTCAGTGAGGTTTGAGGAAGGAAGAGGGTTTTAAAAAGGTACTTTGGAGAATTCAGCTTCTAAAGAGCCAAGGGAAGGCAGCAAAGCAAATATGCCGTTAATAGCTTCATAAATTAACCCAAGTATTAACACACGCACACACACACACACACACACACACACACACACTTCCAATTCAGACTCAACATGGAAGAAAAGAGTAGGCAGAGCGATTTAGTTACTTTTATGTGAGCTGCAATTTAGTTACTTTTGTGTGAGCTTCTTTCATAAAGATTTGGTGAACATTGCTTTCTCATGGCTACAAGAAATCACCCATACCAAAAAAAAAAATACTCGCAATGAAGATCAATTCTCTCAAAAGATGGAAAGAAAGGAAGATCCTAAATAATAATAATTACATGGAAAGAAAACCAAATAAAAAAATCTACAAAACACAGCTGGGAACAACCGAGTAGGCAGTTTTAGGTTGTCAGAGACTGTGCTATGAACTTCCTCATTGGAAAACGCTGGAAGGGCAGGTTACCCCAAGGACAGCCAAATGAGTTCTTGGTGCACTGTGTCCTTGCCCAGGTCTATATTTAAATACGCCCTCTCTGAAGTTAATGTCAGAGGTCTGTGGTTGTAGCTGTGACATTAAGGTTTGCTTGTCCCAACTTAGAATGCCATGTCAAAGGAAACCAAGGGGACCACACGTTTCTCCATCTCGGATTTTCTTGTTTTCCTCAAGTAAAATGCAAATTTTTCATGATTTTCTGCCAACATAAGACTCACGCATATAGTCCAGGTATCTGAAGAAAAAAAGTTCTCGAAAAGCCAAGGAAAACATGAGCTGATCTCACAGGTTCCCCAGTCGTTTGTAAATTTGCCTCTGGGAAAGTGAGGATCAGCCAGGAAGGCAGAGATTGGGAAAGTGGTTTCAGTAAGAGCTTCAAAAGAAAAACAGAGAGCCTTTTCCTTAATATTTATATTCTCACACTGATGATTCGATTTTTCTGGAACAAAAAAAGAACTTTAGTTAAGACCTCCCCACCTCTTCCAGAGGATAAGGTCACATCACAGAGAGTAAATTAAACACCATGGGTATGTTACAGACAAAGGAGTTTTAAGATGGGAGCTACTTAGGTATAAGGTGGCAAGCAACCCTCTATGGAGTTTCTCTCTCATTGATGCGCCTCACAGGCTGACCTCAGGACACTTTACACATTTCCTGCCCTGGTTTGAGAGTTCCTGCCTCACTGAGTGTGATGGTTAATCTCAGTTGTCTTTTTGACAGGATTTAGAGTCACCATGGAGACAAGTGCAAGTCAAAAAGCAAGTGGTTCTCTAGATTAGGTTAATGAGATGGGAAGACCTGCTCTAAACATAAGTGCTACCATCACATGAGCCAGAGTCCTGAACTGCATACAAAGGAAAAAGAATAGATGAACATGAAGCCCGAACGTTCATCACTGTCTACTCCCTGATTCTGGATGCCATGAGACCAAATTTTTTAAGCCCCTGTTGCTAGGACTTGTCTGCCATGATGAAATACACTCCGGAATTATAACCCAAAATAAGCCCTTTCATCCCTAAGTGACTTTAGTCAGAGTATTTTATCACATGACAGGAAAAATAACCAATACAAATGTGAAATACCTGCTTTTCTCAAACACAAATGATCACCTCTTTCATTATATTGTCTGATACTATAGTCAGTAGTCATACGTAGCCAAAGAGCCCTTGAAACATGCCTGGTCCAAATAGAGATGTACAAGAGGTGAAAAACATATTTTTTAAATAAAGAAAATCTCTTAAATATTATATATATTTCTTATGAATGGAGCTGAAAATACTTTGTATGTGTTTAGCAAATAAAGATCACTAAAATCAAAGTTACTAATTCTTTCTAAGTTTTATGAGATGGCTAACAGAATGTTTGAAGCATACTATGTCTCCTATTCAGGGCTCTATTCATATTTATATCCCGCCTGACTACACTGATCCAGAATTTCCCACCATCTTTATATAACTTAGAAAATTCTCACACTTTGGCTCATGTTCTCTAATATACTTAGGTTTGCTGGTACTCTTTTTCTCTTGTTCGTGTTGGCTATCACAACACCCAAAATGTATTAAACTCACAAGAAAAAGTCTATGTAATAAATAGAAATTAAAGCATAGGAAATACATTTTTAAAGATATTATGTGTACTTCAAGTTATACTATTAGGTATCATTGCAATATTACTAAAGTGGTTTGGAATTATATTTTGCCTACTCCACTCTTCTCTTTTCTTCTTGTCAGATATTAGCTAGTCTCTTTTTCAAATTTTATGAAATGTTACTACTACCATTAAGCTACCTAAAAAGCTGATGGTATGCTTACACTACACCATGGCGCAGAGGAATTTTATGATTATACTTACCTAAGCAATACCCATTGAAATGGTAAAAGAAAGCAAAACAAACAAAAATGTGTTTTCTAATGCTGGTGAGGTCTGTCAAAAAGACATCCTTATTAGTAATTGGTTATGGTTGGCCCCAGATGGTCTCAAAATGAGACAGGGTCTGCCATCCTTCATTGTTACTCACAAGAAATAGATGCAAAGAACTGCTGCTGAATATACCACATACCTTGACTACAAGACAAAAACAATGAAACAGGAACTGAGCTAGTTATACTCCCTGTTGGTTAGGATTCATGATGTTGTAAGTTGACGACAGCTGACAGAAGAGAAAAGACTTCAGTGATCTTACCCAGATCTGAACTCATGAATGAGAGTACCAACTTCCTGACGAGCGCAAAATGCCCCACTTGAGCAATGTTCATATGAATTTGGGGGTGGGGGTTATTCACCAACTACTCTGATATTCAGATTAGACTTGTAGTCCACTCCACAATAGATAATCCATGCCTGGCACTGTAGTTCCAGCCCAAAGTCCAAGCCTGGTGAGTTTATAGCTAGTAAGGGGGAACTTACCAGACTCGTATAGCTAAATGACATAATGTTAGATTGCCTTACAAATATTTATGTTTGTACCCATAGACTCAGAGAACTCATAGGAACCCTGCTTGTCATAGTTAGATTTCTATTGGCTGATAAACATAATGACCAGATGTACCTTGAGAAAGAAAGTGTTTATTTCCTCTTATACCTTACAATCCATTACTAAGGGGTAGCAGAGTAGGAGCTCAAAGAACCTAGAGGCAGGACCTGAAACAGAAGCCATAGAGGAACACTGCTTATTGATTTATTTCCTACGGTTTGTTCGGCTTGCTTTATTAGATAACCTAGCACCACTTCCCCATGAGTGGCCCCATCCATAATATGCTGGGACTTCCCACATCAATCTTTAATCAGAAAAATGCCACACAGAGTTGTCTACAGACAACAACCTCATGGAGATATGTAATGAACTGAGGATCCTCTTTTCAGATAACTCTAGCTTGTGTCAAGTTGAATCAAACAAACATAAACAAAACAAAACACATAACTGTTAGCAAAGCCCAAAAAGTGACAAAGAACTCATAGATCTATTAAGAAAACATAAATTTCACTAAATCTGTAATAGTGGAGTGGCAAGATGGACCTGTAGGGTACAGTGTTTGGTACACCTGTTGGCCTTATTTCAATATCCAGGACACACATGATGGAAAGAGGGAGCTAACTACAGCAAATTGTCCTCTTATTTCCACATATGTGCCATGACCCACACATGTGTTTGTATGCTCATATGCTTGCACACACACACACACACACACACACACACACACACACACGCAATAAGTAAATAAATAAGTGTAATAATAATTAAATTTTGCAAAAATATTACTGTATTACATAAAACTATCCCAGTAAGTAACATTTTAATTGATAAATGCCTTAGGTTCCTAGAATTGAGTTTTGCATGAAGAAGGTTATGAATAAAAGTTTTTAATTAATTGATTAATCAATTATGGAAAAGTTAGCCTAAGGTTTTGAATAAAGGTTTTGTCTTCTAGGAGTTGACAAGTGCAGAGTATATGGTGAAATCAAGGTAGAATCTTGTTTGCTTGTGTAACCTCCCTCAGGTCAGTGAAATGTGGTTTACCAAAACACTATTTCGGATGCATAGTTATATTCCAATAAATTGAAAGGGCCCATGTGTTTATTAATAACTGCTTATTTAAATGATAACCACATAAGACAAACCAAGTGTTTGGCAGCTTTCAGTACATTTGGTTACTGAAATTAAGTGCTTGAAACATCAAGATCTTTTTTTTTTAGGAAAATAAAAATTATGACGATGTTGGCAACCCACCCATTTCAGTGCTCCTCACAGTCAGGTTGGAGCTACCTCTTTGTAAATTGCAACTGGTTTATTATGATGTTTATTATGACTTTACTTCACCTTCAGTAAAGTTCTCATTGGGGAAAATGAATTTCAAGAAAATGACAGGTTTTTGGAACAGGCGACTTCCATGGTTTTATAGTTAACCAAACCTCTGTTTGCATCATCCACACATAAAATCTTGGAATTTCATCCTACTGTTTTGCCTTCAACACTTTTTCTCTTTTTCAAATGACTTCCCTTCCTCCCCTCTTGCTGTTTTTCTTCTTACTACTTGTTCCATTTAAAGGACTTGTTAACATGTACTAGTGAGTGCGGTGCAAAGCTCCAAAGCAAACAAGTTGCAGAAGAAATGGGATGAAAGGAGAGGAAATTCACATTTCCTGCCAGGTCTCTGATGGATCTCAACAGCAGCTGGAGTAACCAGCCAGTTTTTGTACAAGCCACTCTAAGGCCACCACCCTGTTCGTCTCCATACAAGTGAAACGGGAAATTGTTAGGAAATGCCCCAGTACTAAAAAACCTACCAGTCTTAGGACTGGTTTCTCCAGCATCAAAATATGTTTTTTTCTTTGTAAAGATCATTTATCCCATTCACTGAGTATATTCCCTTTGCCCTAAAGATGACCACTCCTAAGCCCTAATTTAGAAACATCTTCAGTCTTCAACATTAGGGAAATGTGTAATAAAAACAGCATCAGTGAAATAATTCCCTTTTCCAGACACTATTAAATTGTAAAAGGAATTATTCTGGATGGTATTATTTCATCTTGTTTGTCTCATTAGAAAGATTGAAGTTTTGATCTTTAATTCATGAAATAATAACACTCCTTTCCTATCTTTGGTGCTTAAGAAAAGAATTTTTATATTATGCAGATATCACAGATACTCATTTAGATAATTAATTGCTTTCTTTAATAGATTAATTGGATTAATGCTTTATGCCATTGACCTGAGTAGATGTTGGTAATACATCAATGAACACAATGGAATAATCTTGGCCTCAGGAAGTGTACATGTTACTTAAGGAGATTAACAATGAGTAAAATATCTATTGAACAATATTAAAATCTGGAAATAGAAACATGTAGAGAATTTAAAGTCTTTAGAATGGGAAGAAGGTCACAATTTTGAATATTATATTAGAAAAGTAAAATAAGGTATAATTAAAACAAAGACCTAAAATAGAAAATGTTTTAAAAGGTATGTTTGTCTTAGATTAGATACAGGTTCTCTGAACAGGTTGATAACAATGAACTATTACAAATAATTCTGATCGTCTTCAAGTCCAGGTTTTCAGAAAAATTTATCTTTCTGGATTTATAGGCCATGGGGTATGCCTATGCTCAGCGGGAGTGTATACTCTCAAATAGTCCCTAAAATGGTCTGTCATCTCACCTTCCCACAGGCAGGAGATGAGATGTCAGGGAATCCCATGCTGTTCCTGGTACATATTGTATGTCTTATTGTTTTTAAGAAACACTTGTTTTTTAATCACTAGTTTTCCAAGTGTTTCATGGATCTATTTAGTGTGTGTGTGTGTGTGTGTGTGTGTGTGTGTGTGTGTGTGTATTTTGCATGTGTACACATGTGCATATGGAGGCCAGAGGTTCATGCTGAATATCTTCCTCATAGATCTCCACCTTAGTTTTTGAGACAAGTTTTCTCACTGAGCTGGAGTTCACAAGGTGACTGGACTGGGTGGTCAACAAGCTCCAGGGGTTTGCCTGTCTCTGCCTCCTACACAGTGCAGGCCCATGTCTCCTGCTTAGCTTTTCCTGGGGTATTTGGGATCAGACCTCTGCTCCTCATGCTTACACATCAAACACCTTACTGACTGAGCCATCTTGCATCCTTGTATTTACTTTTTTAGCTGACAAAAGATAAGTATTGTACATATTAAGAGAATTTTATGTGATGTTTGATGCAAGCATACAGTGTGTGTTAATCAGATTACAGATACCTACTATTTCAAACAACTACCATGTTTCCACCATGATAACATTTTTGTTAAATGTAAACTACCTATATAATTGGATCTACTCTTAACTGAAAGTTTAATATCATAAAGTGTTAAATGTTTTTCTACTATTATTTGAATCTCACTCTGATTCATTTCTTTTATCTGATTTCTTTTTGCTGCTTTATCCATTGATAAAACATATTACATAAGAAATAAAGAGAGCAGAGGTGTGACACCTTGTGCAGCCTTGGTGCAAGGGGGAGGGGATTGGACCTGCCTCAATGTATCAGGCTCTGCTGACTCCCCATGGGCAACCTTGACTTGGGGGATGTGGGAATGGTGCGTGGGTTGGAGGGGAAGGCTGGGGGTGGGAAGAGGGAGGAGGGGGGATCTGTGGCTGGTATGTAAAATGAATAGAAAAATTCTTAATAATAAAAAAAGAAATAAAGAGAAAATATACTTTCACTATAAACACTATGAATAGTAATTTATCTACCTACATCCAACTTTAAGAGTATAATTCCTTTAGCAAGCAGATAAATTTTCAAATTCCTACATGAATTATCTTCTCTCTAAACCTGAATAACCACTACATGAAAACAATGCCTGAACTCAAGTTCATATCTCACAAACACTGAAGTTCGCTCTATCATCCATGGTATCAAGGATGCATTCCACAGACATTAATGCATATTATTTTATTTATTCCTTGAAAATTAGGTGCAATTGTGAGATCCTGCTCTTGATATCTTGCAAATGGAAGTCAGAAACGTGAATTTTTCAATGTCAAATCCTATCAATAGGGAAGGAGATGTTTTGAAGGACAATCTGTTAATTTTACATTTCCCTACTTACTTCACCAAAGGACTCTGTTCCCGGTACACTTGCATACATCCTATAAACTAGTTTCCTTCAGACAACAATTTGAAAGGCGTTATTTGAATCCCAGATCCAATCAACTCTCCATTTCACTACAGATGCCCTTAACAAGCTATGATTAAACTATATTTAAAACGGCATATAAAACCAGGTTATCAAAATTGAATTAGTCTCCTTATTCCTTTCTGTAGCTTTAGGTGAAGGACAAGTTAAAAGGATTAACTCAGAAATGTCCATATTTGAGCGTATTTAGCTATTTTTATACCAAATATATTAACTTCCCTAATTTGATTCAGAAGTCACTAGTTCTTGTATATCTAATTTGTGAAGTTTGTTTTTTTTTTAATCTGTCTTCTCAATGTTACATCCCTGTTTCCTCAAGCATTAGAATCAGATGTTGTGGCTGGCAGCCAAGGCCAATGTTCATCTTTACAAATACATACAAGATGGAAATGAGACCACAGTAAATAAATGCTGCAATCTAATAGCAAGCTCATAGGGAAACAACGTGAGTACACGTGTCCCATTCATGGCCTACGTCTCCGTGGTCAAAAGTTACACTCATCCAGAGTTCACTGAGTGTCATGAAGTGCCCTACATGTTTTCCATTTAGTAATGCATTTCATGTCTCTAAGCAATGATGCAGGTTCTATGGTGACCACTTTTTGAGAGTTGAGGATATTGGAATATGGGATTCTAAGTAAGTGATCTTACTAAAATGAAACAATCAGGTAGAAATATGTACTTTTATGTCAGATTTGCTCACGGAGAATTTTAACAATGGAAATACCATAACTAAATTCTCAAAACAGTGTAAAAATAGAAACAGTGAAGGTTGAGATTACTGTACACAGGCCGAGTGTGTCCACATTTCAATATGAGGCTGTGTTCCCTAAGGAAGGACTCATACTCACAGAGCTTTGTTAAATCTCCCTTGTCTGCAGACACTGAGTTACAGTCAACCACATTCCACTAATGTCTGGGTGAGGGATGACAGTTTTTACTAATTGGCAAGAATAGTTGTGATGCATTTATATAATATGATTGATGTCTTCATCTACATATACATCTAGATGTATATCAATCAAAGCACTTAACCTGTCTCTTCTCTTGCCCATGGACAGCAGCAGTGTTGGCATTTTGTGCCAAGCAAAGTCCTTTCTCCATACCCCAGGTACTTTTCCTGTATATTACCCTATATCATAATCCCAGCTTCATCCTTTAGACCAGTGGTTCTCAACTTTCTTAATTCTGTAACCCTTTAGCACAACTGCTCATATTATGGTAATCCCAACCACTAAATTATTTTTGTTGCTACTTCATAACTGTGATTTTGCTACTCTTATGACTTGTAATGTAAATGTGTTTTCCAGTGATCTTAAGAGACCCTGTGACAAGGTCCTTCAACCCCCACAGGTTGAGAAGCACTGCTTTAGAGCAACTGGCACATTCTCCTTCCTTTTGATACTCTCCCATTTCTGGTTAGCAGTTTATCAAATAGGCTCGGGCAAGTTTTCATAGTTAGTGTCTTGTCAGTAATTTCCTGGAAACAAAGGCTGTTTTCTTTTAAATATTGAGAAGTAAAGTTGCCTGATATTAGTCACAAAAAATATATTCAGAGATGAAACTCACAGACATTCTGACAAAACAGACATACAACAATAACAACAAACAGTCAGAAAACAAAAACTTAAAAACCTTGAGTGTGGTCAGCAAATCCCTACTGTTGGGCTCCAGTAGCAATTGCCAAAGTCTAAAGAGACCTGCTGCTCCATTTAGAAACTAGGAAAAAGCATGTTCTTTTTTTTTAATTTTTGCTTTTGCTTTTTTTAATTTTTTGTTTGTTTGTTTTGTTTTAATAAATAAAAGCTTAGTTCTGTGCGTAGTGTCAAAATCTATGCAGATACTTTCAGTTGTGACAGCTCGTATTCTGTTTCTCCACATTAAAGCCTGCAAGATAAAGCTGCCTGTTGTACATTTTCTTATATGTTTTTGGTTTGGGTTTTAATTTGTATTTATTTTCCTTCTGAGCACATATTTACCAAGCACTTTTACTGAACTAAGGGCTTAGCCTGGATTGTTTTATTCATCCTCATAATGTTCTGAAGTGGGCTTTCTTTACAGGGAAGAGAGAACAACAGTGTTGAGTCGTTACAGAATCCATCCTCAGTCCCAGGGCCCGAACTGAGCAGGCTACAATTCAGAACCTACTTCTTCCCATCGTCGCACGCTGCTCTCAAGAACTCATGTTCAGTCTTAACATTGCACGCTCCTTTCCGTTCAGCTGTTCCCTGGAAGCCCAAGGAGCCCTCACTCACACTGGCGCTCACACTGGCGTCAACTCCCCATTGCTGGTCAGTCTTGTTGATTCCAGAATTAAAGTCATTGCCGTGGCTGTTTCCTCCACCACAGCAGCCGTCACTGCCTGAGCCTGCAATGTGGAAAGAATGTTTGCCCTCTGAGTAAGTCCCGGTCTGTACTTAAGACTGCCCACAGTCCCCACATGTCCCTCTGAGTAATGTGGTGCCGTTGGTTTCACAATCTCCACTCTTACACAGGGAGAAAAAGGGAAGGAAATTAAAAAAATAAAATAAAATAAAATACAAGCATGACCAGCTGATCATCATCAACTTCTCAAAGCAATTGTCATAAACGTAACCGTTTTTCAGCACTTGGCATGAGCCACCATTGTCTAGAGACTTCCCAGGTTATACAGGCACACACTGATACACAAGGCTTTTACATGACTATTCACATTCTGAACTTAAGTCCTTACGATGGCACATCAAGCACTTTACCCAATGGTTAGCACTGAAAACGCATATACAAGCTGCAGTGTAAGGTCAGAGCAGGTTATGTTTGGGAAAATACATGTACGTGCATGTACATATATACATGTAATAATAAAAGGAAGTGAAAAAATAGGCCACAAATTTGAAAGAGAGCAAAGAATGTTATGTGGGAGGGGTTGGAGGGAGGAAAGGGAAAGGAGAAATGATGTAATTATTTAACAATCTCAAAAATAAAAGAAATAACTTTTAAATGTAAAATAAAATTTTTGAATGTTCACAGGTATGCCAACTGAAATCATCCTGAGGCATGACAGACTGGCTGCAAAGCACATTCAAAGCCTATAAATTAGTCACTTATATAATGAACTACTGCTATGAAGTTCTTTAAAAGCTACAGAATCTGTATTCCTTAGCCAAATGTAACTGATCTTTCTGAGAAGTTAAGATGGATACTTTTAATATGGTCAAGCCAAAACTTGACAATTAACCTTCTTGAGTCAACATTTTCCACTTTCTCAATTTCATTGACTTATTTTCTTACTTGGGCTTTGAATTTTTATTATTGTTGTTAATATTATTTGTTTATTATACTACAGGAAAATAGATTAAATCCTTTCCTAAATTATCAACTTTTTATTTGTTTTCTTGTAATGAATTAAAATGTTTCTATAAAAGTAAATACCACATTACTTCAAAATTTCAGAGATTCTTAACATGTCATTCTTTATTGTCAAAAAACAAATTTTCATGATTTTATGGAGAATTGGATTAAATGGGATGACTCAAGGTATGCTCCAAAAGACCACACATAAGGAGTGTGGGATTAGAAATGTATCATTCTTTATATGAAGGTTAAGAGAGATAATATGTACCAAACATGTTCAGTAGTCTTTTTTTTTTTCAGTTTGATGAATAAGTTACAAAGCAGTACTAGCATCCCTACTTATTTTAAAACAATTGCAATGGGGGCTGGAAAATTACTCAGCGGTTTAGAGCACTTGGTGCTCTTACAGAGGATCTGTGTTTTTCCCAGTACACATATGTTAGTTCAGAACAACCTGCAACACCAGTTCAGGAGATCTGACACCTTTTTCCCACCTCCATGAGCACCAGGCACACATGTGGTACACGTACATGTACACAGGTAAGACACTAATACATGTGAATTAAAATAAATCCCCAAAAATTAAATATCTGCCATAAATGCTCATCCTCTAGATGATAAACTTAGTTTTTTATTGATTCACCTTTAATTCGTTATACAGAACCAGTGATAGATAGTGTAAGTTCTCAGAAGCAAAAGCAATGAAATAGATAAGAAAATAGATGATAGGGATAGATAGATACATAGATGATAGATAGATGATAGAGATAGATAGATGATAGGTAGATAGATAGATAGATAATGTCATATAAATGACAATAAGTAAATTTTTTAAAAAAGATAATTAAAAGCTCAAATTAAAAACAAAATATGTGTGTTATGGTTGTCCACAGAAATACAAGTAAAGTTAATATGCTAATAACTTTATTTGTGACTGCAATTTGTGACTTTATTTGTGACTGCAATTCAATTAAAAGAAAGGTAGGTAGATAGATAGATAGATAGATAGACAGACAGACAGACAGATAGATAGAAGATATTCATCCCAGTGGTTCTCAATCTGTGGGCCAAGACTCATTTGAGGATTGAACAACCCTTTTGCAAGGGTCCTGCATATCAGATATTTATATTATGATTTTTAACAGTAACAAGAGTATGAAGTAGCAATGAAATAATTTTATGGGTGGGAATCACTACATTAAGGAACTGTACTAAAGGGTGGCAGCATTAGGAAGATCGAAATCACTGATCTAGATAAAGTTAAGAATTAAAAGTTAGGGTGCAGAAAAATAGTTCAGTGGCTAAAAGTACTTACTATTCTTACAGAGGATCAGGTTCATCCCCTAAAACCACACGGCTGCTCACAATTAGGTATAACTCCAGTTCCAGGTAATCCAACACCTTCTACAGACATTTCATGCACATGTTGGACATACAAAGATGCAGGGAAAGCACCATATATAAATGACAATAAATAAATCTTTTTAAAAGAGAATTAAAAACTCAAATTAAAAACAAAATATATTTGTTATGGTTGTCCACAGAGTAAAAGTAAAGTTAAAATGCTAATAACGTTTGGTTGTGACTGCATTTCAATATAAAAAAAAAGGTACACTTCCTTTAATAGCCCCCTAAGCAAGCTGTTGTTTACATGGTATTAGGTACCAATCTCATGTGACAAATTTTTGAAAATAGAACAAGTTGGGGCTATAAAAATGGCTCAGTGGTTAAGAGCACTTCTACCTCTTCCAGAAGATCTGAGTTCTGTTCCTAACATCCACATTAGGCTTCCCACAGCCATATATAACTCCAGATACAAGAATTATTAGATCCCTTTGGACTCCTGGGATATCTGTACCCACACTCATATATCCACATGCAGACATACACATACCTACATGTAATTAAAAATAATCAAAACAACTTTTTAAAAGGAAATAGAACAAGTAACATGAAAAGAGCAGTGTGATCACTCTGCATGGGAAAAGGCTTAGATCTTTTTCTGCTCAGTCAATGATACAAATTAACTTGAGAGAGCAAACCCCACAGTTCAAGAACATATATCCTACTACCAATGGAGAGTTACCTTACTGCCATACAAACTCTAAAATCAGGAACTAGTACTAAATACATGAAGAAAGAAGAATTTAAAACCAAGAACATAGGAGATCAGGGTCAAATGGACTAATCAAAATCATCGTAGGATTTCATGATTTCCAACTTTGACCCATAGATTACAGAAAAAAAACCTCATTACATGATGTGTAGCTACTACTTCTTAACGTAATCACTATGTCAGAATGTGTGAAATATATCTATGATGTGTCAATATGACCATCTTCTTTTCTCCAGCTTGACTGAATCAGATTATAAAACTCACAGTTTGGAATCTGCAGGAGAGCCTAAAGATATCAGCTCCTGCTTGGTTTTGTGTCTTCTGATGAATGCCTTTGTCTGCACCAGAGCATCCCTCAGTCTTGTTTGAGAAGAGAAACCTTTCTGCACCTCTGAAGACTCATGGGACTTCAAGGACTTATTCCTCTTTATAGAAACAGACATGGCTTCCCACAAATCCCTCTGAATTTCAGATTTGAGATACCTGTGTACCATCACCATTTAGCTTTTTGCTCCCTCAGGCCAAATGCCTTCATACTCTCTTTGGATCTGAAGAGCTGTCGCTACATTCTGTAGCCTGCTCCTTCTGTTAGCTGGCTTCATTCCCTGAGGCACAATGCATGTGATAGGAAACCAATGCCTGGACATATAATTTGTGTCTTCCTTTCCATATGCCACCCAGAGCCAAGGTCCTGCCCATGCAGACCTACTTGTTGGCTGGATATCCTGCATAGACAGACCTCCCAGAATCTTGACCTCACACACACTGAATTCCTGGAGGTAATGACCCACCCACAAAACTGGTTGACCTTCCCAGTTGTGACTTTTTCCTGGACTTAAATCTAAAACATTTTCACCCTCTCTGAAAATGGCCCGACACCACAAGGCTCCGCTTTCCTAAACAACCCTCGGGTCAGATCAGTTTCTCTCATGACTCAAACCACTCAATCTGAAAATCTCATTATGCCTGCAATGTCCAGATTCTCTAGAGAGACAGAGCCAATAAAATGTATGTTTATAATATAATATGTATTAAAAGCGGGGATTTATTGGATGGGCTTACATGATAGGGGTTGGATAATCCAACAACAGCTGTCTGCACTCTAAACTGTCAGAGAACTAGGTAGCTGACCCATTCAAGAAGTTGAACTCCTCAGCAGTCCCAATTTGGTGTTAAAAGCCTGAAAGCTCCCTGGGAGAATTGTTGGTATTGAAAGAGCTGAAGAAGCTGGCATTGATGTTATAAGAACATGGGAATATACAAACATGAATTAACCCAAAAGAAAAGGCAAGTTGAACATGTGCGCTGGGTCTTCCTGCAACTTCTTTCTATTTGGACTGGCAGCCCATTTTACAGGGTTACCCACAGGCGGGCTGGGTCCTTCCCCTCCATTCACTATGCCACATGCCAAACCTCTCTAGAAATGCCTCCTCTCTACCTTTCACATGAAGAGGTATATTTTACCAATCCTAGACATTTCTAAATCTAGTCAAGTTGAAAACGAAGATCAACCATAACAATCACCATGCAAAGAATGTAGTCTAAGGTTAGTACCAACACATGCACACACACACATATGCACATACATACACACATCTGATTAATATTACACAGATTTATTAACACAAGTCATATGTCTAACATGTTGATTATTTTTAATAAATCCCTATTTTGTTGTATGATTTGTAATTATATAATTTGAATAAATACACCAATTATAAATGTATAATTTGTATTTATATACAGTAGTCATTCTGTATCATAGGGCCTTCAAACGAATACATAATTACAAATATTTGGTAAATAATTACACCTGTTTTAATCATGCATGCTATATATTTCTTGGGCGTACAGTTCAACAACACGTCCATTGAACAAAACAACGATTTTCCCCACTGAGATTGATGATTCCCTAGCCATGGGCTTTATATGAAGTTTAGAGTAGCAAACATTCTCTCCTGTGAAGCAGATCTCAGATCCAATAAAAAGGTGATTGATTATCCTCAAAACAGTTATGCCACTATTCACTAGTGAGCCTGCCTTTCCTCAGGTCAGTATGTCATATACAGAGTCTGCTGTTAGGTAAGAAAATTGATGACCTTTGCAGCCTGCATAGCACTATGATAGCTAGCCATCAGGAAGGAAGTTTCTAGAAAATATTTTTCTTATGTTGGCAAATGTCTAACAATTAATACACATGTATGTAATCATACAACTTACTAATATAATTTTAATAAATCAATTAAAATTATTAAAATTGGTATATTTAATAATGCATAATCAATTATGACACCAAGGAAATAAAACCTTCTAAAAAGGGTTCTTACTAATCAACTTGTATAATTTCTAAGTTCCTGTTATTTTCTTCCTCAGTGATAGAGTGAATTGAATTAGATGCCATTTCACTGAAGAGTCAATACAAGCAAAACATTACTGAAGATAAGTGCTCAATTTGAGTTTCTGTTTCTTTTTTTAAACATTTAAATTAACCATGGGATTAAATTAGTGGTTTAAATAGATAAAAATTGAAAGAAAGAATTTTTTCCAATTTTGGCTTTAATGGTCTATTTACCACTTTCATTTGCTTTTCTCCTTTTTGCACAGAGAGAATGAGTTAATTAAAAGGGACTCAGTGGACTAGATAATAACAACAACCACAAACACATTTGTGATCACCACAAAATGAAATTCAATTATCAGAATAGCTTAGAGAGGCTCATTTGCTGTGAAATAGTTCTCAGGTTTCATGGTTCGTTCACCCTCTGTCTTCTTTCAGAGCTCTGAGGGGTTTCTGGAACAAAGCAAAGACTTTGCATGCAAACTTTTTCAAATGTTGAGAATTTATGGTTATGCTCTGTAGATCACAGAACAGGCATTTACTATGAGTTATGCTGTGAAAGGAATAGACATTATTAAAAACTATGAATAGGAAGAAAGAATAGTGATACCCTAAGCCCAAGAATAGTTATCTCATGTATCTTACTGGAATTTGAAATATTGATTGCATGTATGAATGTCATTTTCTTAACTGGAATGGGCAAAGGTTGTAATACCATATTCTCGCCTCTTATTCTCAGTGTGATTTTGCTAAAATTCACCAATTGAATTTCACCAACCATCTGTCTCTAGAATTCAGTATTTAATGTCTCTAAGCACGTCTAGTTCATGCTGGCCACATGGGCATCAGTAATTATAGATTCTGTCCATGATAGATCTTGCAAGCATGTCATAAACTCTACTTCTAATACTGCTTGCTTCCTTCCTGTAGGTAGAATACCCTTCTTGGAGAACACTAATTATTGTCACTGCAAAGCTCTTTTTGGAAATTGCCCGAGGTGATATGTAATATCTTTTAATTTTCTTTCAAACCATTAGACACTTCTAGTACCACAGAGCCTACTGAATTATAAGGTGTTATGGCTTGAATTTGAAATGTCACCACAGGCTTGCATTTTAAATGTTTGTTCCCCAGCTTAGGATGCCATTTTGGGAAGCTGTTGTGCCTTACCAGATGCAAGTTTGGTTGGCAGAACTAGAGCATTAGGTATAGGCCTTTGGAGGTTATAGATGGGTTCTGGTTCTAGAATGTTTCCTTGTCCTTAACAATACAAATAGCTGTTGCCCCATGATCTCACTCCCACTGAAGGCTACATCTGTTATCATGCCTTCCTTGTCATGATGGAGTGAGAACTCTGAAACCATGAACCAAAATAAATTCATTTGTTCATTGGTTTCTGTCTAGTGTTTTGTTACAGCAACTAGAAAAGTAACTAATCCTTAAGGCCTAGTGGGCAAGACTGCTTTTTTTCTGACTGAGAAATACATTTTTGGAGGGCCCTATTAAGAATTGCTGATATTCCACATTATTTAAATTTGCACTATTTAAATAATAAACAATACCATACATAGTTATAATAAGTAATGGATAATGAATATGAAAAATAAGTGAATTAAAGCAATGTGCCTAAATACTCAAAGTCTTTGAACTCTGTGGTTCTGATTTAATGGAAGGACATGCAAAGTTGAATAACCTCTTCTTTACTGCAGAGAGGGAGTTCAGCTTGCTGCAGACATTTCCTAAAAATTATATCCATGCCGTAGTCTCCATGATGTTTGAGTTGGTTTCCCCTCCTGTGGAATGTGCGTTTCCTATCAAAGTATCCAGAAACTAATTCCTTGCTCATCACTTAAGTCAACAGCATGTTACTGTAGAGCTGTCAGTTTCTGGGGAATAGTCTTGTTGTGTATTCTATAATATCACAGGAGAATTAACATATCCTTGAGAGAAGACAATTGATAAATCCTCTAATTATTATATGAGAACAGATTCTGATCCTGATTTCTAATGGCTTCTAAACATAAAGCATCCACTGGATCACTGGCCACTGTTTTAACATGCTTTAGTAAAGTGCCATATCTGACAGAGAAGCTGTGTCGGCACCACTGAGTTGTTAAGACTCTGATGACGGATACTATTTGGGCAGTCGGTATGAGGAGTAGAGAATTGGTACAATCCATGAAGAGGCAAGTGATCTAAATGGAAATACAATTCAAAGATCACATGGTCAAATTGTATACCCAAAATGATGGTATCAGAAGTCAAGACCCCTGGAAGTTGATTAGGTTATGAGATGGAGCCCTTATAGACAGATCTGTGCTCCTGCACAGGAGCCCTCAAGGCCACCCTTACTGCTTCCTGACAGGAGAGCAAGAAAACAACTGCCTATGATAAAAGGTCTGTCACCAGACATTGAGTCTTCTAGTGCCTGGAGTATGGACTTTTCACCACAGCATTATGGGAAAAAAACATGTTTGGTTTACAAGCCACTCATCCACCATAATTTTATGAGCAATGTCAGTGGATTAATGAGGCATCATTGTCTTGTAAGGTACCACTTGACGTATTTGAGAGCTTTGCATGATCTTTAAGAAAGAGAGGGAGGGTGGAACTATGTTTACAACAAGGGAGGAAGTGGACACTTGTTCAGATCTGTAGGATAAGGAGACTCTAGACATTCAAAGTCATCAAGGACATTTCCCTTCCAAGTTTTTATCTTTCCTTACAAAATCCTTTACTTTGTCGTTTAATGGACAGTGGATCCAGCTGTGATTAATTCAGATATTTAACTGGGTATTACGACTTTATCAGGCCCAGCAGTGTTGATGCATGGCTTTAATCCCAGAACTTGGGAGGCAGAGTCAGATGGATCTCTGTGAGTTCAAGGCCAGCCTGCTCTACAGAGAGAGTTCCAGGACAGGCTCCAAAGCTACACAGAGAAACCCTGTCTCGAAAACACCAAAATTAAAAAAAAAAAAAAAAAGACTTGTTCAGTTAAGACACTGCCAGTGAGGCCCTCTGACATTCACAGGCTATTTAATTTTGGTACCCTAGAACAATGAGTTCATCATTTCCACTTTTTAGTCATGATTCCCATCACCAAACATCACAGATTTTATATTACTGTGCCCCTATATTTCTCAATGATAAGGCACATTGCAAATGTAGGTATGTCCCTTCCACTTACTTTTCTTTCTCAGTTCACCATGAATGAAAGAGTTTAGCATTGTTGGGAACAGTATTCTAAGGAAAAAGACACTCAAAAATCTCTATCCACCTTCAGTGAAGCAATTTCCATTGTCACAACCAGTGGGAAATTCATCCTAAGAGAGTGTCTCCTAGGGCCACTCCTTAAAACAGCTGTTTTTTATCAGATGTTCTATGAGCAGAGCCTGACCTTTGGATCCCTATGGTGCATTAATGGGGGGTTGATTCTAGGAAAAGAAAATCAAATGTGCTGGAGTGTGAAAGAAGTGGTGCGGGAAGAGCTAAGTGAGAATGTGCCCCCAAGAAGTCTAGTTTTAATTTGATTCTTGAGATACACTCAGCAAAAGTGAAGCCAACGGAGTGCTCTGTCTTGAGGCAAGGGGGTCAGACTTTGTGACCTAATGTTGAGAGATCGTCCCTATAAGCTGACTCTGCCTGGTGCTGCTGGTGTTGCAATACAACTTTCTTTGCCAGGCATTTTTCATGAGGGAAGAGTGGTCTTTGTCTTATGAGCCCATAGTTATAACTGCTGAGGGAATGTGTGTACCATCCATTAAAGAGAGACTGAGTAGAGTATACCAACACATTAACATACTCTATTAACAGAGTGTTAAAATCAACGTATATCTAACGTTTTAACAACACACATCGATGCCTGACATGATATATCATCTCTGCCAGCTATATCTATTATTTCATTTAAGAAATATTTATTGAAGAGCTGCCTTATACTAGCATTGCTTCACATTTTGATACAGCCATATGTCATAGATCTTTTCTAAATGCAGTCAAGTAGTAAAAATAGTGTGTATCTTTGGACCTAGAAATCCTATACGTCACCAAAATATTTTCCAATACAATGTAAGCTAGCAGCTATTGTAATATGGCAATATGCATTGAAATATTCCATGAAATAATGATTGTTGTGCTTGCATAGTCCTCGAAAACGAATGCAGACAGTCAAGTCATCAGCACAGCATATCTTGCAAAATACGTGGACAACATAACATATTATACTATGTTAAACAAAATTTAAAAAAAAATGATACAGTTTGCAAGCCAGCACCAACACAAAGCAATTCAAGTCGGGGCTTTCTGCAAATGATGAAGAGGTATGTTGACAAAGCAGTCAGCACTTACACTTATTATACTACAATTTAAATAGCCATATGTCAAAAAAATAAATATCCTGACAGTTGTAATAAAGAATGGATTGTCCTTAGTGAAAAGTAGAAATGTAACTGTATTTACTAATTTTAGCTTATGAATATAAACTAGGATTAAAATCTGACACAGTATTCACTTTTTTAATATTCTATCAGGATGATATTATGGTACTACATTATTCAAATATCTTGGAGACTTGGCCCAAAATGACTGATCTCCCTGGATGTGGGTAATGAGTCTTTGAGAGAAGCCATTCTCTGTGGTCCTTCAGGTTGCTGAAGGGTTCATCCTCTTCATAATTTGAACAAATGAAGGTTGAAAAATGAGTTGGGACAGGGACTCCTCAGCAGCTGAGGGCCTCTTTCTTGTTCTCATGTTCTTGCTGGGATGCGTGATCCAGGGCTTCTTACTCCTTGAAGGCCTTGTAGGCTATGAGGTCCACCAAACTGCTGCTCTAACTGTATTCACATTGTTATACCAAGAAATGAGCTTTATAAAGTTGTCATTGAGAACAATATGATCCTCAACATCAAGGGTGGAAGATTTGTTGTCACTATTAAAGTAGAAGAAGACAACCTGGTCCTCAGTGTAGCTCAGAATGCCTTCAAGTGGACCCTCTGAAACCTGCTTCATCATCATCTTAATGTCATAATGCTTGGCAGCTTTCTCCAGTGGTATGTCAGATCCATGATGGACATATTAGGAATAAGAACACAGAAGGTCCTGCCCATGAGCTTCCGGTTGAGCTCTGGGATGACCTTGCCCACGGCCTTAGCAGCATCAGTGGATGCTTCATTCTACCACAAGGACACTTGCTCAACCATGTTCCTTACTGCTCTATGTACAATAACCAGAGCCTAGAAACAACCTAGAAGACCCTCAACAGATAAATAGATTAAATAATGTGGTACATTCACACAATGAAGTATTACTTAGCTTTAAAAAATGACATCATGAAATTAGCAGGTAAATGGATAATAGAACTAGGGGAAAAAATCATTCTGAGTAAGGTAGCCCAGACCCAGAAAATTAAATATGGTATGTATTTGCTTATATGTGGACATTAGCCATTAAGTAAAAGATAACCAAGCTACAATCCACAGACCCAGAGAGGTTGGGTGTAGGAGGAGGAACTGGGGGGACACATGGATCTCCCTGGGAGGAGGAAATAGAATAGATTTAGAATAGATTTTAAGGGCGAACAGTGGTTGTTGGGGGCCATGGAACAGGAGGATCAAACGCGGAAGGAGTGAAATATGGAAACAAAAATCTCCCCTTGGAGATTGAGAATAATAATATAAAAACTGAGCCAGAGTTAAATGTGTGAAGTGTGCTGAAGACTGAGCTCACAGTGCTATTTATGTTAAAGCCAATGGTTGTTTATCACGTTTAGAGATTGCCTAGCAACCAGCTCTCTCCTATCATGAATCCAGGGCAAATAAGTGTTTAACCTGTCTCTCCTTTATGAGTTAGCCTAGAGTAAATAAGGGGCTATGGGAAACTTTGTAAAAACACCCTGGCTAACAAAAACTAAAAGAATGACGTAAGTAAAGATATCATCATTCTGTTCAATCAAATAAATAAATAAATACATAGGTGGTGGAAGCCAGCCAGACCTTGAGGCCGGTTCAGTAGAGCCAGCCAGGCACCACTACAATGAGAAAATCTGTGATGGAGAGGTGGGAAAGAAAGAAAAACAGAGAGGCAGAACTGGAGACTGGACAGCAGGAATGGGAGGGCTGACATGACAGAGGGTCGAGGTTGACAGTAGGACATTCCATTGCCCATTAGGGTCTGCAGGGTGGGGTACAGCAGCCTGGAGCTTACGCAGACGCAGACTCAGCTCCTGAATCTGCCACCCAGCTGTAGGATCGCCCTTGCTCTGGGCAAAGACTGACTCCGAGATGAGGAACAGCTCACTTTCTGGATGCTTTCTGAATTGGACCTTTTCGAGGGACCACCATTGTCTGGGTTGCCACTAGAGGCCTTATTGGTGTATATGGTCCATGATGCAGCCCCAGGACGTGGTGAAGCTGAGAGAGCCATGTGGACCTGCAAAATCAGTCCTGCTGAGTGAAACCTTGGTTGCTCTCAGACATTGCTGCCTGGGGGTTAGGGAGCTATGTTGATTTGTGAGTGGTCTGTGTTCTGTGCTATTCTACTTAAGAGGCAGGTCACTGAGAGTTTGACCATGCTCCAGTTAGTGTATAAATGACACAAATTGGAGATTTTTTTCCTCTTTTTAAATTTTTTATTCTTTATTTTTATTTTCATTTTTACTTTTCACGGAGCAGTCACAAGGTGGGCAGGCATGGAAGGACTGGGAAGTGAGTGTGATGGGGTGCATGATGTGAAATTCCCAGATAATAAATAAAAATGTTATGTTGAAAAGTCGATCAATAAACAAATAAACTTATTAATTATTATCAATGGCACTTAAAGTCATTTAAAAAAAACCCAAGCATCCATATGTTATGTAGCTCCTGATGGAGGACACAAAGGCTCAGTTATAGAATATTCTGGTCATAGAATGGACACTGAATTAGATCAAGCATCTATTTCTAACTAGAAATGTGTGGACTTTACACAATGCAAGCAAAATCTAAAGCAACGGGCCCATTTATTTTTTCAGCAAATGATTACAAACATGAATGAATTGGAAAAGAATGCCTACAAGTTAAAATTGCCTGTGAGATACAAAGATTGCACCAAATGCATATTGTAGAATGCATTGGGATATCACTTAAACAAGCCAACTGGTAATAAACAAAATGATATTATGAAAGAATTGAAACAAATTAATAATGATTACAGATCACATAATACAAAGGCACTGGCCACACCCCTTAGGTTCATATGGATTTCGGTTATGGTTAAAGCATGTTGCTATAAAAAGGAAGTCATGAATAAGACACTGACCTGCAATTAAAAGCTAAATCAAGAGTCTAAGTTTTTCCTTTGACCGTGAACATCAACATGGCTTTAGGTGGCCATGCATGCCATTCACATCAACTTGGCTTCCAGTGGCAGCACGGCCCCATGGACATCAACATGACTTCAGGCAGAAAGTTGAATTTTTTTTGAACAACTATTTAATGGTCTTTATTTTAGATATTACTTAGTAATAATAGTAACAAAGCTGAATTTAAAATGTGCTGACTAGGCTTTCTATACAAAATATTTACAAAACAACTCTGGTTTTCCTCTCCAAGAGCAGTTGCATTTACAAAACAACTCTGGTTTTCCTCTCCAAGAGCAGTTGCCCAAGGAGAAGAAAAACCACAGCCACAGTCTCCAGGGCTCACGGCCTCTGAGTCCCTGAGTCCCCAAAGAGAAAACAAAAGAGAAAACAATGGACGCAGCAGGTGCTGTACCCACACTTTTGTTTTCACTTGAAGCATTTCTGCATAACAAGTGCAAAATGAGGATTGTACCTAATAAATACCTGGGTGGCCACGCCAGCTCTGGATTGTGCTTCACTAGAGGACACCCACCCGGAGAGAACAAGAGTCATCCTCATCTATAGGGTCGCTATGATGGAAGTCAGAGGGCTCCATGAATGTCATCTGGGATCTGAGTATAGGCATGGCTAGCCCTTCTCTGATTTGTGGGGTTTGACCATCCCAACCGGTGAGCTGGTTTCAAACCCAAATCTTTCCATCCTAGGAACCTGCCCTCCTGGGTACAGTGGATGCTAAAAGGAAAGTCAGTCAGACCACAGCCTCAGCCTTTGGGATGAAAAATAACTACAGTCAGGCAGAAAGTTTAATTTTAAAAGAGCCTTCCATATACATGAATATCAAGGAAATTTAACCTAGGAACTCAAAAGGTACCACAGCTAGTTAAATATATTAGAAAACCAGGGATCTCTTACTTAAAACACTAAGGCTTATTTGAACCATGGGAATTCTTTTTCCACAGAGAATTCAAATTGTCAACAGTTTACCTCTTCAGTCAGTTGCTTAAATGAACTAGTGACTACCAATAACTAATAAAAATACATTTGAAATTAGAAAGTGACCTTGATGGGCAGCCTTGGTCTCAGAATTTAAGAGAAATAACACACCGAAATTTCCATGATCCTAAGGAAGGAAATGGGACTGGAATAGTAGATGAAAGTGGCAATATTAACCGAAGACTATCACCTTCTTCACAAGAGTGGGTATTAATCCTGTACAGAAAGGGTTCTAATGTTGATACTCTTTCATTTTTGAAAACCAAGATTTAAAACTTTGGGGTAGGTGGCTGGTTAGATAAGAGCTCAGTTCCTATAACCTTCTTCAGGCCCCTCATAACCTCTAGTAACTATAGCTCCAGGGAATCTGAACCTGTCCTCTGGCCTCTGTAGACTTCACATGTATATACACATATACACATAAATAAACAAAAAATAAACCTTTAAAAATACTTAAATATTGAGGCTATTTTTAAAGCATGGCTAGTAAATGTCACTGAAATATTGTATCTGAAATAACAATTGTGTTCAATGTAAGTTTAGTCAGGAAATTATTGTGAAAAGGAAGGAGAAGAAACATGAGATAAGAAAATACAAGTTTTTGTGTTGAAAAATTAACCTTAGTTCCATAAAAGGAAAATAATAAAAGATGTAAGATATGCTTATCCAAGAATTAAAATAAACACACATAAATACTCAATAATAATGGAATTTTAAAGTAAATAAAAAAATAGGACCACTGGATCACTAACAGACATTTATTCCTTTGAATAAGAGCTTGCCTTCTAGTAACAGGTAGTAATTCGTTCAATTAAAAATGTTACTTTAAGTGAGCAGTAGTAGCACTCAGGAGGCAGAGTCAGGCAGATCTCTGAGTTCCAGGCCTGGTCTACAGAGATAGTTCCAGGATATCCAGGGGTATACAGAGAAACCTTGTCTCAAAAACTCAAATAAAAAAGTTACTTCTTTTTTTTTTTTGAGATTGCAATATCATTATATCATTTCCCCTTTTCTCCATCCAAATCTTCCCATATGTCCTTCCTTGATCTCTTTCAAATTCATGGACTCTTTTTTCATTGTTATCATACACACACACACACACACACACACACACACACACACACACTCATACACACATATGTATGAAATATATGTATATATATTTGTATACATGAATACTCTTAAATGAATAAGGATAACCTAGTCAGTCTATATACTGTTAATTGCCTGTATGTTTTCAGAGCTGACCTTTTAGTATTTGATAACCAATTAGCGTGTTCTTCCCTAGGAAAGACTATTTCTCCTGTGTTCAGCATTCTTTAGCTGCCTATAGAGTTGTGTGGAGTTGAGGCTTTGTGAACTTTACCCTATCTTCTTTACCGTGTCTATTGCTGTCATCCTTGTTCAGCTCATGTCTGGGCAGTCATGTTGGTGCGACTTTATGAGTGTAGCTTCTGACATTCATAGAAAATTCAGTCTCACAGAAAACTCCTTGATCTGCTGGCTCCTCCAATCTTCCCTCCCCATCTTCTTACAAAGTTGTGTTGTAGATGTATCAGTTGGGACTGGGCTCCACAACTGCGTTTTGATCAGTTGTAGTTTTCTATGATAGTCTCCATGTATTACAAAGAAAAGTTCCCTTGATGAGGAATGAGAAGTCCACTTATCAGACAAGACCCTAGAGAAGGGGCAAAAATATTACTCTTTGAAACTTATATTAATACTGTCTTCAAGAACAAGTAACTGGATGAAAGAAATCTCACAGAAGGACCTTATAACTAAAAAGACCGTGAAGTTCAATTCCCTTCCATTTAAGTTGCAGCAGTGTTAGCACTTGCCAGCCTACGTACTGTCTTTTGTATTTAGCCTTCTGCGTCTTCAAAGGTCCACATCAATTATGTTGGACAAGTACTATATGCCCTACTTGCTGCTGTTCATACAACATAAGAAGGACATCTTCATTTATAACTTTTATATTTGCTTGATGAGCCCAAAGGTTTAATGAAATCGAATGCTCATGTTCTCTTTAACTAGCTAGAAACAACTGGCACTCAAGACATCCCTTATACTGTGTATATAAGGTGGTATATAAAATCTTTATGGAACAGAACATTGCCCTGGAACCCAGCAGTGGCTAGACATGGCAGCTGCTCTTCACATGAAAGTCTCCATCAGCTTTTGTGGGATATCTTCACAATATTCAGAACTCAGGAAAAGAAAAAAATTCCAAATCAGTTACTTATTTCTGCAAAAGTTGTTTCACATGAATATAGGGTATATCCTATCTTGAAATTATGAGATGAAAATCAAAACAGCCGAAAAGTATCAGTCTGATTCAACAAATTAATTAGCATGAGTTATAAAGGACAGAAATATTATAGGACTGTTTAAATTGATATTGAAAAAAAAGAGGCTTTATTGTAAGTGTTTGTAGAGAGACTAAGATAAATAAACTTGAAAGAATAAATGATGAAATCTTTATCCATGCAAAAGCAAATTAACAGCTATAAGATTTGGTTTCCTCCTGTATACATGAAAATTCTTGCCCCAGTTGTGAAAACACAGAGTCAGTTTTGAAACTCTCACATCAATATTGAAGCAAGAAGTAGAATAATGGGGAAAACATGAGAAATTAATGAAACCAAGGAAAGAAATAAAAATGATAAATTATTACCACAATTTAAAAAAGCATGGTCTGTATCATTGACACAGAATACACCCATTTCTGAATTTCAGAAATAGCCATAAGACAGGAAATGGGGAATGCATTTATGAAAACTCTACCCAGTGACTGCCCATTTACCTGTGAAAGTTTGCCCACAGGGATCTTAGTGCCCCACACACATGTATTTTCTCTATCCTAGTCTCTCTAGTGATTTCCTAGTAATATCCTAGTGATTTCCACTAGGAATGCCAGATACAGATAGTGATTTTTTCTGAGCCCAGAAATGGATAACAGAAGTTCAGCATGTGTGGGTGCATGTAGCCATAAGTTTTTTCAGGTCCCAACTGGCCCCACAGACCCTCAGCCGCTTATAAACTAGTCATTCAGAGGCTTAATATTATTGACAAACTGTATGGCTTATGGCAGGCTTCTTGCTAGCTAGCTCTTATAACTTAACTCATTTTTATTAATCTATAAGTTTCCACATGACTGTGGCATTACTGGTCTGTTGGCATCTTGCTGCTCCTTTGGGAGCTGAAGACTCTTCTTGCTCTCCTTTCTCCTTTCACTCTCTCCCTTGGATTTTCCCACCCGGCTCCATCCTGCCTTGCCGTAGGCCAATGCAGCTTTATTTATCAACCAATCAGAGCAACACAAATTCACGGTGTACAGAAAGACATCCCACAACAAGTGGAGGTTAAGTCAGACATAGGTGTCCAATGCATGACTGACTGCTAAGTGGCAAGAGATAGAGCCAGGAGGAATAGAAGGCATACATCGATACAGTTGATCAGACTCATGTGTGACAATGTTGAATTTCAAGATTCTATGACCATATCTGTCTCTTCAGATAAAATTCTAGAATATTCAATAATTCATCATCGGTGTCTATTCAGTAATTACAGAAAAGTCCATTAACTGTCTACTGGCACCATCCTAGCACTTAGGAGCTTATAGTCTTTAATTCCTGCTGTAATTTCTGACTTTCACGAAATCAAGTGAAGAAGTGAAATGTGGTATCAGGTGCCTTAAAAAAGGAAAAGAAAATTGCCATACAGAGGCAAATCTGGTAAGAATCCTGAATTCCATAGATAGCTCCTCATTGCTAACAGCTGTGCAGATTTGGGTTCACATCAGAGCCCCAATATTCTCCTCTATTTGTAGCACCCTAAGCTGCTAACCCATAGGACGTTTGTGTGTCCATTAGATGTAGTAGCATGGGATGGTGAGTGATTGTACTCTTCAAAACAGAACAAAAGCTGTGGTTGCATTTAATGAGGTCTTAAAAATTCTGTTTTTAGTTCTGGAATCCCTGCCTAAGTGATGTCCAGGGCTGTATGTACATGCTCAGTTCCAGAGAAGTCCCTAAAGCCCTTCCATTTAAGGATTAAGAGGTTAAAAAAAAACACAAAGCAAATCTATTAGGTATGCTTGATGGGCTTCTGTTCTCTGGGTTATTTGTGGAAGAGTGCACAAATCATTTCATTAATGTACCATCCTGTCAACCCAGGGGCAGTGTGATTACTTAACAGTCTCATAGTGGATTGTTAAACCAAGGCTTTATGGGTGGAAAAAAGCAGAAGAACAGTTAGACTACTATGATTTTGTGTGAGTCACACCCCTCGGTTGTACAGCACAATACCTGGACTGAATGTGAAAGGACTCTCCAAGTCCTGCCACCAGCACTAATTCTAAAATAGAGACTATTGAGTTACACCTGGGTCAGCTGATACCCAGGAAATCAATATGACCTGGTCATTGAAAGGGCAGAAAGCAGAAAATACCTGGGTCATCTGTTTGTCATCCTTTGTTGGACTAAGACTCTGGAGAAATGGACCCTTTGTGAAGTATCATGTATAAGTAAAACATGCAATGGGTTAGCATAGGTCACTGAATGTAGTAACATTATAGTTTCTTCAATATTTTAGATATTAAATGATTAAAAAGAGGTTTATGGGACTGCAATGTAGCTCAATGTTCAAATTCTTTTCTAATATGCATGAAGCCCTTCATTCAATCCTCAGTACTGCAAATAGAATAAAATATGGATTTGCACATGAAATAGTATTTTGGGCTTAATCTAGCCACCATACAGGATAACCCACACCCACTTCATGTAGAAAACTGTGTTTTAAAGGAAGAGGGGATAATGTTCTCTTTTGTTGTTGTTGTTTTTCCAGAAGGATGGTTTTACTCTTTCAACCACAAGGGAGAACAAAGTTACATTATCTACAGGAAAATGGATGCAACCGGAGAGAGATTGTTGAATAAGTCAGTCTCTGAAAGACAAACATTTTCTCTCATTTGTGGTTCCCAGATTTCATAAACAAAAATCGACATAAAACCATTTCTCTATATATGACGTGAAAGTAGAAATAAAGCTGTCTGGGGAATCACAGGGAACTAAATGGGGGAGGGTGATGCGACATGAGGGCAGGTGTGCATTTAATGCCTTGTATACTTATATTAAAATGTCCTTATATAACCCCATCCCGGCACTACGAGGCCAACAAAGAATGGCAGTGTTTCAGAGACAGAAACAGGCAGTGCAGGTCAGTTGCTCAAGCCTTGGGTTCGAAGGGAGCCTCCCATATATCAACGCTATTATTTGAAGGTCACCTTGATGACTTAGCTACAAAATGAAAGTAGTTCCTCACAAGACCTTTTAAAGCACGACATACGGACACTTGGAGCGTGTACTGAACACTCAGAACAACTGTATGTGGTGGGGGAGATGAAAGGAATACGAGAGATCTCATCTCCCTGACTCAGTAGGAAGAATCAAGTCATATGCAAGCAGGCCTGGCTGTGAATGGATAATGTTCTCTTTATCTTTTTAATTTTATATCCTTGGGGGCCTTGAAATATGCTCCAGATTAAACTGCTTGATGATGTCCAATTAAACAGTAATTCAAACTACAGGAATATGAAAGAATTAGCACAATATTGGGCAAGGGGAAGAAATAGAGAACCTAACCCATTTCCTTTTTCTCTAAATGAATTTTCCACTAAAGACACTAGCACAGAATTTGAAACCATAAATACAAATAATAATAATAATAATAATAATAGTAATGATAGTAAGGAAAACAGCAAAGGGAATTGAAAATAGCTATTGGAATCAAAGTCTATCCCTAATTGAATGTAGTATGAAGCTACATATTTGGTATGTATTTTTTTACTTAGTCCATTTGAGGAAACCCCTGAGATAAAGATTATTTCCTCTTTAACAATAAAGGTTAAACCAAATGAAAATAAAGGGCTAATTGGGAAAGTGTGGTAGGAGATCATTTCAATTTGATCTACTATTAAGTATCTACTGTAATATATACAGCTTTTTACTCATTGCTGTATGAGACAAAGAGAAATGAGACAGAGCTGTGGCTCCTGTGCCCTATTGTCTAGAGGGTTAACGTGCTATGCACTTAATTATGGAACTGTGGATTTAATTTATCCACATTCTCTCAATTTCCTATTATAATGAAGCATAAATGGTCTGAATATAAAAACTAAATGAACTGTAGTTAAGCCTGACGAGGACTAGAATAATAAGTAAAATTAATGAGCCCATTAGAGACAGGCTTCAGAGACAATTCCACTGCTGTCCTAATGAAAGCCTGCTAATAATTTTCCTTTACTCCCCACCAAAAAAAAAAATGAAAGAAAGAAAAGAAAAGAAAAAAATAAAGTTTTAAAATGTAAAATTGAGATGTTAGTTTATTTGAAAGTTATCTTCTATCACATTACCCCAAAGCAAAGGTGTTAAACAAATGGAAAGCAGACATAAAAAGAGATTTCAGGACACATTAACTCCAGACGAACCATATCAGTCTCCACGTAGTGTATCATGTATCCTCTGAAAAGGTGTGGCGTTGGGAAACTGATGGCTGGCAAGGTGTGTGGGGTAATCGTCTTTGACTGACTTGAAGCTCTTAAGTCTCAAAGAGTAGACTGAGTTGAGGAATGACTCCAAGCTGTGACTCTGTATCTCACCAAAGACTTTAATGTCATAGCTCCCAGCTGAGTGTTGCATATATCTAAAAGATATCACTGAGACTAAAATACCCAGGAAAATCTTGGCATCATGGCTGCCAGGCAATAACAACCCTTGGACAGCAGGATAAGAGCCTGCCCAACATGAATCCCTCATGAACAGCCCAGACACTTTGTTCCATTACCACATGGCTTTTGGTATTTGCTGAGGGTGACACAACTTTACAACAGTTTAAATTGGGTTATTTAAAGTTGTTTTACTATTTTGGGAGAAAGAAAATTAGATGAATAAAAGATTGCAGTTATTTTACTATTTGGGGGAGGGGAGACATGTTATCAACAGGACAAATGCTAGTGAGCAGCAGCGTAATTTTCCCTTCAGAAGACAAAAGCAAGACTCCAGACTCTGTAGTTGCTTCGGCTACTGAACATTATCACAGCTAACCTGCTGTGAAGTAGGTTGACTCACACGTATACTCATTTACATAATCTCATTCATAAAACAGAAGTTAACACCAAACACCAAAATGACCATCACTCTTGTAGATCAATGGTTTTTAAAGTTGAGTTTGTAGGCCAGAAAAAGGAAGGGCCAGCATGGTAAAAAAACGTGCTGAACTTTGTCCCACTCCACTGCAGGCCTTCCATGTCAGAACCACAGATGTCAGCAGTCTTTGCTTAAACCGTTTCTCTAGATGAGTCAGATACAAGCTCCACAGTGGGACACCCGGCTTCAGACATTTGACTTCAGAATTTAGTATTTCTATTCTAAAGCTCACAAAGACCAGAAAAGGTAAATAGATTGTCTTGGAAAATGCAATTTTAGTGGCTCTTGGGGACTTCAGGCCCAGATAAAAATGCTCATAGTGGAATTCTGTAAACGCCTGTACTGGTTGTCAGCTGAATTTAAGCCATTGACTTTAGCTAGCCTGCAAGTCTCACTGAAAAGCTTGGTTTTTAACAGCGCAATTTGACAGTTTTAAGGCAAGTTGACCACATTTTATAAGAAAGAAAATATTTTTGTTTCTAGCTTACATTCTGAAACTCACCTTCAAAGTTTAATTCAATTTTCAGGTTTTCAAAGTTGTTAAGAGTTAACTAGAAAGGTAAAATCCGGGCATGGTTTGAAGGAGAAGCTACTAAAATTGAAATAAAAAGTAATTTCAGAAGATTAAAAACTCATTTTTCACCAACACTCCTCATATCTAAATGATATTCTGTATCCTTTGGTCAATATTTCTTGGTAATTTACATTCTCAGGTATGTATGGTAGTCAACGCCCTGCTTTAAAGATTAGATGATTAAAAATCTAATGTTTTGACAAAAATAACTAAATTTACAATGAAATCAGGTTTTAATAGAGACTATCCAAACTCCAGAACATTGAGAGTTTGGGCTTATAGCCATTTTCCAAAGGAGGATATTTTATCAAGGTTAAATCTCAAAAGCAAAGCCCATTCTTCATCTGCTTCCTTTACACTCCATTATGATTTTTTTAAAGCACATTTGCAGAGAACTTTTCCTTGTTTAGTCACAACTGGGGAGGACTTATTTTTAGTTTTAACCTAAATCAAATAGTGTTGAACCATAGCATTTTTTAAAGGGAAGGGGGGAAGGGAGCCATAATCTCCCCTATTTTAAGAAGCTTGAACTCCATTTGCACTCAGAGAAACAAACCCCCCAAAACCTGAACATGCAAACCTCGAACTGAACTTGGCAGAAGAAGAATCTGATGAAGGAAAAAGGCAATGAAAGCCAAATCCTACGAAAAAAAAAATAGTCTCATACTTTAAAAGTCAGCCAGACTTAAACAGCACTTCTGACATCAAAGGAAACACAATTTCTTGCATTAAAATAAAGCTATCTCCATTTATAATGGTTCAGAGAATGGCAATGTGCTGGAAGGCTTGAGTTATCATGCCAGAATGAGGAATGTAGAAATCAGGAGATGAGTGAAGATATCAGAGCCATTCAATCAGGAGACAATCTCCAAATGCCTTTTCTACATTGTCCATGAGCGATGGAGTTATTGTCAGTGGACAGTTTAAAAATGGCTATGATGAGGCAGGGCTAGAGAGGGAGTAGAGGGGAGCAGGGAGGAGGAGATGGGAGGAGAAGAGGGAGGGAAAACTGCAATTGGGACATAAAATAAATGAAATTTTTTAATTAATAAAAAAAATGAAAAATGGCCATGAAAAGATTCTGGGTAGTTTGAGCACTAAAAGAGTTAAGTATCTGAGACAATTACCTCATAAATATAAAAGAAATAGAGAAATTATCTCTATTAACCTAATCGAAATGATGTTTTGATTTTGAATCCTAAAATCTGACTTCAGCTATCAATATCTCACAGAAATCACTAGATGAATTTGCATTTGCAAAGTCCTACCAAATTCTCCTGTACATTGTTATCATGTAAGTGGATTTGTTCTAGAAACCAGAGACTGACTGCTGTTTTTGAACTTTATTTTTTGCTTAATATGTTTATAAATTGATTGATAAATATTAATTACTAACTAGGAAAGAAGCAAAAGAGTAAGAATAACTTGAGGTGACCATGAGGATTCCCTCTAGGGGGACTGAAAACAGAATGGAGGGCTGATTTGGCTGAGCCAAATTGGATACTTGTTTTAAAACAGACTCTATGAGAAAAACTGTCTCTTTAGTTCTCAGTCTCTCTTTGTCTTTCTCTGTCTCTCTCTGTGTCTGTCTGTCTGTCTCTCTGTCTCTTTCTCTCTCAGTAGTTGTGAATTTACTGGCCAATATCGATTATCTTATCTTGAATTCATTAAAATCATGAAGTCATGAAAACTCGGATTTTAACATCATTAAACATAAGGGTGATTGAATTTTAACTCCTCCCCTTAATTGTTAGCTCTATTTGGGAAAGTTCTAGGCGCTTCTGTTTCTCCATTTAAGGAATGGTTTAAATATCTAACTCCCAACTGAAAAAGGTAAAAAAACAGGCAAAGCTATGAATGTGTCCTGTCGATTTCAGCACCCCCAGCAGAGAATCCCACTGACAGTAGCGTTAACAAAAAGCTGACTGAGGTGAACTGCTGAAAGCCTCAATGATGGGAGCAATCGAATGTGTATATTAGACTGATTATCATATAAAATACATTATATCAAAACTATCCCCAGGTTAGGTGTGGTGATTTATGTTTATATTCCCAGCCCGCGGGAAACACAGGCTTTTGGGAAGATTGAGTTTGGGTCCTGCCTGGGCTATATAGCAAGACCCGGTTCCAAAAAAAGAAACCCAAGATCTGGAGGTGAAGCTCAGGGGTGAAGCACTTACCTCTTGTGCATGAGGCCCTGACTTTGATATACTCTGATCTACTTACTGTTCTCACTGTAGGGTTCCTTACCTGAATTGTGAAGGATTTTATGCAATTTATTTATTAAAGTTAAAGTAAGGAATATGCATTTAACTGGAAGAGTCAAGAGAAAAGCAGGATTCAGTAAAGCTGAAAGATGATTTTGAAAGAGTAAGCAGGAGCAGTATTAGGGACAATCTCAAGGGCTTCTTGCATTTGCTGTGGTTTTATAAAGAACACTTTTTCCTAACCTTTTGTCAAGGATGACAGGCGCACATAGTTTTAAAAAGGGCAGTGTCCCTCTATCAAGCACAGTTGATATTTATTTGCTATCTAGCAAAGTAAAGAAAATGTTTGGCTCTAAGAGAATTAAAGTCAAGGCAGCTGTTTGTAGTCTTTAAGGAAGACTTAGTTCTGAAACTTGGGGCTTTTAGCTATAGTGCAAATTCAGTCTGTATTCCTATTTGCTTGGCCCTCTTCACATCAGCACCATGGACTTGAGGTACAAAGAGAAGTGACACAAACGTTATACCCATGGTATGTATTCTGCCATGAGTAGGACACTCTTATGTCATATTTTGAAGCCTCTGATGCCATATTCTAGAAGCTTTACACTAATCAGAAACTAAGTCCCTCATCTCATCCATGAAATGTTGTTTGTTTTTGTTTTGTTGTAGGTTTCTACCTGAATCAATTTTAAAATCTGATTATATTGCAGTGGGAAAACACCACATAGTCTAAGTGACTCAATACTTTATGCTTTGCTATTTACTGAAAATTTACTGGGTCACAATTACTATCTTGAACACATTTTTTTTCCATTCAATAACCCAGAAATCAAGATTGTTTCAGTCTTATGGGACATTCCTTGTAACATGACCCTGCATCCTAGTCTCTAGAGACAGATAAGTCTCAAACACAGCAATGCTACACATCACTTCAGCTCAGTCTACCTGAAGGGAGATGCGAGAATGGCCTTCTAGTGGATTATAAATGAGAGGAGAATGGAAAAAAGCAGATGAAGAAAGAGAAACGGGCAATGGTGTTTATAGTCTTGTGTTCCAGTGTACTTTTTTTGATAAGGAAACTGCTGTGGATCCAGACTGCTGTTCAGGAACAGTGGTAATTGGGTTCTCATCATGACATCAGTTGAGCAGTTTTGGTTAGTGAAAGTCAGAGCTTGAAACTCTCCCACTTGACTGATGTTTCTTTTACCATATAAAAAGATTTATTTTACTTTAGTTATCCGTTATGATTTAATCATTGCAGGTCAATAGATTTTTTAGCAAGTATTATTTCTAGCAATTTGGGCATTAAATGCTTGATACACATTTTCCAAGAGAGTCAGGAAGCTATGAACCAAAAGAAGTTGGTGATTACAATCTATCCATAAATAGAGTTTTTTGTATTTTGTATTTTATAATCAATTATGTTTTATATGTAAAAATATACATGATGTCAGAAAGTGGAATTCCAAAAATTTATCACTGAATAAGAATTGGTCTAAACTTCAAGTTGTATTATTTCCTCAATTTTAATGTGATTGGTAGCCGGGCAGTGGTGGCACATGCCTTTAATCCCAGCACTTGGGAGGCAGAGGCAGGCGGATCTTTGTGAGTTCGAGGCCAGCCTGGTCTACAGAGTGAGATCCAGGAAAGGCACAAAGCTACACAGAGAAACTCTGTCTCGAAAAACCAAAAAAAAAAAAAAAAAAATGTGATTGGTAAATGGCTAAATTATAACTTTGGTATAGTTTATGCTAAATGCTATTTAAATTCCTTTTTAAAAGATATTTACTGAAATAACAAACCTGTAAGAAACACTGCATAATAAAAATGAGTGTTCATGCATGTTCAACAAGAAAAAAATCCATGATGCTCACTTCCTATCTTTAACCTTATGAGGTTGAAATCAAAGTTCTCTAGAAATCACAGATTCAGTGACAGACATTTGGCCTTATAAAGTTCAAAATGGTGCTTTAGTGGAATTCCAGTGAAAGAAACATGAGAGGATAAAATTAACAAGAATGAAAATCAAAATAGACTTTGACATTTGTCTCAAACCAGCTACAGTTGCCTGGGCAGTGACTATAGGAATGCGTGAGATGCAGTGACATCTCTTTCTTCACAAGAATGTAATAGGACCCAAGACGTTACTGCAGCAGCTAGCGAAGCTTTTATTTCCTCAGATATCTTAATCAGACTCTCTTCAATGATCAATGTACTTCACTGTTAGCCCTTTTAAACCTTACTTGTTTATAACTACTATGACAGCTTGTGTCTTCGTTAGCCTTCAGGAAAACATGGGGGAACTACAAACATCCTTTCTCTATTGCCTGGCAAACCATGCAGCTAACCATTATGAACAAACATAATGACTAAAACCATCCCTATCTGCAGCCTCCAATTTTGCCAGTAAATAATCTTTTCATATCCCATATCCATTGGGAGAAGAATATATTGCTTTTTTTTGAGCCTCTGTTAGAAAGTGGAAATACATTCCCCACTGTATGAAAGGTATGGTATAATTTACCTTTATTTTGTAGGTGTTAAATGTCAATGTGTGCTGGGATGCTTATGCTCTTCTAGCTAGTGTGTTAGCACTAGCACAACAAAGCTCATTTTAATTTGAGAGTTTAAGAAAGGTTTGATGAACGGATTGTAAGTTTAAAAAAAAATTATCTGGGTTGGGGATTTAGCTCAGTGGTAGAGCGCTTGCCTAGCAAGCACAAGGCCCTGGGTTCGGTCCTCAGCTCTGGAAAAAAAAAAAAAAAGATAAAAAAAATTATCATCCAGCTTTGTATTCCATGGTAAATTATTTAAAGAAAGGTAAAATGTAAGTTAGCATGGTTAAATGGTTGTTGTTCAAATGTTAGATGGTCTTTTAATATAAAAAAAAAAAAAACAGAGCCAGATAACAGGATGAAAGCTGAAAAATTGGAGAAGCAGAACATCCAGCCACTAGTTCTTACCTTTTCAAAATCCTCAGCCTAAAGAGAGTGAGTTCCTGTTTCCTCACGCCTTATATACTTTTCTCTGCCCAGACATCTCTTTCTGGGATTAAAGTTGTGTGTGCTTCCTAGTACTGGGATTAAAGGTGTGTGCCACCACTGCCTGGCTCTGTTTCCAGTATGGCCTTGAACTTACAGAGATCCTAAGTGATAGGCTTAAAAGTTTGTGCCACCACTACCTGACCTCTATGTCTAATCTAGTGGTTGGCTCTGTCCTCTGCTCCTCAGGCAGGTTTATTAGGGTACACAATATATCACCACAAACTGTAACAAGCTTTTGTGCAGATTAGATCATTTTAATAATCCATTACTTCTCTGGAATATTCATCTTGCAGAGATCCCCATGACTACCCTCTTAACTACTTCTGAGCTTTATTCCAATTTCATTCCATAAATGAAACTTGGCTAACCACATATTTAAAATATCCATGCTGTCAAATCTGCTCTCCTTTATGAGTTTCCTGACTTTATGCTTATCTGTGACTCCTATCTTTCCATGGCAAAACATCTGTTTATTTCTTTAGTTATAAGCACATCTCTAAAACCACACCAGAAGGTAAATGTTCTGGTGTTCTGGTCCCTTCATTTAGATCACTGTCTTATTTGCTAATGCTATTGCTGCACAGAATCCCTCAAGAAACTTTTACTTGGCACATTAATTAATATATTATCTATGAAAGATCTAAGTAATCAAAATTATGGGACCTCTGTTTCAGGGAACATCTACTCAACACTCCCCTATACATGATTATTTCCTTCCTGTTCTATTCAACCCCTTGTGCCCATTCTAATGGTTGACATGAACTTTGACTTTTCTCTGACACAGATCATAATTCATTTGTATAATGATAATTATCTGATCCAGGACAAGTTTTTCTCCTACTCAGAGATCCCATGCCTGTGCATTATTGAATGGCCAAAGAAGGATCTGCTTTAGTTAGTATTTCATAACCATATCAAATACAGTGAGTTAGTCTTCCCTTCTGAGGAGAAAGTTTACTTAAGGCTCTGGATGTGTTAGATACTTTGTTTTCTTTAAAAAGCTAGTCATCTCTGAGAAAACATAATGAAGCCCATGATTTAGAAAACTTTCGGAATAGACTGTCTTGCCTGAAAATGGAATCCTCATTACTTAAGCAGCAATCTGAGCAAGAAAAATGATTTTCAGCATGTTCAAGAAAGAAAATAGCACTTAATCATGGAGTATAAAACACTAAAACATAATTTAATTCTTCATGTTACCAGTATTTAGAGCTAAGAGCAATGTATCTATTTTTTAACATGGGTGTAATTTTCACTAGTGCTAGTTTTAGGACTAAAGAATTAAGTCTATTCACAGTGGGACTATCAAGGTCATCTATTATATTGTTGTTGAGAAAAGAATCTGGAAAAGTCTCATGTAACCAAGAGGATGCCAAACCTACTGAGGTAAATTTCATTCCATAGTGCTCAAGTTATTCATGGAATGTTGTTTAATCATACCCTAACTTACAGGCTAAAAGGAATGATTAAAATTATCATCACTTTTAGTTGGTAACAAGACAATGATTACAATTATAGGTAATTCTATAACCTAGTAACGAGGCCCTGGAGGGGATGAGTCTATATTTCATTTTTAATTAAAAAGTTTATAAATCAAGATGGGTGGAGAGTGCTTTCAAAAATGATTTCCCAACGTAACAGGGAAAGATGGTTCTCTGTTTCAAAAGCCTGCCAAAGCTAATCCATATAATGTTAAAGGCAATGTTGATCCTGTCTTCTAGACATATGTATCCATGCTATTTCCTTTCAGATGGACTGAAGTTACAAAAGTTAAGAATCTCCATCTAATATACAGTTTTTCAATACTTACTCTCGCTTCAGAAGCTCACATGCCTTGAACCTTGAGTTAAACTATATGTTAAAGTCCTTACATTCAGTACCTCATAGAGAGAGCTCACTTGGTAACGGAGTCACTGGTAATGTTATCAGAAAATGAAATGTGAACACCAGTACATACTTGGAAAACATAATATGGAGACACAAGACAGACAAACATCTGCAAGACCTGAAGAAAGGCACAGAACACATTTTCCCATAGCCCTCAGAAGAAAGTAATCCTGATGATAACTTGACCTCAGACTTCAAGGTTTTATAACTTCTTGTGCTATTGCTCCACCACTGAAGACCGCTTGAAGAGTCTATTGCTCTTAGGACTTTATGCACACCTACTTGTATTATATGATGAGCAGTGTCTTCTGGCCCGTGCCTAAGTATTTAGGCTTTCCTCAGCCATATTGCATTCTTCATAATCACTATGTGTTAGAAGTAACTCATGCCTGTGCTTTATATTTCGGAAATAGTCACTATCACCATGTGGCCAAGTTGTTGTCATTCTCTAAGCTTTGTAGAGCTTTGTTTTTAAACATGTATTTAAGCCAAACAATGGCTAGTTCAGGGACATACTGAATTAAGTACAACTAACTCGAGGCATTATAGAGGGCATGTTCCCAGAACCCTATGGAATGCACAATCTGCCCGTGTTGAAATATTTATATGTAATGGTAGATTTGCATAATACCTACCCACACTCTCCTATGTGGGTTTCTCCTATACTTTGTATCACTTTTAGCACCTGTCCCAATCATGTTGCTCATGTGACAAAACTTTACTAATCTTTTTCTTTTTTATTATTTTTGATTAAGAGATTTTCTATTTGCTTTACATATCAACCACCGATTCTCCTGTCCTCCCTCCTCCCACCCCCCAGCCTCCCCCCCCAACCCACCCCCCATTCCCACATTTTGACTCTTTTTAGAAGTTTCCTTAACTGGCAACTCAAAGATTACCAGAGTAGTGAAGAATTCTATCAGTTCTGCTTAATTACCTGTATGTCTCCAAAGAACAGTTCTTTATAGTCAAGACTATGTTGTCTTCACCATTGTGTCCTTATGAAGGGCACTAAGCTGAGCTAGAAGCAAGTATAATACCAAAGCGTGCAGAGCTTTGTTAGGCTTTAAAAAGACATTTCTATATTCTACTTCTCTCAATTCCTTGTAATGTAATGTGTAATTTTTATAACACATACTATATATTTTTGGAAGCTAAAAATTGGGAATTTTGGGCAAGCATGACAGTGCATGTCTTTAATCCAGCACTCCAGAGACAAAGGCAGGTCTGTCTCTGAGTTATTGTCTTCACAGAGTTCCAGGACAGCCAGGGCTACATAGAGAGACCAAACATAAATTAGAAAGTTTATAGTCAATCATGGGATACTGAGTGCATTATCTCATTATTGATATGATACTGTTGACCAAGCAAATAGTTGATATGCCTTAATCCACTTATTAATTTTATGAGAAAATAGTGTAGCTCACAGTACAGAGGCAGTTGGTGATGTGTTATAAGCATCCATTATATTCATCATTAAAGGAAAACAATGATCCTATACAGAAAAAATAATTTGCTCTCTAGTTGGAGTGAAAATTTCCCTATAGTGAAAAATGTTCTAAATCTACACTAGCAAAATTTAAAACCAGGCATCAATGTGTTCAAATTAGTCAGCCAATAATGGCCATCATAACAGACCTTGTGTTCTTTAAAGAAATACAACAGAATCCAAATCCGACTATCAAATCTTTAACTTCACAATGCCCAATATATATTCAAAAGATACTAAATATTCCAACTAAAGGAAAAAGCTACTCATAACAAGTAGAGAAAAAATCTATACAAACAAATGCAAAGATTTTGTCATGACCACATAGTGCAGATTCTGTATTTGATACTCTGAATGACTTGGGTTTTAATTAACTATGAAGGTTTGGTGGGTTGTCTACTTGCTTTAAGATTCAATGTCATATGAAAACTCACCAATCTAGACGCAACATTCCAAGTGTCTCTTCTCTGGAATTCTCACAGAAGACCACTATTACTACTCACATGAAAGATATCTAGATGCAAAACCTGTGCACCAAAGGCCACTGAAATGACACTAAACCACCCCAAACCTGTTTCCTACTCCTCACAGAAAACACCATGAAGCCTGTTGACCATACATTCTCCTTGATTTCCCTACCTCTGGACCAAGGTTGGTGCTCCTTATGAGTCAAGGTATGACCTGACTGCACTTCTGGATTTAGGAGCATAATGAACTGTCCTTTCATTTACAATCATCTCTTGAACTATTGCCTTTGTATACTTAAATAATAAGTCTCATTTTCAAACTGTGTCAGAGATGACATAATTAGCCACCAGATGTGTCAAAATAGCTTTAAAACTGTTCAAGTAATTCTGTAATTGAAGAATATTAACTTAATCAGAAATAGAAGACTTTTTTCCAAAAATAAACACAATAAAATAGTAATCAAATTAAAATTTAGAAGAAAAATGTCTTGAATTTTAGACAAACAAGTCACCATTGGAAAGAGGCACCTGAAGGTCCTGTTCACTGCTTGGGCTTGGTGGCTGCATTGATTCTGCCTTACAGTGAGATATACACAGAACTGATGTGGCACATTCTCTTTTCTCTCTTTTTCTTCCTTAATCCTTCAGGTACACAATCCCCCCTCCATTCTTTTTGTCTAATAGGAAAGAACTCATTCTAGAAACACAGACAGTTGAAGCATACATTTACTTAGCAGAGCAAGTCAGCACTACAAAGAAATTTAAAAGGGATACCCCACACTGGGATGAAGCAGTAGAGTAGACATCACACTGTGGACTTACAGGAGAATGGCCCCCACAGGCTCATAGATTTGTGTGTTTGGTTCCCAGTTAGTGAATGGATGGGAAGGTGGCCTTGTTGGGGTAGGTAAGACCTTGTTGGCCAAGGAGTGTCACCCAGGACGGGCTCTGAGGGTTCTAAAGTGTGTGTGTCTCTCTCTCTGCTGTCTGGGAATCAGGATACAAAGCTCTCAGCTACTGCTCCAGTGCCAAGCCTGTCTCTTTCCTGCTGTGATAATGAACTAACCCTCTGAAACTGTAAGCAAGACCCCATTTAAATGTTTTCTTTTATAAGAGTTGCCTTGGCCATGGTGTCTCCAAATAGCAATAGAACAGTGACTAAGACACTGATCTTGGACGACATTCTCTTTAACATTGTGGCCTCACAAAATATTTTTTTTTTGTCTTCTTGTTTTGTAAACAGAATAGAAAGGTTGATTTTTATGACATTCACATTAAAAAGGCAATGAAAAATAGTAAACAAAGCCCAATGGAATAGTAGCAGTATATATATATATATATATATATATATATATATATATATATATATATATATATATATATACAAACCACTATGTTAAAAAAATACAAATGAATAGAATCTTGGTGATTTCTAGGCTGATATTCAAGTCTAATATTGGAATAATGAAAGTCTTCAATGGGGCATGAGCCAGGAAACCACTCAAATAAATATTGTTCACTATTTTCTGAATTTGTTGAAAAGCTTCGACCTGCAGCTTCTAAGGCAGCCAATTACTGTGAAATAACTTGTCTTCTTAAAGATGTCAAGTGTAACAAACTGCTCCTGCTTGCTAGCTACTTATTATTCTAGGCAATCGAATAGATCAGTCTCTTCCCTCCAAGTTGCCACCATCACTTTCAGTCCAGGAAATAACCTGCTGTTCCCTTTGGGTGAGAACTGTCGGGTCATACTAATCTTGTCTCCTTCTCTTTGGAAAACAAAGTTAGGAAAACACAGAAACTTTCTCTCTCTCTGCATTTAGAAGTTTTCACAAATATGCAGATGATGTGACTCTCCTCTGGAATTCTCATTGATTTTTCTACTGGTTTTAACCATAGAGAATACACCACTTTCTTATATCTGACTGGAAATCCAAGGTGAATTCTAATTTCATTTCTCATTTTCACTCCCTGTATTACACTGTTTTTTGGTCTTGACTCTGATGTTACATGCAATTCTACTGAAGAATAACTGGTAAAGTCACTGTTGGCTAAACTGACTGTAGACAAAAAATATTCAGACAGAAAATGCAGCCTTTGGATATGGCCTTTAGTAAAATATTTTTTCTGGATACTAAAATATGCTAATTTTAATCATTGTAAAAATATTTAAGAGAAAAAAATTTAAAGAATGGCAGATTATTTTGGTTCATGTTTCTGAGGTGTTTCAATCAAGAGTCAAGTGGCTGAACTGTTTACCATGATTAGGCAAGACATCCTATCTTGGCAGATGGGCTTCACAGTGTGAAGCCATGCTCAGAAGGTAGTGAGAGTCCTGCAGGAAGAGGCCAAGAAGAACACACACTACAAAGACACATCTTTCTGTGATTTATTTCCTACAGCCAGGACACCCATTCAAAGATGCCACCACTAACATATCAACACATGAACCTGTGTAGATCATTTCATATCCCAACCATAAGAAAATGGGCATCATGCTCAATAGTACCATCAAGCTAGGGAAAAACTAAAGTAAAAGTTCACAACATCTGATCAGGGGCTCTGGCAACTTATCTGTCTCTAAATACAATTATTTCTATGTATGTATTCATTTATTTATTGCTGTGGTTCCCCTATTGGCATTATTGGGGAACAATCATTATTTTCAGTGAAGTTTTGGCATACATTGTGGTGTTTTAATGAGTACTCACTATAAAATGAGCAGTAGGATCATGTTAACAAGCATGCCCATCACGATACATAGTTAACTAACTTTGACAATTGCATTTACAATTCACTCTTTGAGAAAAGTTGAAGTGTACTATACAACGTTATTCATAGTTATCCTACAGCATATTAGTTCTCCAGAATTTGTTGACTTTTCCAAACTGAACTTGTGTATTCTGTAACCAGCATTACTCCATTTTCTTAGCCACAATCCCACTGCCAATTTCTTCAGTTTCTCTGAGTTCAACATTTTTAAGAGTACACTTACAAGGAATATTGTGCAGTATTAGTCTTGCTATATAAAACTTATTTCATTTACTAGTATGGCCATGTTTATCCAGCTTTCTGATATATCATTGCACTGTGGCCTGGCCTGTCAGGCCTCCATTGAGAAAGCCAATTTTAGCCTGATGGAGGGTCCTTTATATGTGAGTAACCATTTTAGTTATTCTGATTTCAAAATTCTCTACTTTGGGCATATGAGAATTTAACTGAAATATTTCTTGACAAAGTCTCTTATATTTGATTTATTTTCTAACTGCTTTTGTGATAATATCATACAATGTATTTTTTTTATCATATTCACTGCCTCACTCCAGCTTCTCCCATATCCACCCCCCTTCCCTATCCACCAAACTTTGTGTCCTGTTGTTCAAAAATCCATCAAGTTCAGTTTGCACTGCTTATATATTCTTGGGTGTGTAGATCACACTGGAGGTTGGTCAACCTATTAGGAGTAGCACCTGTAAAGAAAACGTGGATATATTGCCAGACAAACCAGACTGGAACCTGTTTTGGCAGGATGCAGCAATTTTAGTTTAATGTGCCTTCCAAGAAACTCTCACACATGTAAATTTTGAGGACCACTGACCTACACTGTCCCATAGGGCTACACAAATCCAAAAAAACTAAAGAAAACAAAACAAAGGAAGCACAATAAACTGTTTTGCTCATTTTGACTTTGGCTACTGATTTCTTTAGATATTCTTATTACAAATGGTTTACCTTGAGTGTGTGTGGCTGGTGGCTATAAGGGAATCTCAGAGATAAAAATGAATATTTTCAGTAACTGTTTTTGCCTAGTGGACTGCAATGATGGCCAAGCTAACAACAAATTGTTTTGTTTCATTGTTATCTGGGCTGCTGAAGTGTCTGTCTTCAAAAACACACAAGGTCTTCATCAAGGATTACGCATTTGTTAGGAAAGGGCAATGCCTACATGTTTACCTAATTTCTATGGCTGCTTTTGAGTGAAGAAGACAAAACTGATGAGCTGTGACAAAGACCGTATGGTCCCCAAAGCCAAATATATTTATTAGACCTTCTAAAGTAAATGTTTGCTGATTCTACAGACTCCAATATACCCAAGAACAAACTAATTACATTCCACCCCATCCGCCTCAGGAGCAAAACAAAAGTACATTCCTAGCCTAGAGAAAATTGGTACAAGATTTGGATTCCGGAAAGATGAGATTAAATTCTCAGTGTAAGATCATGGCTATTTATAACAAACCTGGGTGGATTCTATTGATCATTCTCTATGCTATTTTAATGGCATGAGTAATAAAATGGGTACTTGCTAACCAGAGTCTAATTGTTCCTAAGAAGAATGTTATTGTTTTGGTAAAAAGTAGGACATTGCCCTCTGTGGCAACAATACCCCAGAGTCAAAACAGTTTCCAATATCATCAAAATATAATACTGAAGAAAACATAAAACTCACAAAGAAGCATGCAGATTAGACATACATCAGGGTTCAAATCTCCTGTAATCTGACAAATGTTTCAACATTTTTATAAAAGCAATCATATGAACAGGTCCACTAGTAGCCTACCATGGTAGCTCATGTTTCTGCTCTCAGATCTTTGGAGGATGAAGCATGAAGATCAGGAGGTGAATGAAAGTCCTCCTGGGCTAAATATGAGGTTAGAAGTCAGATTGGGATTCAAGAGATGCTCCTTCAAACAAGTGAATAAACAAATTCATAGAACAAACAGTAACAACATTATAAAAGTTAAATAAGACACGAAAAAATACTATTTGAATTCACAGACAGTTGAAAGTATAGATCAGTTGTAAAGTACATGCCTATCATGCACAAGATCCATTGTTTGATCCCAAGTAGACAAAAATAAATAAATAAACAAAAATTACATGAATTTGCATAAGATAGATATGTATCTGTACCAATGGTTCTCAACCTTCCTAATGCTGCAACCTTTAATCCCTCATGTTTTGCTGACCCCCAACCAGGTGGTGGTGCACACCTTTTATCCCAGAACTCGGAAGGCAGAGGCAGGTGGATCTCTGTGAGTTTGAGGCCAGCCTGGTCTACAGAGCGAGATCCAGGAAAGGCACAAAGCTACACAGAGAAACGCTGTTTCGAAAAACAATAAATAAATAAATAAATAAATAAATAAATAAATAAATAAATAAATATTTTTGATGCTACTTCATAAGTATAGTTTTGCCACTGTTATGAATCATAATGCAAATATATGTGTTTTTCAATGGTCTTAGGAGACCCTCTGTGAAAGAGTCATTTGACCTCCAAAGGGGTCGTGCCCTACATGTTAAGAACTATTAGTCTGTACAGTCATGTACAAACCAAACTCCAGAATGCCTTGGAAACTGAACTTTCTAGGCAAATAGAGTCCAGTGAGGTAGCAAACAGATAGTATTTTGTATTTTCTTGCCATTTTAATAATGCATTATTTGTTAATCATTTGATAGATATGATTTCTACATATCTGGATCTTATTATATAAAGTATTTTATAAATTATGAAAGCCTTATCTACCTTTATTCTCGACATTTATTTGTAGGCCTATATATATGTGTGTGTATATATATATATATATTTCACAGATGATAAAACAAATACTTCAAACACCAAACTGGAAAACACATACCTAACTGCAATTCTATGACTTATTCTATACAGAGTGTATCTTCAAGTATGTTATACATTTTTAAAGTTAACAAGTTTAAACTGAATTTTAAAATTTCTTTTGTAAAGATTGGAAGATTTCTTAGTTGGTAACACTGTTTTCTGCACAAGTGTGAGGAGTTTGAAATCCCAGTGATCATTTACAACCTGGGGTGAGTCTGTAATCCTAGCAGAGACAGAAAGATTCTTCAATCCTGCTGTCCAGGCAATCTAGGTTTATTAGTGAAATGTAGGCTTGGTGAGAAGCACTATATCAAAAAATTATGTGGAAAGCAACTAAGGAAGACACCCTACATTGACCTTTGGCACCAGCATGAACCTACACACACACACACACACACACACACACACACACACACACACACTCACACAAGCATATATGTATGCATATATACATACATATCCCCCATATAAAATCTCACATGTGGCACATCATTGGGCTTTATGAAGGCAAAGTGACTTTTAGTTGTTACAGAATGCCTAAGGAACACTACATTATAGGAGATGCTGTAGGACAGACCCCTTCAATTGTGGACCTTTCCATCCTATGTACTGAAGAGACTAGTCTGTTTCCTATGCTCTATCTGGTGATAGAACAAATCTAAAAAGTTACTTCAGGATCATCTCAGTATAGATCAGGATTCCATTTGTGTGTATGTGTGTGTGTGTGTGTGTGTGTGTGTGTGTGTGTGTGCGCACATGCACATGCTTTAGCACATGTACACTCAAGTGCCCTGTGCCACTTCAAACTTAGATTCAAACAGTCTTTCATTATTGCACATAATAGGAACTTAGACTTTATTTCTCATTAGTAGAAAAAGAGAAATTGGCAAAGTATGTCTTTCAAAGAGTGCCCTCTCTTTTTCCAAAATGAATGACTATCCAAGTGTATGAATTGTAAAATACAAGAAAATCATCTTTCTAGCCATATTAACTTTATATTTTCATTTTTTAAAAATGCCAATACTATTTCTGTCTTATCAATAATGAGGGCATACATACAATGAAGAGCCAAACATATTTCAAATGTTTCCACCATTCATAAACTCTATTATTATTCATAATGAAACACTTTTAAATATTTTAAAAGATATAAATGTTCCAACAACCATAGGGGCATATGAGGGCATGGGGGTGCTGCACCTTACCTAGGCAAAATAGTAGAGCTGGCCCTGGTGGTGTGAGTGTGGGTGTCCCGGATCTGAGGAGCTGAGAGCAGAACTGGCCCCACTCCTTGCTTCAGGCGGCATTGGATGAGCTACCCCAAGCAGTGCTGGAGAGCTTGCTGCCTGGGTAGTGACAATGAGGGAAAGCTAGTTAGCCCACCCCAACATCCACCTCATCTATGAACTCTTGGAGCATGTGAAGGGGACAAACTTACAGATCCAAAATGGCAAAATCTCCACAATACAGGACAACAGGATATCCAAGAGGCATCCCAGAGAGAACCCATCATCTCATTAGTATAAGCACAAACCAGAGGCCTTGAACCAGACCAATGACTCATTGCAATGAATCTCTTACAAGTAAAGATGAATGGACTAAAGGGAAAGCTGATTCACCAGGCCACACTACAGCTTCCTAGACAAAACTCTTTTTTCTTTAATTGTTGTTTGTTTGTTGTTTTGTTTGTGTTTTGGTTTCATTTTAAATTTTGTATTGTTTTGCAGGGGAAATTGCAAGGGCAGAGGGAAGATGTTAAGGGATGGGGAAATGAGTGTAATCGGGATACATTATGTGAAAACCACAGGAATCAATAAAAGTTCTAAGAATTTAAAAAATAAAAATAAAGAGATGATAAAACAAACAAAAAAAGATACAACTGTACAATTATATGTAAATTTGAAAACCCTCTGCTGGGAAACATACAATGAACTTATGAAACTGAAAATAGACTCAAAAATTAGTGACAAAAATAATGGACTTAAGTCTCTCAGACTTAACCTAGGGAGGAGAATTGTTTAATGGACAGGAAGCTGAGACTCTAGAGAAATAATACATTTAAACATTCATTCATGATGTTCAAAGAAATTTATGAAATGGACAATTGTTTATTAGAATAAGTAAGACAGAGTAATGAGTAAAACACAAGATTCCATTTTGGCTTAACATGATAGAAGTGTGCCTTTTCAAACAAACTACCTGCAGTGATAAATAGCCACCCTTTCCTCTCTTTGGGGAACAAGCTGACTACCTGCCCTCATTTTAAACTGTTAACTTTGCAGTGGTCTTATCATGAAAGTCATGTGATGAACCAAGAAAAAAAGCATGATGAGTGTGTTTGTTCTAAGTAGACATGCCTGACACACTGTTCATATTCGATTGTCAAGAGCTGGTCATATGACTTCCCTAACACACCAAAGAACCAAGAAGTAAAATTCCCTAGGCAGCAAGAGCCCTTTTATTCCAAGGGTCAAAAAATCCAGGCTTGGGTAAAGCCCAACTTGTTGCTTATTTTTGTGTGGCCTGAAAGCTAAAAATGTGTTTTAGATTTTAAGTGGTTGTTATTGAGGTCCCTACAGGATGTCCCTTACTTTGCTTCTTGTGAAGTGTCAAATACTTATTCTTTGGAACTTGACAGAAAAATTTGCTGACTTGCCTACACTTTAAGAAAAAAAATTACTTGAGAGACAGATTCCTGTGATAATCAGCTTGCTAGCTTCCAAATGTCTCTGTGCTTGAATCTTTTTTCTCCGAGAAAATCCTGAGTTTTCTCAGGAAACTCTTTTAACTTGCACCACTTACTAAGTCAGGCCAAAATCAGGATCTCTATCTTAAAATTCCTCATGATCTAGAAAATATTAAAAAACCAAGTTGCAACAATACTTAAACTCATTTCTCTTCACTTAGTATAAAAATGATGAACAAGGAAAGCTTAAAAAATATCATCATCCACAATGCAGAAAAATAGGACACTCAGCAGCAACATAAACAGAAATGGAAAAATCCCCAGTGGTTACAACCACCCTATGACTGTAATTGGGGTCACATTCATTCTGATGTTGGGAGGAATATGCTTCTTTGTAGACCCTCCATCTGCCCTCTAGATAATTGTTCCTTAAACAGCCCACATGAACATTAGAAAGCAATGCTCCACCAGTATCCTCAGATTTCACAACCCAGTTTCTTTAACAATTTTAGGGGCCCAACTGTTAATCTAAAATCTTAACACTCAATGAGTGTTTTATTATTGATTTGGACTCAGTGCTTCCTCATAAGATAGTCTCCTTCAACACTGCCCTGATTAAGAAATGCCAGATACCATGAAGGAGAAGGTCTTGGGTAGATGAAGAAGCATCCTCTCTTCAGGATGTAAACAAAATACAACCTTTAAAGTTACATAATATATGTTACAGAGACATGCTCCTGCTCAGCCACTATTTACTACTTATCTGAATCTCAGTTCATCTGAATGTCTTCTATTTTTGCTTGCTAAACCTGGCAGCTTTATGCTGAATCTTTAAATCCATGTTTCCATAATTACATTCCAAAGCCTGTCTAGATATTACTGTCAAACCTGATTGATTCCTTGAGGTTTTAGCAGGAAAGCTCACCCTTTCAAGTCTGTGTGACATCTTTGCTACTACAACCAGATGGACAGGAAGATCCACTCTCAATATGATCTCTGACACTGGACTGATTGTTAATGGGCCTGGGAAACTAAAAGCTTTTTAGGCCTTATCTCTCCCCATTTTGGAGATGGAAGCTTCTCTGACCCCAAAGGCCCCACATTCCTGAAGTTTTATTCTCCTCTAAATGTGTTCTCAGTTACACCAAATGCTGCCTGAACTTCTCTCTTTCCTTGTAATAATTTGCTACAAAAAACTATAAATATCTTCCTTTTTTCTAAGCCTTCTCCCTTATGAGCTTTACAAACAAGCATCCAATTGTATCCCAGGTAAATTTTACCAAATGTTTTGCCATTCAAGTGCTTAGTTCTTTCAACCTAGTAAGTTTTATCTTTGATCACTGCCTGACCTTGAAGTCAGAGTCATATATTTGGGGGCTTTTATGTTAGCAGCACCACTGCTCGCCACAGTTTCTGCACAACACTGGGTAATGCCAGCTGATAAGTAAGCTTTATAATCTCAGTAGTTAAGGTGATCTTAAGTAGCAGTCAGATGAATTTGCCTCATCACGAAGGCTGCATTTGTTGAGAAAGTCCATCTGCTTTACTCTCTGACCTAAGGATTCAAACTAACAGAGGCTTCTCCGACTTCAGAATGGTGTTTGCTGAGGCACTGGCATTCAGTAGGCAAAGGAGACGAGAGAAAAAGAAGGTATGTATACTTCCTGCCTCTTTGACCAGTAAGAGTCCTCTATCAATATTCCTTATTGTGGTCAACTGCGTGTCTCCCAAAATTCATGTTGTTGGGGGCTTAACCCCATATTTTTACACTGATTGTATTTAGAGGCAGGGCCACTTGGGAGTAGGGATGCACTTAGGATGTATGAGATCATGAGGATGGAGCACTATGGTGGTGTTAGGGGCTACCATGGCGAATTTTGTTTCAACTTGACAAAAGCTGTAGTCATTTTGGAAGGAGAATCCTAAACTGTAAAAATATCACTATCAGATTGGCCTATGTGGAAGGCTGTAGCACACACTTTAGATATATTAATTAATAAAAGTATTATATAAATTATGAAAGCCTTATCTGCCTTTATTCCCAACATTTAATTTCTAGGCCTATCCTTATACCTTTCACTGATGATAAAACAAATACTTTAAATGCCAGACTGGAAAACACACATCTAACTGCCACTCAAGTATGATACATATTTTTAAAATTAACAAATTTAAACTGAATTTTAAATTTTCACGTGCAGAGATTGGAAGATTGCACAGTTGGTATATTGTTTTCTGCACAAGCATAAGAAGTCTGGACTCCCAGTAATCATTTAAAACCTGGAGTTTCAGCTCACTGTCGGTGGCACAACTACTGGGCTAGTGGTCCAGTGTGCTATAAACAAGCTGGCTGAGCAGAATATGGCAAGCAAGTGAGAAAGCATCACTCCTCTGCTGTGGGATGGTCTGTATGTCAAATTACTCTGATTGGTCAATAAATAAAACACTGATTGGCCAGTGGCCAGGCAGGAAGTATAGGCGGTACTAACAGAGAGGAGAATTGAGAGAACAGGAAAGTGGGAGAGACACTGGCATCTTCACATGCTTGTCATGGCAGCGGCTGGCAGTGTCTCTCCCACCTTCCTGTTAATTTAGATTCAAGAACAGTTAGCAAGAAGCCTGCCACGGCCATACAGTTTGTAAGCAATATAAGTCTCTGTGTGGACTTGGTTGGGTCTCAGCAGCTGTGGGACTGGCGGATGACAGAGATTTGTCCTGACTGTGGGCAAGGCAGGAAAACTCTAACTACACTCCACTATGACTTCTGAATCAGTTCTTGCCCACAGACTCCTGTCTTGAGTTCTTGCTTTGACTTTCCTGGATATGGACTACAAAATGCAAAATAAAATTAACCCTTTCCTCCCCAAGTTGATTTTGGTCATGGTCTTCATCACAGCAATAGAAACTCAAACTAAGAGAGTTTTTAATAAGGAGATCTGAGTTAAGACACTTTTTCCATTTCAGTATTATGCTGTCTGTCATGGCATGATGGGGTAAGAAGGCTCTAACTCAGTGGTTCTCAAACTGTCTAATGCTGTGACCCTTTAATACAGTTCCTCATGTTGTAGTGACCTCCAAACATAAAAATTTTTGTTGCTATTTTGTAGCTGTAATTTTACTAGTTTTGAATCATAATGTAAATATCTGCATTTTCTGATGGTCTTAGGTGGCCCCTGTGAAAGGATCATTTGACCCCCAAAGGGGTCATGTGCCATAGATTGAGAACCACTGCTCTAACCAGATGTCTACAGCATCAAGGACTATGACTTAGTTTATTTTTTGTAAACCACCTGCTTCCATACAGATTTCTATAGCAAAAAAAAATAATAATAATAATCTAAGACATGTTCTAATAAAGAGAAATAATCAAAAGACTCACCTAGATAACATGGCATAGGACAAATATACCTTGAGGAGGCAGCTGAGGAGATGACATACAGATGTTAAAATGGGGGCTGATAATCAAAACTTCAGGAGGTCAATACATCCCCCTTACTCGCCCTAAAGAATTATATGCAAAAAGAGAATCTACTTATAAAATATCTGATGTTTCAACATAATGAAATATTTACTCAAAAATAATAAAATGGTAAACAAAAGTGCAGTCATGTCTGTCCCAAATAATAAGCTCATTCTACATTACTTTCTTTAGACTGCCATAAAACCACTGCATAGAATGGGAGGTACAAACATTGTAAACTCATTGTCTCATGGTTGCGAGCACCAGAAGTTCAAACAAGGGTTCAGAAGGTTGGTTTCCAGCAACTAGAAGAAAAGGACCCTAGGTTTCTCTCCCTGTCTTACATATGGCTGTCTTCTTGTGTCTCTTTACATGTTTTCCCTCCTGTGTGTCTGCATTTTATTTTTGTAGAAGATCCTCAGTGGCAATGGATTTATGCTCAGACTACATCATTATGTTTTTAGCTCCATCACTGTGAAAGCCTTATTTTCAAATACAGGAGGTCATGACTCCAATATAGGAGAATGAGACGGATTTAATTCAATTTGTAACACATGCTTTAGCAAATCGATGTGGTTTCTATTCCTTTCCATCCATAGAATGATTGACTTAGGTGTTCTTCCATTTGGACATCTGAAATTATTTTAACTCATTTCCTGGGGAAAGAGGACTAACCTTCATTAAAGCAGAATGATAGCAATCCAGAGAAACAATGTGGAATGTGATGTAAGTTTTTGTCTTTATGCCTTTGGAATGATAGTGACAAAACAGTAAAAGAGCATAAAGTATTGCTTAGGAAATAAAGCCCACATAAAATGAAATACAATAAAGAATACATTAAAATCATAGAGACAGGATTAAGTCCCTTTAGTCTGTAGTAGATGAAAAAATTAAGACCACTAAGATTTTTATCAAGGATGATAAGATCTTTAACCATGTAAAATTTGTCTCATGTTAATCACCTTGATTGTTAAAATGTCCAAGAGACTTTGAATTTTATAACCTCTGCAGTCCTGGGTTATAGGATGTTGTCAATACTAGTTATTATAATAACACAATGGAATCACACTTAAATGGGATTACAAAGTCCATCCAACTAATACATAAAGAAGTTGAAAGCAGAGAAATGAAAATTACTTCAAAACTAATGCATCTAGTTGCAGTTGTTCTTTCTTCCCAAGAGGATGATATTTCTTTTAAGTGAGAAGAAAGCAGGAGAGAAACGTAAAGGAAACTCACAAAACACATTCAGAACAGCCTTACTGTCTCTCTTGCATAAACACTCTGATTGTCCCACAGAAATTAGTACTTGCATTTTGAGTTACTTTGACAGTCATATTTGTGAGTCTCTCCACTTCATACTATGGTTACTTTTTATCTCCATATTTCTGGCATGACCCTTATATATGGGTGATAGATCTGTGGCCATAACCTAATTTCCTTGTGGCTGAAGTGCTCTTGCCTACATAGAGAAGAAACCTACAATTTTGGTTCATGCAAAATAATCTCCAGTGTGCAGAGCTATTTGGCTCAGTCTCTGCAATCCACAAGAACTAACGAGCAAAACAACAAAGCAAAGAGTGAAAAGGCACTGTTTATGTGGTGTAGCAGTTGTTCAAAAGTTTCTTAAGAAAACGCCATGCAAGAATGCCAGACAGTGAATTGTTCAGCCAGTCAGCGAATATAAGAGGTTGAGATGTTTTCTCTCCCACTAATAGGAAGCTGACCCAGAAGTGAACTATAGCAAGAAACATGCTTTGGCACTTAGAAAAGCTTTTCTGACCACTCAGCCAGAATTCATCTTTTCGTTTCCAGCTTTTAAAATAAAAATTGTACTAGTCACACAGGTGCTACTGGTGTGCTAAGTAGAGCTGCCAAGTCATATGAGCACCTTGTAGATCAGGCTGGCTCAATTGTTACCACATCCGACTTCATTGTAAAAACACACCCTCTCAGCAGAAAGAGAGTTATATTCACAGTAGGAAACAAGATATCATATTTTATGGAACTTACCTCTCCAATAATCATCTGACTGTACACCTGCCCAAATAAGGGATACCAAGTCAGAGTTTCTAGGCCTTGTCATGACGGTATATTTTAGACCAGGAAATTCCCTATCATAAGGAACTCATGGGCAATAATAGAACATCTACATTGTCCCCAGGGGTCTGTACAGTTGAGGCCTGAAGCACAACCTGATCAAAATCACATATCTAGTTAGTACTGCTACAATGGGTCTCTTTGATAAATAAATTCATGAATTCTTTATTCAACTATCAAGAATTTCAAACAAAGAATTAAACTAAACATCAGTGTCTTCTAAGGGCAAGGTCTGATATGGATTGTAATCTCAGAAGCTATCTCTGCGGATGCATTATCTCAGCATACACTCATCACAATGCTCATGATCCATGTTTGTGTAGCTTACAGCTGCCAAGGGCTCGTCAGGTGTCTGCACCCATGAGTTTGTTATGTTTGATGTGGTTGCTTCCCTTACCATGTCGTCTGTTTCTCTGTGTCTCATATTCTATCTACTACACTCCCAGGTCAGTTAACACACTCATGAGAAGAAAACAAGGGTTTCTCAGCATCTATCATTCCTTCAACCAGGACTCTGATACAACTCTCTGCTCATCATCAGGTAATCTTGGGTTTTCTTAATTTTATTTTGTGCCTCTTGCCCTATCATCTTACATAAACCATGGGCTACTTTACCCTATCTTTGCCCTCAGAAACTATCCTAGTCTACAGTTCCTGCTAAGGTCCCATGTTGATTTTGAACAAAGCTTGCCACTTACTAAATACTTCCTAGAGGGACAGCCACTAGTGCTTGAAACACATCAGCAATTTGAAAATGAAGAGAGAAAAACTTTGAAAGGTTCCCTGATAAGCCAGTAAAACATAGAACATAAGTCCTTCTTCTTATCTCTAATGTCCTTGACCTTAAAGATTATCTCATTCTGTCCCCTTCCCAACACTTCTCTTGAGTGTGAATTTTATTAGAATGATTTCCTATCCCACCTGTGTGCTAGGAAATTATATCTCAAACCAAAGATATATTGCTACAAAATTCTTAGTGTGGTACTATCTGTAAGAATTCAATAGAAAAAAATCAGTATAAAGTAGATGTGACATTAATCCTTTGACTTTTTATACTCTTGTAAAATAGAAAGAAAGAAAGAAAGAAAGGAAGGAAGGAAGGAAGGAAGGAAGGAAGGAAGGAAGAAAAGAAAGAAAGAAAGAAAGAAAGAAAGAAAGAAAGAAAGAAAGAAAGAAAAGAAAAAAAGGAGGGGGGAAAGAAAGACAAGACAGAAAGACTAAAGGAAAGATAAAACGGAAAGACAGAACGGTAGACACAGAAAGAGAGAGAGAGAGAGAGGAAGAAAGGAAGAGAGGACAACCTCAGTGATGGTTCCTTTTGTAAGAACCTTAACTGTGTTAAACATAAAAATACACTTTCTACTATTCCAAACCTTATTAGCATTAATACATGGTATTCAAGTATGGATTACAATCCTCTTATGCATGAATCTAAAACAACATCCATAGTAAAATACTAAAACTGAAGTTGACACACTAGGATATCACTTTCTGCTATTTTTGTTAAATTATTTTGTTCAATCTCTGATCTCTCAAATATAGAAATTTTATAAGCAACTTTCACCTGAAATGTCTTGTAGAGCCAAAGGAGTCTTTCTTTTATAATTCTGACATATTACGATTATGTAGTGAAGTTCATGATTCCTGTGCCTATTAGTGAATAGCAGGGTAAAAGCCAGCTCTGCTGAAGGAGTTTCTGTATGTTGGGCTCCTCTGCCAAAAAGCACTTGTGTTGAACTCTGACCACTAAATTTACCCATTGTGAAACAATCCCACGAGAAGAGAAGGAAAATGTAGAGTGTAGACTAACGAATAATGAACATCTTTGTGGGTTTTTTTTTTTTCCAATGTATTGAATTTCCCACAGTCATCGGTAGGTCATGAGCCCTGCCAAGGAAGCACATCACATGGACCAAGAATGTGTGAGAAAGTACAGCCATTCAATGTCCAGTGTCAGAGAAGTCACTTGTTTCCTGCATGTGGCAGTTCCAAAGTGCTGAGCAGTTGGGAAAAAATTAAGAGAAAAAGAAACTCTTTATCAGTTGAAATAGATCTATGTGAAAAGAATCTATACGCATTTGGTGGAAAGTCGTTGGCTCACAGACTACGCTATCATCACCAAAATGAACTATTAACTGTGTATATAGAAATAAAATTTGAAAGACACCTAACATAGCCCTGCAAGCTGTTCTAAAGTTGAACCATAATAATGACAATATAGTCATTAATGGCAATACAGACAATATAGTAGATGATCATTCACAGGGGTAAGATTCAAAGCAAAGATAAAAGCAAATCTAGTAAAGTGCTCATGGCTAGTTATCATCATTTTAAATATTTAAATCAAGTTTAAATACAGAAGAAAAGAATAGCATCCTTGCCCATACATACTATGTCCTTCACTTTTCCTCTGAATCCTGTCTACTTCCGTTTTCCAGAAATTACTATCATTTTTCTTTGAACCAGCTTTCTGCATCAGCAGCCTGTTAATTGCATTTTATTTTCATAACTCAGTCATGATTAAACATATCAGAGTGCTCTCACTCTTGCTCTGCCTTCTTTGTTTCTTCTCCCTCTTTGCCAGTCTTAAATATTTGAGTACACCATGACTCTGCTGTGGGGTGTCTTCCATTCTTTCCACTCCCTTCTTGGCCTCACATTTCCCTCAAATGCCACAGCCACCTCCAGAATTCCCATCATTCTCACACAGATGCCCAGCATGACTTTTGTTTTCTGAGGTCTGCATTTATATAAGCCACAGACAAGTGGCCTCTCCATCTCAATGCCCAGGAGTTCTTAGCAGAACATAGTCAACATAGAAGAGATAAAAGCTTTGAGTTTCAGAGGTCACCAAGTAAAATAGGTTTGTTTTCTGTGATCTTGTCCCTTTGTCCATCAGCAGACTATACTTTATCTCTAATCACTGTCACAGCATGACCTTATCATTCCCTGGCCACATTATATAGCTCTAAAATAGTAAGGGATGACAGGAATCCTCTGAAGTTCTTCTCACTCTTGAATATTTCTAAGCCAGTGTGTGACCCTGGACACCCGACTCTTCACCCAGTGTCTCTCCTCCTCCCAGCCGCACAGACTCGGTGCAGCCTGTATTCCACTTTTCCCAGATGGCTGTGAATTTCTCCACTTGTGATTCTGTCCAGTTTCTCTCCCAGGCTTTCCTCCCTTTTCCTGCTAGAGTTATTTTATAAAACCCAAATTAGATCATAAAATTTGTCTCTGAGCATGACTTTTTATCCCATAAGATGGTATAGAAATTAAAGTCATTTTTAGTCTCTGACTAGTTAATCCGCCCTCCCCATTTTACCTCAGCTGCTCAGATCACAGATGATCTCACCAAAAACTCAGTTCATCTTTATTGGCTTAGCTCTCCTCCTACGTCCCCTCTCTCCCAGCTCACATCAAAGTGACTCAGAGGCTTCAGAATCTTGGCTGTAATACTAACCAACTATTTGAACACAAACTGTTAAATTTCTGTGTGTCTTATTTGCCCATTTGTAAAGTTGTAAAATGTAATAGCAGCATCTTCTCATGGAGTTTCTGTGGGGTGTAAATAACAACCTGTGAGAAAGCCATAGCGTGGTTCCCAGTCATTAGTTAAAGCTTGACCAGTGCTATTTGTGAAGATTATCATGACAGCTCATGTACATATCTTTTCACTAGAGAATTACTCGTGGAAACAGCAGATAAGATATCTCTGACATGTATCAGCAACTCATGCAATGTTTGTTGTTGAGCATATGCATTGGAAAGGATATAAACTAAATCAATCTACATAATTTCTGAGTCACCAAGTAAAACATCATATATTAGAAGACACCTAATAAGTTGTCCTTACACCTCATTGTTTACTTATGATGCCTTTGAGGAAGGAGTTGGGGAAAGCACACTCTCACCATGCAGTCCTTGCTAACCTAGAATGTGCTGTGCAGACCAGGCTAACCTCAAACTTTCAGAGATCTGCCTGTTTCTACCTCTCAAATCCTAGGATTGAAGGAGTGTTCAATCATGCCTGGGAGAGTTACCAAGACTTACTTGATTTATGTGCTTCTTCAGAAGTAAGATCCCATAAAATATAAAAGGTCTTATAAGTCTATACTAGTCATGATTCTCCAGAGAAATGGGGTTAGAGGAAGGAGAGAGTGAGGGAGGGAAAGACTTTTAGGAGTTGAAATGTTATGACTACAGTGTATGGCCAATTCAAAATCCACATCAAAAGACTGTATCCTTGAGACTAAGGGGAGTGCCACTGTTGTAGTTCATGTCCAAGGCTGTCTGTCTGCAGGCACTCAGAGTGACATTGTCAGAGGGCTTTTTGCCTTACTATTACAGATGATATGTGAGAGATTCATTCAGTTTTATTGTCTACAGCAATCATCTCAGGCAAGAATTGTACCTCATGGTACAACATTTGTCTAGTTGTCATCCAAGGTGTGAAAAGGTGTGAGATGCCCTGCATGCTAAAAAAGAAACCACACGAACAACAACAAAGCAATAATCCATTTGAATAAGTCTAAAAGATTAACCTTATAGGCATAGAGCAGGAGAGAGGATCTAGAGACACTTCCATGTCAAGTGGCCACATTCTGAGGAACAAAAGGAATTATATGTCTTCATAAACTAAGAGTTTGCCTTAAAACCCAACAGCACAGCAGTTATTTCTTTGGAGAACTTTGGAAACTATCTGTAAGTGGGAGGCCCAGATGCTGAGAAATATTCTCTTGAACACAATTTCTTTCCTTTTAAGGTATGTTTACAACTGAGGGGAAAATAATAATACATTCCAAATATTTTAAGATAATTTTGGTTGAAAAACATAGAATATTTTTATGCCTGTCCAAATGGATTTTTCACAGCAGTGAGCTTGTCCTGATTGATGAGTAACAAGCCCCCAAAATACGTTGTGCTAGGGAGTGTAGAGGACAGCACATATGAGCATGATTTGCTCTCCAGAACACAGCATGGACACGGATCTGGGCCTCCAATACATTGTTTCTCTAATGAAAAGCCACGACATCTGTGATCCTGCACTCCTGTGTACATGTTCCATAGTATGAAATTGGGGATTTTGAACAAGTATATAGGGGTGAATGAATATTTGGGAATTATCTTCTAACCAAATTTATTAACCACAAAACATACCATCACACATATAGCAAAATAAATTTCCCAAGTGAGTTCTCCATTAGTTTAGTTTATTTCACTTCTCCATTTAGTTTGTTAAGTTTGGCCCCAATTAAATTTTAGTATGTGGAAAGAAAAATCTAATCCATTTTCAAAGAATAAAACATTTAAGAATTATGTGAAAGGTATTTAGTTTGGTATTATTATCTGATAATGACATCTTTATCAATGAAATAAACATCACACTCTTAAAAAAGGATAACTGTGGGAAAAAATATTTCTTTGTAAGAGTTGTTACAGTATAGATGTGGAAAACAAATGTTCAGACTGGAGAAGTGAGTCAGTTAGAAAGATTATACTATGTGAACATGAAGACCTGAATTCAGAACCTCAGCATGCACATAAAAGCCAGGCATGCAGTGTATATCTATAACATTACCACTGGAAGTAGAGGTAGAGAGGGGGATCCCTGGGGCCCAATGCCCAACCAGACTAGCCAAATTAGCGAGGTCTAGGTTCAGTAATAGGCCCTGTCTCAAAAAATAAGGTGGAGAGCAGTTAAGGAAAATATTCAGTGTTGACCTCTGGCCTTCACACACACACACACACACACACACACACACACACACACACACAGACACACACACACAGACACACACACACACACATGCTGTGGGATGGTCTGTATGTCAAGTGTGTTGCTGATTGGTCAGTAAATAAATCACTGATTGGCCATTGGCTAGGCAGGAAGTATAGGCGGGACAAGGAGAAGAATTCTGGGAAGTGGAAGGCTGAGATAGAGACACTGCCAGCCGCCACCATGACAAGCCGCATGGGAAGATCCCGGTAAGCCACGAGCCATGTGGCAAGGTATAGATTAATGGAAATGGATTAATTTAAGATATAAGAACAGTTAGCAAGAAGCCTGCCACGGCCATATAGTTTGTAACTAATATAAGTCTCTGTGTTTACTTGATCGGGTCTGAGTGGCTGTGGGACTGGCGGGTGAGAGAGATTTGCCCTGACCGTGGGCCAGGCAGGAAAACTCTAGCTCCACACACACACACACACACACACACACACACACACACACACATGCATATATAGACATGAAGATAAACATACAAGGAAGAGCAAATTATTTTCTTTCTGGAGCTTTAACATCATCCATATCTACAGGCGGAGGGAAGGAGGAGAGGGAGAGTGTTCATTCCCTTCCTGTGTGAATACAGAATGAAGAAATTCATTAGTGTCTTATGAAAATGACACACACATAAAGCACACACATTGACTTTTCTTACTTGATGATAGGTAACTTGGCACAAATTTATGGGCTTAACTTGTCATTTAGATAGACATTCAAAAACTTTCAAAATGATAAGTTGTGAAACTTGTGGAAGTCACATTCCCTTTTGGTTTTTGTGGTTCTGAGTTTTAATCTAGGGCTTGCTTCACTTCACTGAGCCACATGAGAAGGTTCTTTTTCTTTGCTTTGTTTTGTTTTACTTTTTTGTTTTCACACAGTCCTTGTTAAGTTGCCCAGGCTGACCTTGAACTCATGAACTCACTGTAATCCAGGAGTGCCTAGAATTTGTCATCTGCTTGTCTTCGGCTTGATGAAAAAAATGCTGGGATTACAGATGTGCCATGCCAATTCTGGTTCATAGTTATTCATTGCCAAAGTATAAACAAAATATTTTTATTTTATTTTCCTACCAGGCAAGGTTGGAAAGCAGAATTGAATTCTTTCTAAAGCCTGAGGAAAGCACTCCCTTTTTCCAAACACTACTAAATATGGCATGTATAGACACGATCTGCTGATTCTGCCCTAATTCAACTATCAGACTCTCTAGTTGTAAAGGTTTTCTGCACACATATGCACAAAATTTGCTTACTAATATAGTTGCTCATGAACATGTCCTTTTGTCAACCCTAGAACTTCTACAGGAAGGTTTATGGCAAAGAATGGACACTCCTTCCCCATTCTTTTGTTCTCTCCAGAAGTATGAATACTAACCTCCTTTAAAGAAAGATTATTTTTGTATTTACACTGGGACGGCTACTGTTTTATGTCAACTTGACTTTTGATGAGGTCTCAGTTATGAAGTACTCTTATATATAATTGAGCATCATGCATGGGTGGGTGGGTGAGTGGTTTTCCAGGAAGGACTGGTAAAGTGATAAAACATATCATCCTTCCCAGTGTGGATGGATAACATTCAATCTATTGAGGGTCTGAATAACCAAGAAGGCAGGTAAATGGACAATCCACTCTTTGCCTACTAGAGATGAACATCCATCTTCTGCTGTCAGGATGGAACTCACCACTGGCATCCCTAGCACTCGTTTCTGGACTTAGGTTATAACTATAGCAGTGGATTTCTTGAATGTTTCATTTGGAAATGGCTGATTGTGTGAATTCTCACCCTCAATTGAATCAGTGAAACTAATTTCTAATTAAAAAAAATACCTTTATATCCTCCTCATTCTCTCTCTCTCTCTCTCTCTCTCTCTCTCTCTCTCTCTCTCTCTCTCTCTCTCCAAGAAGCATATTTCCATAGGGAACATATTGGAAACTACAGTTCTAGGCACATGGAGACCTAAATTTACTAAGTGAAAGGACATACTGTTAAATAACCATTAAGACACATAAGTCAGAAGTGAACACTTTATGATCACATCGATATTAAAAGGAAAAATAAATTATACACATAAAATTGAAACTTTAAAAAGGTATTCTTTCAGAAATGATGCTAACCTGGAGCATTAATATTGTTTTTATATTGCTGACATGAAGGTCCATGCCTAATGCTGGAGAGAGGACTGACGACAGATTCCATCAACCTTGCATATTCACTATATGGGGTGAAATTATATTTGAATTTATAGGCAACAAATATTTTTAAGCATGAAAAATATGATTTACTGCACATGATAGCTAGACGTGGCAAGAATCAGAAATCATATAGGAACTTTAGAAAGTCGTATGGCCAAGTGTTAACATGAGACAAAATAAAACATAACACAACGAAATGAACATACAAAAAACAGCTATTAGACTAAGGTTATGAAGTAGATAAGAGGATTTTTAATGGGATGAACTTATGACTTAGTAACTATTTAGGTGGAATCAGGGAGGAAGCTAGGGAAAGTAAGCAAGGAGCATTAGGATCATTTCTGATTTGGGAAAGGAGAAGATAATGTTATTCATCAAGATATGAATTACAAGAGTGAAATGTGTAAGGGCAGCAAAAAGAGTGCTACGCTCTGGATCTGACGTTTCCTTTGGAAAAATAATGTCCACTGAGTAACTCTATTAGGTTTGCAGCTCAGTGGAAATAAAGAAAAGGGTGAGAGAAGTCAGAGAACAAATTCAAGAACTTTCTGTTATCTGAAACAAGGAGATCCTCAAAAATGAAAAAGCTAGTATTTTATAAACAAAGGAAGTACAGTGACACCAGTGGCCACCACAGTAGGGTTTTTCTTTAATGCAAGCACTAAGCACATATGTGTAGCATAATAAAAATGAAACATTACACCAATGGCTGGCATGTGTATTTTACCTGACAAGGCCTTAGATTTTCCATTCCGACAATATACTAGACTAGTTTCTTAAATAAAATCAGGAGGCCAGTCAAAAATTTATTATTATTATTATTAAATTTTCTTCAAAGGATAATCTAAATGTTGTTTGTACAGTTCACTAACCTGCATTCAAAGCAAAACAACACAGTTAAGCTAAGCAAAAGAAAGGTGTATCTAAATTTGTTACCCTATGTCAGTTTGGTGCCCCCAACAACAAATTCTGCCTGGTCCATACTTCAAACATTTTGTGACCTTCTATAGCTCACCAGAGGAAATGGTAATAGACTTGAAAAATTAGGAATTGTCACAGTTCCTAGTTGACAGGGGAAGGTTCAGCCATTGCCTCCCTCACTTTAGCTATGCGAAGTTAAAGCAACAGTAGCAATAACAAACATCCATTGGATACATAGCACATGTCAATCACACATATAGTGCCATATAAATGTTTCACAGGGCTTAGATGCCCAAGCTCTACAAACAGGCAACAAGGAAGGGATTGGCTTTTATACACACATCAAAGCATTTGTTGTTGGCTCACAAGTCTGTCCCTGTCTGTCACCCTGCTCTATTTGACAGCAGGGTTAAATTCTCTAGGTACTTGCTTTAGCTGGTGTCTGGCCAAGTTCAACCAAGAGAAGAAGCTGGTGTGAGATTAGAAGGCAGCAGGAAAACTGAAGTTGAGACTTTCCTCTTTCTGTTGGTCTTGGATAGCAGTAATCCCCTTTAAATCATCAGGTCTCCATGGATACAGACTTGGTGTTCCTCATGGAACACCCCACATGGGCCAGACCAGGGTCTTCTCACATTGCCCTTCCTTAAAAATTCTATCAGCTTCCTAATTCTCTTGTCCTCTGAGACATCTCAACACCTCTTGTTTGGTTTCTCAGATCTCCCATTTTGTGTTCGATTAAAAGTTAGTACAATACTTATTTGAATGTTTACTTTCCTAAGTAGATACTGACATATACATAATTGTATGTATATAAATATGCCGCACATGTTACATGTGTGTGACATATATTTATATATTCTATAACCAAGAGAAACGAGAACAACGTTTACTGTATCTGAAAGCCTTAAACAGCAATCCCCCACAGTTAGAAAGTAATTGAAGCCGGATTTGATGCCAAGTAAACAGAGTACCGACTCCAAACTCTGAGAAGTACAGTGAAATGGGGTATTCTAAAGCACACTGATGGAACTGTGCTGTCTCAGATAATAGACTAAACTGTGCTGTCTGCACTCTGAGGAGATCATTTCAGTTCCCATTTGTGGTCACTTCTCATGTGTCAGACGTGGCTTCTGGTGTTCCATAAGCCTCCTGGCAACTTTATAAGATGCTTGTTCTGATTGTCTCCTTGGAGTCAGTTTTATCTTTTACAAAAAATATTAGCTGTCATATTTCAGTGCTACTCTCAAGTTCAAGAAAACACACTCATTTATCTCCCTCTCTGTGTCTCTGTCGGTGTCTCTCCCTCTCCTCAGTAAGCATCACTTTATTTATTTTTAAAAATATTTTATTCATTGAGAATTTCATACAAAGTATTTTGATCATATTGGCTCTGATCCTCTTAGCTCTTCCAAGGCTGAACCCTATTACTCTACCCTCCTAACTTATTGTTAATTTTTAAACATTTAATAGCCTCTGAACTCCAATCTGTGCTGTTCACACACTTCTTGTTCTGAGGCAATCCACTGAAGCCTGTTTAACCTACCAGGAGAGACATTCTTAAAGAACAGAGACTCTGCCTCCCTCAGAATCTCCTCAGAAGCTGTCCAGAGTTTCTCAGTTAGGAGTGGGGACTAATGAACCACTTCCAAGTCTACGCAAGAATGTTGACTGGATTGAGCCTTTTTCAAGTTATTCATTCTATTCCAAGAGTGAATGTATTTGATTGCATGCATGCTTGTGTACCACATATGTGCTTTGTGACATTGTATGTCATATGACATCATCAGCCCCCTGGAACTGGATTTATAGAATGTTTTATATCACCATGTGGGTGCTAGGAATCAAATCTGGCTCCTCTGCAAGAACAAGAAGCCCTATTAACTGTTGATCCATTTTTCTAGTCCCTGGGTTGATCTTGTGTAGATCTTGTACACTCAGTCAAAGTTGCTGTGAGTTATCAAGGGCAGCAGAACTGTTGGTCAGAAAACACAGTTTCACTTTGGTCCTCTCTGACCTCTGCCTCCTATAATCTTTGTACTCCCTCTTTCTTGATGGTCTCTGAATCTTGTGAGAATGTGTGGGGGGGGGGGGGCGTGTGTGTGTGTGTGTGTGTGTGTGTGTGTGTGTGTGTGTGTGTTATGTGTCGTTTTTGTGACTGAGGGCTCCACAGTCACATTCTCTGCACGCTGACAAATTGTGACTTTCTATGTAAATTATCAACTATTTCAAAAAGTAGCTTCTCTGATGAGATCTGAGAGCTTCACTTATCTATGAGCAGAGAGAAAAGACATTTATTCTGCTATGAACACTGTGAATTGCAATAATGACCAATGTGGCAAAATACACCCACTAGCATAATCAGGCATGGATGCTACAGGGCTAATCAATTGCTTTCTGATTGGAATTAAAGCCCACTCCAGAGAAGAATGCACATTCATGGCACTGCAAATCTGGCTAAGCACCCAAGATTGGGAAATTTATAGACCTGAGGAGGAGCCTACTTCTAGTATTTTGGTCTTTCTCTCATCTGACTGCTTAAAACAAAAGTGGGGACCAGTCAGAAGATACTGTGTTAGTTTTCCAATATGACCAGAGAAAACTGACAGAAATTTAATAGCTTGAAACAAAACCCATTAATCTATTGTCTGAAACATATTCTTCTTGTGTTGGAAATATTTTCCCAGAATCCAGGGGCTGGCACCATTTTTTTTGAAATTTCTTGCTCCTTCTCTCTGTCTTTAATTACAGTCACAGCTACTATAATACTTTCAGTTTGTATCACTCGTTTTTTGTTTTCTTCCCCTTTTTTCTTGTTTTATTTTATTTGATTTTGTGTGTGAGGCAGGTGTCCTCACACTTATGTATAGTACAAGCTGGCCTCAAACTTGCAGTCTTCTTGGCATGCCTTCTTCTCAAACACCAGGATTGCATCATGCACAGTGGCACCTGGAACCCATTCTTTCAGTTCTCAGTATGCCCCCAATGATATTGCCCCCCCAAGACAATTCATGAAAAAAAGTCCCTATTTAAAGTGAGCTAATTAGCAACCTTCATTACAAATACAGCCTCAATTTCTGTTGCAATGTCATGTAACAGATTCACAGATGCCACTGTTCATCCCATGGATGTGTTTGCTGGGAGCATTACTCTGCCAATCACAGGAAACCAGCTTTGGTATATGCTGATTTTCTCTCCCCCTGCCTTCTCTAAACTACCTTATACAAAATACAAAATTGCTGATAGTAAATTACTTATTACATTTATTGATGTTGCTCCACCAAGGACTTATTCTCAACACAGCAAAGGTCATCAAAGAAATGTATGGAAATTTTAGGGTAAAATGTACTTCTTTCATTTTTCCTCTGAAGATCGTCATTGATGTGTGTAGCAAATAAACCATTGAATTTCTTAAGCTACTGGCAAATATGACCACAAAGAATGAGAAGAAAACAAAGAGAGGAGCCTAGTAAGTGGTGCTGAGAGGCAGGTAATAAAGATGATTACAGCATCTGCTTGGTCTGAGATACTCAAGAGGTCCACTTGCCTTTCTTGTGAAAGGCAAAAGCTTGAAAAACAGCACTTCTTGGAATAGGATGAATTCTAACGTGAACGTATAGAATAAAGTACAGCATAATTACTCAATGTGGTGATTGCCACTTCTCACTGTGGTAGTAACTGACCTAGTCTTGTGTTATGGATTGATCTATCTTCTATAATTCTAAACTGAATGAAGAGTAAAAGCTATTGCTTATATTCATTTTAAATAAATACAAGCAGGAAGGCAGAAAATTATTCAAAAACTCAAAGGTAATATGTTGGAAGAAATGTGTTATGTAACTTTTGCAACCACATCTGTGGCACTCTTTTCAACTCTGTGCTCTGGGACCTTGGTGGCTGCTAAGCTTCCCTAAGAATAGAGTTTCCTTCATTTCAGTCCAACTGTACTTGGCTCTCATTGCTGGCACTGATTCCTGGAACATAATGAAGCTGGACCCTCTTCTAGTTCTATCATCTGAAGTGTGCGATAGAATTTGACACTTTGATATTAACATTTATGCAAAACCATGGATCCCAAGGGGGTAAATGACACCTCCTTACTGATGCTGAAAAAGACTTGACAAGTGGCCACTGGTGAAGGAAGTAGAGATGAAGGATACACACCCTTTTTCTCATGTATGTATCAGATCCGAGCATCACTAGGGTACTGTATTGAGTTGGGTTTCATTTGGTCCGGGGCAATACGTGATACAACCAAATGATCCCATTTTTTCCTGTAAGTAGAAACCCCGGGAGTAAGTTCATAATTTTTATTCCTTGAAAATGTATTTGTCATTTTATTTTGTCACATTATTACTGCTGCAAACCAGAGAAGTAGTAGCATTACTATATGTAGTACACACCCCATAGAAAACTATACCTCCTGTGGATAATGAAATGAGATGTTCGATGAGATCTGTACTTCCTGATAGTACTGAGTTTGTAAAACAATCCTAGGCTCCATCATTTCTTGATACTTAATAAATGAATAATAGTTCTTACACTTTAGTATACTGTCTTGATTATCTGGTCTTGATTATCATTGTGACTAGACAAAGATGTGTAGCACTAGAGAAGTGTGTGTAAAAATTTTTCCAACACACCTCTAGCATTTTGCTCTATTCTAGGTTTTCTGAACCTAATAGAGATAAGAGGATTGACACATGGAGTAGGAACTCCATATGAGTGGCAACATTAGAACTCTAGGGATCCAGATAAGAATAAATATTAAGCGGGGTGCACGCTTTAATCCTGACACTCAGGAGGCAGAGGTAGGCCAGCATCTCTGAGTTTGAGGCAGCCTGTTCTGCAGAGTGAGTTCCAGTATAGCCAGGGTCACATAGAGAAACCCTGTAGCAATACATACATACATACATACATACATACATACATACATACATACATACGTAAGTAAATACATAAATACATAAATAAATAAAATAAAATTTAGAGAAGAGGAAGCCAGAAACCAGAAATCACGTGGAAGGTCTTTACTTCCTGAGTAAGTGTGGCTGTTGGTGCATACATAGCCTGGGAACATTATATTGCAACTTCTTTAGGGTTTCAACACAAAATCACATCAGCCATTTTCTAGAGAGCTTCCAATCCTTCATAATGAAATGGGCTTTGCAGACTGCAGCTTCTTGAACTGAGAAGCTATTGGGTTTTCTGTCTCTCTATCATTCAGATCACCATTGCTGGACTATACAGCCTCATATCTTGATGCTAAACTAATAAATTCCCTTTGCAATATATGTATGTATATTATATGTATAAGGTAGACAGAGAAATAGGTGATTGATAGATAAATGATAGATAGATAGATAGATAGATAGAGATGATAGATAAATAGATTGATAGATAAGAGAGAAAGTGACAGACAGACAATAGGCAGACAGAAAAAGATATATAGAAAGATAAATTCTTTTCCTCTAGAGAATCCTTATTAGCACAAACTTAGATTGAAATATTCTCAATTCACACAGTTCATAGCTAATAAATAACTTTAACACAATTCTTGGTTTTTCATGCTTAAAGATAATTATGTTCCATAAAAAATTGACATTTATATACTTGTTTATTTGAGTTTTAAAATAATATTTTTTTCAATCCTGTACCTACTCTAAAATAAGAATTAAAACATTTCCATGAAAAGGGTAGTAAACATTAAAAAGCACAGTAAACTGGTTGAGAAAGTGAGACCATATAACTGCTTCCTAATTTTTTATCTCTTCTTTGGGGCATGTTACTGCCTCTGAGGTAGATCTCTCTTCTTCTTCATCTGAGTACATAAATTCTTCTTTCATATTGAATTTTTCTTATATCACATACATGGTTGTGAATGACCTGTTTCTACTTCACATGAACCCAATTGCAAGGAGAAAACATGAAAATGAAAAAAGGTAACTATCAGAGAAATAATTTTAAAATGCACTCAGTATTGGATAATATTTGGTCTTCTGTGTCCTATTTAACACCAAACATAAAGTAAATTTTAGTAGACTCACAGCCACATTATCATGAATTTTATAGCATCAGACACAGAAAAAAAATTTTTTTCCAAACTCCTCCCCTGTCAATAGATACATCCCAACGGGAAAACACCTTAGAGTCAAGATGGTCAAACACAGGCCGGGCGGTGGTGGCACACGCCTTTAATCCCAGCACTCGGGAGGCAGAGCTAGGCAGATCTCTGTGAGTTCGAGGCCAGCCTGGGCTACCAAGTGAGTCCCAGGAAAGGCGCAAAGCTACACAGAGAAACCCTATCTCGAAAAACCAAAAAAAAAAAAAAAAAAAAAAAAGATGATCAAACACAATGGAATGAGAGCTGAAAATCCCAGGGTAATATATATTGAAGTCACTACCCATGAATGATCTCATTTTCCACTAAACCTGTGATGTCAAACTGCACTTCCATATGAATGTAATTCCATACGTGTTAATGACACATGTGTGCTATTGGCACAAAATGGCTATTTGGACAGTAAAGTGTGAGTGGCAATCTTTTATGTTACCTCTGGGTAGAAAGTGCATAATGTGTCATGCTCACTGCACTTGGCTTATTAAAAAAATATGGCCACTTGACTTTCTTAGCCAATTATGTATAAATCGAAGTAATGTATGTCACCTGCAGGTGGGCCTTTTCAGAACCTCTCTACAGAGCTCCCCTTTATCTGCATTGCTAATTACAGGAGCATTTGAGGTAATGACTTAGCTTGATTGGATTATAATGTACAAAGTGCCTTTTCCATTCTGCATTTGATATTCAGCTTAAATAAAAAAAAATAGCTATTTTTCTTGTTAAGTCACCAAGATGTGTAGATTGTTCATTAAGATCGCATAGCTAACTCAGCTGTTCTCATAGAGCAGGGAATCTCTCCCCATTCAAACTATCTGTGAACATAGACAAGTCATTTCCAGACAGGCAAGTAGTTAGAACAAATACTTCTATTTCTATTGTCCCAAAGTTACCTAAGAAAGTACTGACAGGAAAATTGATAAAGTATGAAATAGAAAGATGGGGAATTCACAAATGACTGGGCCAACTGTAAGAGCAATGAAAGGAAACTTGAACAGCAGCAGCCCCCTCAAGTTGAAGTGTGAAGAGCACAGCTTGAAAAATGGAAGAAGGGGGTGGGGATGCCAAATACAGTTAGCTGGGAAACAGGAGGGATAGCTCTGTAACAGGATACATGAGTACTTGAAACATTTAAATTATGAAGTAGGCAAGCCACAAAACAAAAGAGAAAAGTAATTAAAGATTACTAGAAAAAGTGTATTTTAAGTTTCACGTTAATGTAGAATTTCAAATGTAAAACAAAACACTGAATGAATTATAAATTAATGACATGTACAGAACATAATACATCTGCCTTTGACCTAGAATATCTTTTGTATACAATATAGGAATTAGGATAATACACCTCTAATGTAATATACAATACTAGGAAATAATCGTGAACAGGACAAAAGAGCATATCCTATAACCAGTACAGTTACAATGTGAATCATGAAATATATTCAAAAGGGTTTTTACTTTCCATGTGTATTTTTTATTTAGAGAAAATTATATTCTTTTTTACAACTAGATGAAAACTAGCAATACCATTATCTCTTCAAATACTCTAAAATATAAAATAAAAGCAGTGTGATCCATTTTCTCCATGGGATTAAAAGTATATTTTTGGTCTAAATATTAGAATGCACATTGTCATAGTGTCTTGATTACTTTTCTATTTTTTTTAACAAAACACCATGACCAAGGCATCTTGTAAAAGAAAGCATTTAATTTAGGAATTCATTATTTCAGAAGGCTAGAGTCCATAACCATCATGGCAGGAAGCATGGCAGCAGGAAGGCAGGCATGATGCTGGAGAAGTAGCTAAGAGCCTACTTCTGATCCAAAAGGAAGAGGTAGAGAATATTAGCTAACTAGGAATGGTATGGGCTTTTGAAATCTCAAACTCAACCCTTTGTGACACACTTCTTCCAATGAGGCCATATCTCCTAATCCTTCCCAAACAGTTCCACCAGCTGGAGACCAAGTACCAAATACATGAGCCTATAAGGTTCATTCTAATTCAAACTACCACATTCACTGTAGTTTATGCTACTCTAACAAACTACCTGAGACAATGTAGTTTATAAGGAACAGAAATGTATTTCCTACAGTTCTGAGTGATGAAAAGACCAAAACTCAAAGGGCTGAATTCTGGTTAGGAAAGTGAGAGGCCTGAAATCAAGCAGCATTGAAGAGAGGAGATGGAAAGACCAAAGGCCATCTATTTATTGCAAAACTATTCTGACTATACACTTCCATGACAACCTTAATTCATTCCTCAAGTCAGAGTCCTTGTGTCCTAATTGCTCCTTACAGGTTTTGCCTTTCAACAACTGTTGTATTGAGGAATTAGAAATACCAGTACACAGATTTTTAGGGTACCATTTAAACCATAGCTCTCACAATGTCAATCATTATTGCTGTGATTTCAAGTCCTTGCATACACTGCTAACAATTGTGCTGGGATCAAAGGAAGGCTTTGCCAATTTTGAGCCTGATCCACATGGGGAAGGCTTTGCAATTTCCCATGGTATGAGTTTTTCCTCCTTGACATAGCAAGGTTCAAGTTAATATTCACTGAGGATTTCATTGACTCCTTACATTTTCACTCCAGGCTTTCTCCATTTACCACTTTCCCCAAACTACTGTGAGTTATAGGGTGAATTTCCAGCTTGTGGAACTATTAGAAGTAAGGGAAACAGCATAAGAGATTGGACATAATGCTTTCAACTGTCTGTCTACTAAGGGCATGCATTCCTGACACAGATTGTAAGACCCCAAACTCTTTGTCTTTTTTTGATCCCCGACTACCGTGAAATAAGAGACCTGTCTCTACCACATTCTCCCCACCATGATATGATTGCCTTTCGATACACCGAAAAGCAACTGAGTTAAAGAAAACCTTCTCTCATAATAAGTTGACTACTTAAGACATATCTTGTATGCATGGAAAGTTAACTTTAATGCAGTCATCAGAGGCTTTACCAAAGAAAAAGGACACAGAGAAGATCAAGGGAAAAATCAGCAGGCCCCATGATCCAGAGAACTTGGCCAACACAAACTGAACTCCATGATTTTCAGTGGCTTTTTTTAAAAGAGAAATAAAATACATGAAGTTGCATGAGGGCATGTGGGTAGGGAGAGGATCTGGAAAGAGTTGGGGGAAGAAAACAATATGATAAAAATAAACTGAATAGAATTCTCAAACATTTAAAAAGAAAGAAAGATATTAGTAAAATCTTACATGTAAATTTATATATTTTTAGATCCATATATTGCAAAAGCAATCATTTGAAAATTTCTTTAATATAGTGAGTGACCATGCAGTGAGTCACTAGACTAGTTGATCCTATATAATACTATCCCTGGAGAGTTTTCTCTCCGGGTCCTGCCAAGCCCCAGCAGTCTGACAGCCCACTTACAAAATAAACATACTGACGCTTATATTATTTTAAACTGCTTGGCCATTAGCTTAGGCCTATCATTGTCTAGCTCTTACTCTTATATTCAGCCCATTTCTATTAATCTATACTTTGCCACGTGGCTCGTGGCTTACTGGTTGGTACCTTACATCTTCCTTGTCCTGGCAGCGGCTCCAGTCAATCTCTCCCTCTGCCTTCCTGTTCCCTCAATTTTCCTCTCTGTTAGTCCCGCCTATACTTCCTGTCTGGCTACTGGCCAATCAGTGTTTTATTTATACAGAGCGATATCCACAGCATAATACTTTTGTTTGGAACATTCTATAGCATTTTATCTCAACTGTCCTAATGCTGTGACCCAATTATACAGTTACTTATACTATGGTGACCCCCACCATAAAATTATTTTTGATGTTACTTTGTAACTGTAATTTTGCTACTGTTGCGAACCATAATGAAAATATATGTAAATATATGTGTTTTCCTATGGTCTTAGGTGACCTTCTTGAAAGAGTTGTTTAACCCAAAGGGATTGCAACTCATAGATGGAGAATCACTGTTCTAAAGGAATCAGGGGTTATGGTAGGCTTCTATATTCGGTAGTGCAAACAAGCAATAAACTAAACAGATAAAATTGTTCTAAAAAAGCAGATCATTGAGTGATCTCTACATAGAAATTATGTGGTTAATATAATTATAACTATGTGGCTTCTATTATCATGATTAATATTTGGCATATATTATATGAGCACAATTATACTATTAATTAACTCTATTATTTGTGGATGATTACGTGCATATTTCCTTGTCACCCAGAATCCACTAATCAGTACTTTGTCTTTGTGCATACCAATGCTTCACATGGATTAACTGTTTTTCCAACTATCTGGGAGACTGGGCTTAAGTAGTACTTGGGCCCAGGACTTTGGAGCCTGATTGAGCAACACAGAAAAATCCATATTGATGGAGAAGGTGATGCTTTTAACAGTATTCTTACCTAAAGTACACTCCCATCTGGCCCGGTCTGGAGCTCCCATCCAGACCAGAGACCCCCCAGCGGACCCTACAATCTACACACCCTGCCCCCACACCCATCCTTACCTAAAGTACAAAACAATGATTTAACCAAGCAGAAATCTAACTCATTCATTAACCAACTGTCCTAACTAAATAACTAAATAAATACATAAATGTCCTCCAAGTTAGCTCTAAACACATGTGCTGTTCCCATGCAATAAAATGTTTCTTGCTGAAATTTCTCCCTAACATGGCATGAATGTAAGAAGCAGGAGGCTACAGTTGAGAGAGAGCAGTAGGCAAAGGACTAGTTATGTGGTTTTACCTGAAAACCAGCCTTACATCAACCTCACGGCAGTATTAGAGGAAGGCAATGTCATGGGTTTTTTTTTTTTTTCTGTCCAACATAAATCATAAGTGACTAAGCATTGTGTTATGATTTACCCCGCAAAACTAAGTTTATCTTGGAGTGGAGACAAAACAGGAATGAATTACAACTGAAAGACATTTTCTGATATATTCCAAACATATGCAAACAAAAAAGAGCCAGGCTGAAAATCTATATGGCCCCTTCCTCAACATTAGGGAGTGACCTCATTGAAACTGTTAGCTACTACATGGAAAATAACCAAACAGATTAGCCTCCTGTAACAAAAGAAATAACATTACAAAGTCATATCACAAGCAACAAGATCCCATAGGAAGCAAATTCCGTAAACGGAACTTTCAAAATCCCTTTGTTCTGGGTTTATCACCATGAAGAGCTAAAGTTCACGGAGCTTTGGAAAGAGAGAAAGCTGTGGCCCACACTCCACGAAGTTCAGATCCCTTAATCCTTCTAAATTGCTCCTCCTTGTTTAGAGAGATCTGCTTACAGCCATCTCTGTGCAAGTGTAAACACAAATGCTCTCAGAGGGTTCTTTGTGCTTTAGATCTGCCAGATATCTCATGTCTCATTTTACAGGCTAGCCCTCAACACCACCATAAGCTTCTTTTAAAAACCAAACCATAATGTGTGGTGCATGTACAAATCGTTGCATGTCTGGCTTTCCCTATAAGGACTTTGGGTTTTGTTCCCATCACAATGCTTGTTTATAAATCACTGAATTTATAGCCACCCTCTTAACCATCTTCAGTCATCACATTTTATTTCTCATTTCTGAGGGAAAATACAGATCTCTCCACAGTAAAGCAGATATGTTCTCCCATTAAACTTGAGGTGGAATTTTGCTTTCTGTGTTTTTTTCTCCTGAAGTAGCTCACATATAAGACTAAATTGTGCCAAAAGAATTGAGATGAGTGACTTTGACACTAGAGCTTTAACATTTCTGGTGAATTCCATTAGCTATAAGTCAGGAAAACAAAATTTTAAGCCAAAAGCTTTATTAATTTAGTGTTGACTAACTGCCTATCTCTCCATTTTGTTTTGCTTTCATAGAAACACAGACTCCTACAGCTAGGAGAAACCCTGGGATTTTACCAAATACAACTTCTGATTTTAAAGAGAGAGTCCTATATCTCAAACCTCTAATTGAACCTCCCTGGGAGTAGAGCTGGAATGTCTTATCTTCAAATTTTACAGCATTCCTACTGCCTGTCCACTATGCACTGACTCATTTTCCTCAGCCATGGTCTAATGACAGGTTTCTTGTCCCAGGCACATTGCAGGGATCACAGGAAATGTTTGACCTGGAAGTATATTGGAACATTAGTAAATATAACCTAAGTGCAAGATGCTGTGTCTCTTAAACTTAACAAAGGCTGTAAAATGCAGTATAAAGGCTCCTTTTAAAGCTACTTTCAGAATTTATAATAGCAGTATCAAGAAAGACATTACAGGTTGGTAAGACGGCACAATTGGTAAAAAGGTAATAGGGCAAGCCTCAAAACCTGAGCCCAATCCCAGGAACTCACATGGCAGAAAGAGACTCAGTCAACTCCTGCAAGTTGTTCCCTGACCTGTGCATCCCATAATCCCATACTTGGGTACATGCATGCACACATACATACACACATAGAATAAATAAAATAATAACTGCTGTGGGATGGTCTGTATGTTAAATTGCTCTGATTGGTTAATAAATAAAACACTGATTGGCCAGTGGCCAGGCAGGAAGTATAGGCGGGACTAACAGAGAGGAGAACAGAGAAAACAGGAAGGTGGAGGGAGTCACTGCCAGCCGCCGCCATGACAAGCAGCATGTGAAGACACTGGTAAGCCACGAGCCATGTGGGAAGGTATAGATTTATGGAAATGGATTAATTTAAGCTATATGAACAGTTAGCAAGAAGCCTGCCACGGCCATACAGTTTGTAAGCAGTATAAGTCTCTGTGTGTTTACTTGGTTGGGTCTGTGTGGCTGTGGGACTGGCGGGTGACAGAGATTTGTCCTGACTGTGGGCCAGGCAGGAAAACTCTAGCTACAAATAATATTTTAAAGGGAGTTATATTTCATACCCACCATTGTTAAGACTCTGTTCTCTCTCTCTCATGAGAGAGAGAGAGAGAGAGTCTTATAGCTGACTATTTGAATGTACAGTTTTCAGGGTAAAATAATAAAGATTAAATAACTTTCTTAGCATAAGATTAAGGTGGTGCCGGGCGGTGGTGGCACACGCCTTTAATCCCAGCACTCGGGAGGCAGAGCCAGGCAGATCTCTGTGAGTTCGAGGCCAGCCTGGGCTACCAAGTGAGTCCCAGGAAAGGCACAAAGCTACACAGAGAAACCCTGTCTCAAAAAACCAAAAAAAAAAAAAAAGATTGAGGTGGATGGTGGCCTTAAAAAACATGAAAAAAAGAAAAAGAGAGATTAGTTCAGAGGCACATGTACATAAAGGTTGTACGAACCTACAGCACAGAGACAGACATTTGTAAACTGAGAATAGACACCTTGCCAGGAACACAAATGTTAGAATATTGATCGTAGAGTTCCAGTCTGTAGAACTAAAAAACAGTAAAACTCTCCTGTTGATAGGCCCCAATTGGACCAATAGCCCTCTTCAGAGTAAAGTGTACAGAAAGCTATTAATTTAAGAAATGTGGATAAATATGCAGTTCCTATTAATAGAAGTCAGGTTACATTTTAAAAAGCCAGCCATGTGTGTTTGGGTAGCAACTTTCCACATTGGTCCCTGACACATCTGGCTTTTAAAGAATGTGAACAAGACAAGCAGCTACAAACACAAAAAAAAAAACAACAACAATCTAATCAGGTCCTTAACATCCTGATTACATCCAACAAAAACATGTGGCAAGCCGTATTCCAGAGCAATAAAAAAAAATGTTGTGCTGTTGTTTCTATTTCTAAATATATAACAGGTCTAGAAAATAAAACAAACAAACTATCTCATCCTTCCATCAGGAAAACCAAAAATATCTTTAAAGAGAAGAAACTTCGAGACTTGTTTCCTCCCTTCTTGAACTCTGGGCTGATCAGTGCTTGGGGCTGGTGACAGGACGCCACCACACTCAGGTTCTTTTCAGCTAGTAGAGCATTGTTCCAGCTGACGCTGCTGGAGTAGTAATTATTTAAAGTTCTTTCCCCTTCCTCTCTAGCTCTTAGTTGCAAGTATTTTCCCCCAAACTGTTTCTCTTTTGTGTTGCCAGAAAAATCCAGGCTCTTTTTCAATGATTAGATTACCAGCCAGTGACTTTCCTTTGTTGAAAGGACAAGCTTTCTAACAAAGGAGGTGCCTTTCAGGGTAAAATGAGATGCAGCCAAGCACTGCCTAGCCTACATGACTGCAGTCTTCACACAGCTAAGCAACCCTGTAAGACACCTTGACAGTACTGTAGCGTGAGCCTCCTTCTTCCTCTTTCTTTGTCCTTTTTCAGCCTCTCTGCCTTTCGTAAGGCAGAGGGCTGAAACTAGGGCCTTCTTGGCCAAGCAGTCTACTGTGGCAGTAGAAGTCAGAGAAGACTGCTCAGACACAAGTCTAAGCCAATAGAAAGTCTTCATTAGGCAGCTGATGGCTACACTGGGTCTTCAAGATCCCAGTGTAGCCCTGAGCCTTCCTCGGGTGAGCTTTCAAGCATAAAAACTATATCCTGGGTTAACATACTTCAGTTAACAAGAACAGTTAGCCAGAAGCAGAACTACAGAAGCCCGAAAGGCAGATTAGTAAGTATATTTAGAGACTTTCCCAGAACTATGGACACTGATGGATTCAGTCTTTGTTTTTGTTTTGGCAGGTGCTGCTGTTTTTATGCTGAGTTTTATGGTTTGAATGGTACTTCCTTCATGGAGTCAGTGTGCTAAGATCTGGGGGCCTAAGGCCCGGGGAGGCGGGGGTTGGTTACACTGTCACAAAGCTATATCCCTAACCCTCATCTTTCTACCAAAATAAAAACACAGAAAAGATTGTCCAATCATTCTCCCAAATAACATTCAGTACTATTAAATAACAAAGTTTTTATTTTAAAAGTAAAAAGAAGGACTGAAGAGATAGCTCAGCAACTAAAAGCACTGGCTGCTCTTCCAGAGGACCTGGGTTTGATTCCCAGCTCCCACATGAGGACTCACAACCATCTCTAACTCCAGTTCCAGTTTATCCAACACCTCTTCTGGTCTCCCCAGGCACCAGACACATACACAGGCTATGCAGGCACACATGCAAGCAAAACATAAAATAAAATAAAAATAAAGGGGATAAAAGTAACGCCATTCAACTACTGAGGGATCTGGATGCAGGGATCCATGGCTAGGCCCCGGGTGGATCTCTGGGAGTCCAATTAGTGAGAATGAGGAGGGTTTATATGAGCGAGAATTGTTGAGACCAAGGTTGGATAAAGCACAGGGACAAATAGCCAAATGAATGGAAACACATGAACTATGAACCAATGGCTGAGGGGTCCCCAACTGGATCCGGCCCTCTGAATGGGTAAGACAGTTGACTGGCTTGATCTGTTTGGGAGACATCCAGGCAGTGAGACCTGGTCCTGTGCTCATTGCATGAGTTGGCTGTTTGAAACCTGGGGCCTATGCAGGATCGCTTGGCTCGGCCTGGGAGGAGGGGACTGGACCTACCTGGACTGAGTCTACCAGGTTGATCTCAGTCCGCGGGGGACACTTTGCCCTAGAGGAGGTGGGAATGGGGGGTGGGCTGGGGGGAATGTGAGGGGGGCTGGAGGGGGGAAAACAAGGGAATCCGTGGCTGATATGTAGAACTGAATTGTATTGCAAAAAATAAAAATAAAAATTAAAAAAAAGTAAAAAGAGATCACTATATATTGAACAAAAGCTCATGAATACATTTCTATTGTGAAGGAATAAAGGTAATTGCCATGTTTGTGTATAACCATTTAAACTGCTTCTTTTATTCCTCACTTTAAATTATGTCTTAAAATTGAAAAATTCTGAATTTCTTCCATGTTTTTTTCCAGTAAAAGTATTACAGGAAATTTCTTTTAGCATTGAGGGTACATTTTGTTTGTAAAAGACTTAACAGAGTGCTAAAGAAAATAAAGGAGGATATGTGATATCCTTGTCAATTCACTTCACCCATCCTAAGAAAACTGTTCATTCAAGGGCTTGTTTCAAGTTTTCCAATCATATCTGTCTCCTCTGTCCCGATATTCACAATCTGTTCTTGTCACTCACCTCATAGCCATTATTTTTGGCTTTCCCTAACAATCATCTCAGATCTGGAGGAACTGCCATTGTCAGATAGAAACCAAGGCTATATTAAGAAAAGGATTCTGGGAAATGATGTCCAAGAAAAGGAAGTGGAGGCAATAAAGTCTTGTCCATGAACAATGCAGTATATCTGAGAAAGCTGAGTAAGGAGCCCCATGCCCCACTGAAGTATGGCCTCTGATCACAAGGTCAATATTATTTTTATCACATCAGTACCATGTTTCAGACTTTATGCAATTCTGGTTTGTATTCTATCTTTATCTTTTATTTGTTTTATTTATCTTTGTTTCGGTGATATTTTAGTTTAAATATCTCTTTTATCTTCCTCCTCTGGAACTGTCTACCCTTCAACGGTGTTTCTTCCTCATACCCAGTCTGTCTCACACAGGCCCATAACCATGCCACAACCTCAGTTCCAAACTTCAATCCATTTCCATTCTCTTCCCCACCAGGGTTTTTCTCTCACTAATTGACAGTCTCTCATTTCCAACAGAACAGTGGCAATCTACACATGTCTTTTCTTTACTTGTTGCATGATGATACTTTTCTTGCTTCCTTGGGATCAAAGTCATGTCCTTCTGTTATTATCTGCTGTACAAAGATTCTACTCTGTAAATCTAAAGATAATGGGATCCTGGTCTTCCTTCAATTTGTACTGACTTTTATCTTTTAAGCATTAATTTTCTTTTTAAAATAAATTCACAGAAGCACTAAATCATGTCATATAAAGGAAGATATAAATAACAAGTCAATAGTTGTAGAATTCAAATTAAACTTCATAAAGTCTGACACACACTGGAATGTTATAAACAATATTAGACTCAGAGTCACAGAACATTGGTGCCTTAAGGAATGCTGCCTTATATAGTTGCTTTTTAATTTAAGATCTGTTATTCAACTTTCCTGATGATGTTTCATTTTCTATAGACTTCTTGATACCTCTACTTATGCTGTGTCTTCTGTGAATCTTCTAGAAAGAGCCTAGAATTGTATTTTCTAGGATTCCCTCCTCAACGTGGTTCATGTTTTCTATCTCCAAACATGTATTCATGATACAATGTATGAATGTTAGAATGAGATTGAAGTGGTGGCAGAAGGGAACTCAGGGGAAAACTCTGTTGTTTCATTTTAGTTCTGTGTCAGCATAGTATCATAAGACTGATCATGAGATCAGCTTATAAGATTTCATGTCTGAATCAAAACATTATGAGCAATCCTGACACAAGCTAACTGACATATATTCACTGTTGGAGAGGTGTTACACCAGCCAGATGGAAGATGGATGGATGATGCAACTAAATGACACATAGACTCTTTTAAAGATAACCTGAGAAACTATAGATTAATCTTCTCTCTCAGAAGACCCACTGGTATATTACTTTAATAAATTTCATATAATCCTAGCAAACATTTCTTGCTAAATCCTTTTTTTGCATCTTGTTGAAATCTTCTTAGCAAGAACCATGGAATTCTTGTAATATGAAGACAATGGTTGGTGAGCACTAAATGGTTGGTAAGTCTAAGGCCAATATACAAAGGGGATACCAATTTAAAGTATGACTGTCTCATGTAGCACTAGTTAGTAGTGCTCACCAAATGTATGAAGTGCAAAAACCAGCTGGTACTGTATGGCTTATACCTACTACTAGGCAGCATGAAAGAGATCATTTGCCTACCTCTTGAAGTTAGGATGGATTGTATAACTAGTTGGGGTTATGAGAAATGAATCATAGGAAAATATACAGTAAGCACTGTGGTGATAGTGTGTTCCCCAAAATATTGTGTACCCTAATAAACTTATTTGGGGTCAGAGAACAGAATAGCCACTAGATAGACATAGAGGCCAGAAAATGGTGGCACACATGTCTTTAATCCTATCACTTGGGAGGCAGAGATCCATCTGGATTTCTGTGAGTTCAAGGCCACAGTGGAAACAGCCAGAGGTGGTAACAAGAGCCTTTAACCCCAGGAAGTGATGGCAGGAAGCAGAAAGGTGTATAAGGCGTGAGGACCAGGAACTAGAGCTGGTTAAGCTTTTAGGCTTTTGAACAACAGTTCAGCTGAGAGGCATCCAGTCTGAGGAAACAGGATCACCTGAGGAATTGGCGAGGTGAGGAAGCTGTGGCTTATTCTGCTTCTCTGATCTTCTTGCTGGACACCAGGCTAGCTCTGTGTTCAGGGGAAAGATGGAGAATGCCAGAGCATGACATCTAAGTCCTCCTAGGGCTTCCATGGTGAAAGTACCTACATATACATACACACATGCACATGCACATGCACACACACACATGCACATAAACACGTACATGCACATGTACACATATGCATTCACATACATACATATAGCAGAAAGTATAGGGAGGGACGGTTGGGAAGAGAGACAGAGACAGACAGAGAGAGAAAGAAGAGAAGAAAAGAGAAAGAAAATGGCTAAAATAAAGTTAGTTATTGAGGCTGGCAGCCCAACAGTAGTTGGGCAATATCCTGACTTCTGGAATGTAGTTTATATTCATAAAACCATTCATAGTCACACTAAAACACCATATGCCTGCGAATCACTCAAATGACATGTGAACAAAACTTTTTCATAGAATTGTGGTATAAAAAAAATGTTGAGTAAAATGAAAAATGGCAAATTAGTGAACAGTGTGTGATCTTCATCAGCTAGAAATATTATTTTTAAGACACTTGCATCTTCTGTACCATGACTGAAAAACAACATAGTGGAGAGACATCTCATTGTAGAGCTTATATTTGCCACACTCTATTGGAAATCACATATAAAATAAAAATTGAATGGTAATTACTTACAAAAAAGAAATACATTGTAGCAGTATATTCCTGCTTCACATTTTAGATGAGGATGTATGACTATCTGGCTGTGGTGCTAATACATTCCATTGCTCATGTCAAAATTCTCACCTTCTCAAATTGCATGAGCACAGACGTTTTGGACCTTTACACCCATGTCATTCTGGGAAACAGTCTTACCATTCCTCAGTAATATTTTTCAAGTGAACTTGGTGCAGAAAGGATCACTGGCCCAGGATGTATTTGTCAGTAGGGGAACTGTTAGCAGTCTTCTTAATGACTGTAAGTCATAATGATATGCAGCCATTGTAAATGCCATTTGTAACATTTGTCCCTAACATGTGAGGCACAGTATAAAGGAAGGAAAGAATAAAAGTCCTGTATTATTCAATTATTTCATTTATAATTAAATCTGTGAGTAAGCACAGCATCTTGTAGGTCCAAATGTAAATAATGCCCCAATTATATAATAACATCTTGTTATAATTCTGCAATGTTCTGTAGATCTAGGAAACAGAAGATTTGTGAATGGAGATAAATCTATCTAGTCTCTATTTATTCAAAATTTCAATAACTTTTAATTTCTTAAATTCCTGTTTGAGGGCCTGGTGGTGGTGACACACGCCTTTAATCCCAGCACGTGGCTGGCAGAGGCAGGTGGATCTCTGTGAGTTCGAGGCCAGCCTGGCTACAGAGTGAGTTCCAGGAAAGTTTGCAAAGCTACACAGAGAAACCCTGTCTCAACAAAACAAAACAAAACAAAACAAAACATCTGAACACTTCTAGAATTTGGAAACCTACTTTTTAATGGAAAAAAAGTAAAATTTATATCTACGTATTAAGTTATCATAAAACTCTAAGACTCTTATTCTAGTCTGAAATATATTATAGTGATATATAGACACAAATATATCTATTCTTCCTTATGTGGACTTGTAAACATTTAATTTTAGGAGACGTCACATGCATTTTTAGATTCCTCATAAGTTGTGGTCCTTTAAAGAAAATCATATTGGAAAGCAAGCATGTAGTACACTAAGAAATATATAACATATTGTTTTTAATGAACATATCTTTCATGTTTTATAAATAAACATTTAATCTGTTTTCATCCTAGACTTGTTTTATCCTTATTTACATTATCTATAGGAAATATAATTATCAACTCAGTTACTAAAGGCAGATGTTTGGCATTCTTTCTTCTAACTCATCACCAGATTAAATTGACTCCACTTTATATCTTTATGTACCATTCTTCACAAAGAATTAATAATCTTTCCAAGTGACCAAAGAAGTGTTGCTTTTTAACAGGAATCCCAGAAATCTCCAGCAGACCCCATCTGCTAATAGTCAAACCACTGTGCAATTCTTCTCCCCTGAGAGTTGCATGGATATATTGATTTCTCAGAAACAGAACAGGACAAAAGTAACAGTATGTTATTTCTGAGCTTACGGTGAAAAAGCCCATGCTGTGTTTGATCTCCTCTGGCTGTCCTGCATCATGGTCTTCGATGAAGCAAGTTGCCACCATGAATTGCCTTATGGACAGGTTGACGTGGCAAGTAACTAAAGATGGCCCTGAGTTAATACTCAGTGAAGAACTGAAGCTTTCCATTCAACAGTCCACAAGGAACTTAATTCTGCCAACAACTACAAAGTCAATTTAGAAATGGATGTCACTGGGTGGTAGTGGTGCATGCCTTTAATCCCAGCACTTGGGAGGCAGAGGCAGGCGGATCTCTGTGATTTCGAGGCCAGCCTGGTCTACAAAGTGAGTTCCAAGAAAGGCACAAAGCTACACAGAGAAACCCTGTCTCGAAAAACCAAAAAAAAAAAAAAAGAAAAGAAAAGAAATGGATTATCAAATCAGCCCATAAGATGCCTGTGTCCTTAGCTCTTATTTCTATATCTGCCTCAGGAAATACTCTGAGCCATAGGTCCTTGGGAAAGTAGAGCTAGATTTTTACTACAGAGATTCTAAGATGATAAATATGGTTCAGATAAGACTCTAAGTTTGGAATCACTTGTTACAAAGTAGAAAATTAATGTATTTTCTTTTATTTCAAGCCCTTCATTCTCATATAAAAATCTCTAGCTAACCACGTAGTCAATACCTACTCATAAGTTTTCCTTTTCTTCTCTTTGTCCACAGCACTGTGGCCAGACTAAGTTTCTCCTCTTAGGTTTTGTAGTAAATGAAGCTCTTGTATGAATGAGATTTTTTTCACACTAATGTCTCTGTTAGTGGACTTCGTCTTCTTTCTTTCCATTGCTGAACTTTTTAGCATGTTTGATCTTCCTGAATCCTCTATGTAATGAAAGCTCTCCCTCCACCAGTAGCTGTCAGATGCTTTTAACCATTTGTTACATTCGGAGAACTTTTCCAACTTGACATAAACTTAAGTGTTGGATATTTTCATTCATTTAATCTGCATCTCTCCCTAAGGCCTGACTAAGCCAAGATCATTCTATACCCAGAGTCCCCCAGAGCATGCATGCCCCCTGTGCCGTGTTGCCAACACCATTGGACTGTACGAGCATGCAACATGTTTTAAGTGAATATGCTTGCTATGAAACTTTCTTTGCAGCTGTAGATGATGCAATATAATTATTTTAAAGTTCAAACAATATTTAGAAAATGGAACAATCAGAGTCACAACAAAGAATGAAGCCAAAAATTGATGACCTGTGATTCTCATGATTCTCATGGACAGAAATGTAGTTCTAGTCTTTGCTTTTAGTGTGGCTCCCCACCCCATACTCCTGCCTGAGAGATTGTACTATGAAGAAACAGTGTAGAAAGTTTAATTGTTTTGTGATAGAAAATGGACATTGCAATCAAAATTCAAATATTGTATTGAATTGTCACCTATTATAAAAATTACATCATCTTAAAAAATACCTGAAGCTATTTAAAGTACATTATTACAAACTTCTCAAAATCATACATACTCATATACTAAGGAGAAAGTCATGTGAGATGAATGAATACTGACACAACAGATCTGTAAGAGCACTGAAAAGCCCTCAGAAAATAAATGTCATCCTAGAGATATTCAAGCCTAAAATCTTGCTTGTTGTGTTTGATTGTAACACTTTGCAGAGTTTCTTAAAAACAAAGCAATATTTCTGTCTCCATTTTAATAAAGATGAGTAGCAGTTAAAACAAAACTCTGCTATTTACTGTTTTTAGTCAAAACAGGTAACCTAGAGCCCAGTGACACTTTCAATGTGACTTATTAGTTTGATTCAGAACTGAAAATTTAACTGATTCTCATTATGTCAACTTTATTTGCCCAATTAAAGGCATGTCAAACTGCACAAAAAATACAGTAAGCCCTTTCTTTTATTTGAAAATTTCCAAGCTTTCCTTTCTCCATCTTTCTGATGCTTGCCCCAAGGCCATTTCATGTTTAAAGGAATTGAATTGATTTCTGTGCCCATTGGTGCTGCCATTTGCCATCTGTTGTTTGAAGTATTTATATATTTAGAAACATGGGAAGATGAGAACTTTTGAATGGAGAGGATACAGAGACTAAAATATTCATTATATGAACAGTTGTTGATTCACAATATTTGGAAAGCTAGATTAAGATGTGACCTATTAAGACCACTGGATAAAAGGAATAATAGTGATGCAAAGGAAAGAAGCAACGTTGTAAGAATTTGTTGAGAATATTAGCATATGCTAGACACTTTGAAAGTAGAAAACTAAAAATAAACAATTTTGCTTAATAATCTTCAACAACTGTTAGCTTTTAAGAGAGTTTCTTACTGACAAATAAAATGTATTAAACAAGTTTGTGATCCTCTTTAGCCTTCTGATCCATTTATTGATATCTTGAGAGAAAGGGAAAGTTTTTAACTGGATAACACATTCATATATATGAAGGAAAGGCAATGAGATTAATGTGGTAAAAATGACTAAGTTGTGATTGTGAACTATTCAAATTATAAAGAAAAAGTTAAATAAACATCTCAGAATGGTATGTATGTAGCTAGAGTTTTCCTGCCTGGCCCACAGTCAGGACAAATCTCTCTCACCCACCAGTCCCACAGCCGCTCAGACCCAACCAAGTAAACACAGAGACTTATATTGTTTACAAACTGTATGGCCATGGCAGGCTTCTTGTTAACTCTTCTTATATCTTAAATTAACCCATTTCTATTAATCTATAAGTTGCCACGTGGCTTGTGGCTTACAAGTATCTTACATGTTGGTACTCATGGTGGTGGCTGGCAGCATCTCTCTGACTCAGCCTTCCTGTTCCCAAAATTCTCTTCTCTGCCTGTCCCGCCTATACTTCCTGCCTGGCTACTGGCCAATCAGCATTTTATTTATACAGAGTGATATCCACAGCATATGTAAGTATGTTTCTAGGGTTATAAAACTGCCAAGAGATCACACACACACACACACACACACACACACACACACACACACACACACACACTCATAAGAGAGAGAAAGAGAGGCCAGTGAAAAATATTACTCATGTTATTTATGTGCCTGGATCTCTTGGCATTCCTTCTCCCCTCTATTCCTCTTACTAATTCATACATTTCCCTTATTTTTCTATACTTCTTATGGTTGGTCTGTGGCTAATGTGTACCTCCTATGGTGGAGCTTGGCCAATATCAAACATTGTTCCCACGATATTTACTACATCGATGAAATTAGACTACAACCATGCTGTGCTTCCAAGATTTCTCTTCCCACAGTGTTAAGAATTCCCACAAAGAATTCATTTGCCTAATATGTCAACATCTGGAAAATCTGTGGAAGTCATAACTTATGATCCCACAGTTACAGCCCTGATATCAATGAGTGCATGAGGGAAGGAAGAGGGAGAAGTTCAGGGCATAGGAAACACTACCCAGAAGGAGGATGTATCCAGCCCATCCTGCACCTTCTAAAAGAATCAAACACATGAACTATAGTTTTGTAAGGTGAGATCTTCAGAAGAGGGAAGTCATAAATTAGTTGTTAGAATCTATAGCCAATGAGGATCTGAAAGAATGTAAAGTTTATATACCTGTTACTCTGGATTCAAATAAAGGTGCCAGGGACTAAAGAAACAACACTCTGATGACTTCCAACAATCTGAGACTTTAATACTGACAATAAAAAACTTGGCTTAGTTTAGATTTCTTTTACTATATTTGTGAACTGGAAATTTTGTGTGTTTATTTTCATACACATATGTGCATATATGTACACTAATATTTTACTAGCTTTGATTTTTAAAATATTAAGTGTTATTTTGATAGTAGGATTAAGAAAATATTATAGTTTTAATGAGCCTATCTTAATGTCACAATTTATATATTATTCTGTAACTCAATAAAGTAGTATATAACTATATAAAACTGTATATAAGTTGTAATATGACTTGACAGTTGACACAAATTTATGTTAGATGATTATTTAGACATGTATTTATGAAATTTAGAATATATTATGTATTATATATATAATTATACATAGTATATATGGTAATTCCTCACTAATAATAGAAACTGGCTCCAGGATACCATATGAATACTAATGTGGGAAGATGCTCTAATTAGTATATGAAATGGAATAGATTCTGAGCTGAAGTGATGACTAGACAATTAAGAGCATTGTTTGCTCTTGCAGAGTACACAGATTTGGTTACAGCATCCACATAGCAGCTCATAACTGTCTATAACTACAGCTTCAGGGAATCTGATGTCCTCCCCTGACTTCTGCAGACACTGTATGTTCTTGGTGCCTATACATACATGTAAGCAAAATGTTCATACACATAAAATAGAAATTAAAAAAATATTTGAAAGTAGAAAAATATATACTAGATTTGGGGGCTGAAAGGCTGGATCAGCAGTGAAGAAAATTTGTTGCTCTTGCAGGGGACCTAGATTCAGTTCTCAGTACCCACAAGGTGGCTTACAACTATCCAAAATTCCGGTTCCACGAGAATCAACCTCTGTGGGCACTAAGCACGCATGTGGTTCACATGAATACATGAGGGAAAAACACTCACACATGTAAAATATCTAAAGAAGTGTATTTCTTTGCATATAACGTAATAATACCATGGTCTATTTCAAATTATCTCTATTTATGCATATTAACAGTATACAATATTGGTTATGTTATTAAGTCTTCATACATGTACAAACTGTATTTCAGTATATTCACCCCTCACCATGTGCTCTATTTTCCTCTTCTCCCTTCCACTAATCCCCTTCTTCTCTCCAAGTAGCCCCACCTCTACAGTCTTGTCATTTTTCCTCTTGTGACTCAATGATTTTCATTAGAGATGGGTACAGGATCATGGTGGGAGTTACTTTAAGCAGTGTGAGGCACCTTACCAATGACTACTCTACTGAAGAAACTGTCTCTCCATCCTGCATCAATCATTAATTTGTTATAGCGTGCTTCATGGTAAGCTTGCTCTAGACAAAACACTGATGATAATGGGAATCCTGCTGTTTTCTCTTCCCTTTCCTCTTCCTCTTTCTCCTCCTCCCCTTCCTCCTCTTCTTTTTATTCTTCTTTGATTAATTAGTTCTAAAATCCAGATAAAACATCAGAAACTCTCTTAAACAATGCCTAGTTTTCATTTGCATTTCATATATTCTATATGACTTTAACTATTTTGATAGTTATTTTTAACTATAAAAATAGACTTTTTACTTTTAGAGATTAGGTGCTCACGATATTATTGTTAATTCAGATTCCAAAATGTTTGCTGCATCATTTAAGGTACTCTCTCCTCCCCCATCCAGGTCTGCATCTCAACTCTCACCAGACATTCTTCTGATTGTATCTAGCATAGGCTGTTAGTGCTGAGAACACTCCACGCCTCACCCCACTTCAGAGTCCCTTAAAACTACCCACTACTCAGCTATTGGTCCACAGTTCATCTGTTTCCACTAGTTTGGCTAGTTGTCTCTGTACTTTTTCCAATCATGGGAGACCTTGCCTTGGAGTATGTGGGAATGGGGGGTGGGTTGGCGGGGAGGACAGGGGAATATGTGGTTGATATGTAAAATGAATAAAAAATCTCTTAATTAAAAAAAAGGAAAAAGAAAACTACCCACTACATCTACTTCAAAATACACACATCGTCAAAAGTCAAATTGTTTAATATTTACATAAAAATGTTTTGAAATTCATGACAAATTTTTCATTTGAAACACAACTAGCACTCCCAGATTTAGTACCTTTCTGTCTAGATGACTCGTCTATTACTTTACAATGCCTTCATTTAAGATGCCATTCCTTGGGTTTCCACTTTAATCACACTATTAACTCCTAATATAGAAAGTAAAATTTTCCAAAAAAAATCAATGTGTTTCCAATACAACCATGTGTTCTATCTGCTTGAGTGATCTTCTCAGGCCGGGTTCAACTTTTCTTTCTATTTTATCACATAGGAATTAAGATTGTTAAACTTCCAAATTTTCTTCTGCATTTATATTTAACTTTCTTCAATGCATGATGCATCATTTAAAAACATTTTTAAGTTTTATTTTTCTTTATTTTTTTGTGTGTTTGTATGCTACATGTGTGTGGTGCCAAGAGAGGCCAGAAGTGGGCATCAGAGTGTGTGTGTGGTTGTATGCTTTATGTATGTGGTGCCAAGGGAGGCCTGAAGTGGGCATCAGATCTGGAGCTGAAGTTACAGGTGGGTTGTGAGCTGCTGAGTGTAGGTGCCAGGAATAAAACTCTTCTAGAACAAGTCAGTCCTCTTAACCACTGAGCCACCTCTGTACCCCCTCAATAGATTTTTATATGACAATGAGTTATCATTATATTTAGTTCAAAATGTTTTCTAATTTCCAAATGATTTCTTTTTTGCATCCAGGTTGTTTGAAATGCTTATTTGAAGATTTTCCCTTCATCTTAATTGTGCAAGGACTTTCTGAGTTTTCCATTTTGCTGTTGTTTCTATTTCCATCTTAATTTCAGTTTTGTCACAGTATATTTTTTATTTTTATTTAATTTTCAAGTTCATTTTTGCAGTACTAGAGACTGAATCACAGCTCTAGCCTCCAGCCTATGTTTTTTGGACATATATTTTTATTTTTTCCATTTCTCTTCTGCAAACCTGTTAGTAATACATTCCATTATTGTTTTTGTTTTGGTTGTTAAAGGTCTTTTTAAAAATAGCAATAAACTTTTAATCCCAGACCTTGAAAGGCAGAGGCAGATGGATGTCTATGAGTTTAACCACAACCAGGTCTACATAGAGACTACCAAGCCACCTAGGGCTACATAGTAAACATCTGTCTCAAAATAAAATAAAATAATAATAATAATAATAATAATATCAAAAACTTTCATTATTTTTAATATATAGTTCAATGATATTAATTATATTCACATTATCTACATATGCAAAAATAAAACATTTACAATCTTTTAATGGTATTATTTATTTTAGATACATTTTAAAACACACAGGGATTATAATTATTACTTTCTTATAACTTAAGCAATCAAATTTTAGTCATATTTGATACTTATTTACCATTCCACATACTCTTTTTCTGTTAACATTCAATTATTTTTTCTCCTTTTATTGAAAATAGTTTCTTTTCTCATTCAAAGTATCTTAATTGTAGATTCCTCTCCCTCTACTCTTCTGAGTTCCTTACCATACCCCCTCCCATCTAGATCCACTTCCTTTCTGTTTCTCATTAGAAAAGAACAGGCTTCTGAGTGATAACAACCAAACATGACAAAATAGAATGTAATAAGATGAAGCAAAACTACCATATTAAAGTTAGATTCAGCAACCCAGAAGGAGGAAAAGAGTCCCAAGAGCAAGCACAAGAACCAGGGACCCACTCATTCTGTTGGAGGACAGCTCCAACCTGTCAAGGGGTTCTTGGGAGGAGGAGTGAGGAAGAATTAGAGAGAAATATAGAGAGAGATGATTAGAAAGACAGAGATACAAGATGGCTTCTGGAGGGCCTTGGGTCGCCTCAAGTTTAATCGTGATGTATTTTTATACATCAGCAAGAGGAGAGGCAAAAGACTTCCCTCTTTAAGATCAAAGCACAATGTACAACCAAGTGTAGACCCTTCAAAACACCTGGTAACCACACCCTTGGTCAAATAATCCTATTATGCAGCCCTGCTGGATAAAGCAAGCTCAGACTTTCTGACCTCGAGTAAGGTCTTACTAGGGAGTCTCTGTGGGCCCCACAATTCTCATAGTCAGCCACCCCATGAAAATATTAAACTATTTAGCTGTAATAAATATGCAGAGGACTTGGTGCAGACCCATGCAAGCCCTGTGCTTGCTGCTTCTGTCTCTCTGAGCTCAAATGCACCTTGCTTAGTTGATCCAGAACACTTGTTCTCCTGGTGTCCTCTATCTCCTCTGGTTCTTAAAATCTTTCCTCCTCCTCTTCCACAGAATTCCCTGAGCTCTGAGGTGAGGGATTTGATGGAGAACTTACATCTAAACTCTCTCTTCATTGTCCAGTTGTGGGTCTCTGCCTTAGTTCCCATCTGCTGCTGGAGGAAGACTCTCTGTTGGTGACTGGATAAGGGACTGATCTATGAGTATGGGAGAATATCATTAGGAGTCACTTTATTGTTACTTTTTTTTGGCCAGTAGTGTTTGGGTTTACCCTAGGTCTCTTGGCTATCTAGTCTCTGATTCTTTGTTACCCAAGCAGTGTCAGGTATAGGTTACTTCTCATGGAGTGAGCCTTAAGTCAAATCAGACAATGGTTGCCTACCCCAAAAGTTCTGTACACTCAGATTGGATACATATTTACCATTTCATATGCTCTTCATTCATTCTTTAATTACTATTCTTTTATCTGGAATAATATTAATTATGTTTTAAATTTGGTATTTCTTCAGTATAGATAAAGAGCCAAAAACGCTACCCATAGGTTGAGAACCTGTTTTTACTATTTTTGCAAACTTTTCTACTTCACTAGCAATACACTTGTGAAAGGAAGACTCAGAAAAGACTCACAAAAAAGAAAATATATGTAATTTTAATGAAGGTTATAGGAGATGTTACATTAAAAAGGAATAGCTAAACCTTAAGCAATAGACATAATCTACAAAATGTATTAAAGGGAGTGTAGGTAAGAACCGACATACATCAACAAAGTCAATGTCTTTCAAATGAGTTTTTTGTGATGAAAACTAAGTCATATCTACACATCATAACCATATATATGAGTGATGACATACCTTCAGACATTGTGCCTGCAAAAGGCAATGATGAATTGTTTCTGTCAATGAGTCTAAAAGGTACAGCTAAGGTTTTATGTTGTCAGTCAGTATTTTCCAGACAAACAAGAAAGCTTGATGGATAGATGGAGGTATGGATAAAAGATGATAGATGATAGACAGATTGATAGATAAATAATAGATAGATAAATAGATAGATAGACAGATAGATAGATAAACGTTGGATAGTAAATTTACTGATACTAAATAGATAAAATTTACTGTAAGTGATTGGTTCATGATACAAGTGTACAAGTTGAAGAACTTCAATAGGAAAGCTGGAAACCCAGAAGATCAAATTTTATTCTCCCAGTTCAAGTTGGAAGGCCTGAGAACTAGGAGAAGAGATAATAAGAGTTCAATGCAGTGTTTCTCAACCTGTGGGCCACGAGCCCCTGGGGCTGAATGACCTTCCACAGGGGTCACCCAAAACAATCTTCACATCAGATATTCACATTATGATTCATAGTAGTAGCAAAATTACACTTAGGAAGCAGCAATGAAAATAATTTTATGGTTCGGAGTCACCACAACTTGAAGAACTGTATTGTATTAAGGAGTCACAGCATTAGGAAGGTTAAGAATCACTTGTTTAAAGCAAGTTAAAACCCAAATCCAAGTCTCATAAGAGAAAAAGACTGATGTTCCTCCCAGTGATAAAAACAAAATTCTCCCTCAGAATTTTATTCTGTCCAAGCCGTCAATGGATAACGTGAGGCTTATTCACACTGGAAAGGGTTATTTATACCACTCAGATTATCAAGTCAAATGTCTCTTTCATACATAAACAGCCTCACAGACAGGTCTGGCAAGAATACTGAACCAAACACCTGGGCCCAACACAATTCCGACAAATTGACGCCTGAAATGAATCAGTCCAAGATTTCATTTGTTTTGGGAGAATCTAGGGCTGGATAGTCTAGCAATTTTGTCTTGAGGTGCACTCTAGGCTTCTGTTTTATCTCAAGATAAGAGCTGTTTCTTTTGTTTTCCCAAAATAAAATGTACTGAGCACATTTACCCTGACACATCACTATAAGAGAAGAAAGTGGCAGTCTTGCAGCCATTTGGATTATATCTGGACCTATAGTTGAGTTTTGCTGTGTACTATTAATTCATTCATGGACAGATGATGAGTGTCTGGCCAGACATAAATAACACTCTGGCTACTAGTTGAAGAACTGTAGAGAGTTCATTTGAGGAGGTATGTTGACTGTCACATTGTCTCTCCTATTACCTAAAGAAATATTTGTATCCATCTGCAAAACAAATCCTTTAGGTTTGTTTTTGAGTTATCATAAATCAGTAATATTAACCAAAAATAAATAAATAAAGGAAGCCATGGGGTGGTAGTAGTGTCTAGTGCCAGGAGTGTCTTACCTGTCGTTGTGTATGTTTGTTTGTCTCTTAAGCAAGGAATACCTAAGGCATTGCAGGTAGTGAAGTTGTTGAATAAATTTCATGCTATAAATTATTAGCATCAAAATGAAAATCAAAATCTGTTAGATTTAAGGGAATTCACTGGGAGAATTTATATCTCTAGGTGGTTTCTAAAATATTTTTCAGGGGATAAAACATGCCATGATAAAATTACGGTTAAAAATTTCACATTTAAAAGTGATAGTTTCTAAGTGGAGCATTTCTATAGGAATTCCTAAGGACCTACTAAAATGCCTGGCATTTCTATAAAACCTTTCTAGATATTTTTGTTCCAATGTAACATTACCTCAAAGAATTCCACAGGCTGCCCCTCCCCACATCTGTTAGCAAAATCCTGTCAAATGTAAGCCAGGAAGTATGGTTCTAAGACCTCCAGCACTGTCAGTCAAAACTGATGATGTCAGTCTAACTGCCTACACAAAAGAATGAGGAAGTATTGTTTCTATCTCCTTGGTTTCTAGATGAAGAAATAGAAAGCCAATAATGTGTTTGCCTATCTTCTTAATAGATTATCTAGTTCCAAAACAAAGCTATTCAAAGACTTTAATTGTTTTTCTACAAATATATTCATATTTTATTTTATTTATAGAGGGTCTCATGTAGCCTAGGGTGACCTCAAACTCACTATGTAGCTGAAGATTTTCTGGAATTGCTGACCTTCCAGCCTCTGCCTCCCAAGTGGTGTAATTGCAGGTGAGTGTCACTATACCTATTACATGAGGTGCTGGACATCAAACCCAGAACTTTTTGCATTGTAGCCAACTTCCCAAACAGTCGTGCTATACCTCAGGACACACACACTTTAAAAGAAAGAAGAAATTTACATGCTAGCAATCTAGAGATACAAGTGGATGTGATCCCCAAGATATCGAATCTTTCTTGGAAATGTCTAAAACTGAATTCTGCATCATACCCAAAATATACACATATCTATTTTAAGGCAAAAAAAAATGTTTCATGTCACATATTACAATTAAAGAGGAAAGGAATTCAGGTAAAATTTTTAAAACCTGATAAAGTATAATAGGAGCAGTCTGAATACTTTCTACCCTTGTCAACTAATATGCCCTCCTTATGCTCTGTGGAATACATTATTTGATTTTAGAAAGTTATGCTTAATTGGGTCAAGAGGGTTGGGGGAGACAGAGAGAGTGTGTATGTGTGTATATGTGTCTGTGTTTTTACTGTGTTTGGGGCTGGGGTAATCTTAGGAAATCTATGTAAAGGATAATGATGCCATATTTCAAAATAAACACAGGCAAATCTAGAGATGTCCAAAGAGGCTTGGTATTTTACTAAATCTTACTCAACGAAAGGTGTTCCACTTAATAAATGGAGTCATTGGCACATTTTCTTCAAAGCATAAGCACAAGCAAAGTAGAGAGAGGAACTCAAGGCTTTAGCCACCAGCTAGCTCACAGGGAAGGCTTGGTACCCACTCTTCCCTCTAAGCGAGTCTGTTTCCACCACTACAGAGCCCCAAACCCAACATTCTACCTTTTCTCCTCTAAGTTACCAGGCCCAAAACTTTGAAAAGCGACTGAAGTTATCATTTACAGAAATAAATAAATAGATAAACAAATAAATTAATGAAATTAAAAATCTCATTTGAAATAAGCGCTGCTGGGTTGTCATTGTAGCTCAGTGGCAAAGGCTATGGCTGCATTAGCATGCTGTAAAAATAAGTTTGATCTCTGCAGCCAACATAAGGATGTAAGGAGAGAATGGACTCCACAAACTTGTCCTCAGACCTCAACACTCGTACTGTATATAACATGTCCCCCTCACCACACACACGCAATAACAATAATAGTAAAATGAAAGTTTTAACTTGAATGTTTCTCTTTCTTTCTGTGATTATCAGGTCAATATTAGGAAAAAAGTAATCTGGTTACATAAGGCCATAAATTCAAATAAAGAATGCATGACTAATAATCTTCTTAAATATTCCCAGGATTATGTTTAGTTTGAAAGGAAGGCTTATCACTAGCTTGAATGCTTTTGTAATAAGGGCAGGTCCCTGGAATTTAAGCATAATATACATTGAATATCCCTAACCCAAAAATCCAAAACCTGAAATACACCAAAATCCGAACCATTTGGGCACCCACATGATGTTATAGGAAAAAAAAAAAAAAAAAACAACTCAGCAGCTGACCAAAGGGTTAATAGTAAAAAATGCAGGTGCACTAAATGAACTGTATAAAATTACATACAGGAAATGTGTACACAGGGCCTATGAAACATAAGTAAACTTTATGTTTATACTTGAATTTCACTTCCAAGACACTTCACTGTGTGCATGCAAATATTCTAAAATCTGAAATAAGCCAAACTCTGAAAAACATCTTCCATAATTTTGGATGAGGGTTACTCAACATGTAGTAAGAAGAAGGAATTGGAAGGACCATATTCTTGTCAGTACTATTCAGCTGACTGATCTGAGCATCTCTCGGCCTTTCGTGCTCATTTGATATGAGGGAAAGGGATAGCCAAGTACCAAAAGTGTCTACGTTTTGGAAACGTCTCCTGGTGTGGTCTTGCTTTCCTCTGTGCTTTAGCTCCTGTACTGGCTTCATGTTTGTAAGGCATGGGTGCGTATTTCCCATCGTGCTAACATTTCCTATAATACTAGATTTTCAGCTTCTTTCAGCCCAGTGCTGCTGGTGGCCCATGGGATGGAGAAGCCCATTTGGGAAAGCAATTTCCTGAAGAGTGTCCTGATGTCGTAGTCTAGTTTTGCCTCCAACTGCTTTGAGTGGAATAGTGTTGTTTGCATGAGTGTGTTCATGGCGCTTTTCAACTGCTTGTGAGGAATGATAGCAACTAATTCTGTCTGTAAAATGAAGGCGACTGAAAAGGGTCCCTTGATGCTATTAAAGTTTCGAAAAGTAAAAGTTATTAACAATGATTGCTGACTTGAGTCTGCATCTGATTTCTTGAGAAGTTAAACAATTTAGTGAGCAAACTTGCCAATGTGGATATGGATAATTAAAATCAGGCATTTCATGAAGTATTAGCAACCAGCGGTCTGGAGACTGAGCATGTTGATCTATCTCCACAATATTCCCACCCTTTCAGGGATCTTGGAGAAGTTAAGAAGAAATATTGGCTGATGTTGATCCATGCTGTAAAGAGCAACTTTTGTAAAGAGCAACAATTTTCTGCCAAAAAATCCCATTGTTTTAAGTAACTCAAAAAGAAATGTTGGTGTGTGTTACCCCTACTTAAGTATTTCTGGTTCAAATTATTTTGTGCAACAATCAGTTCTGGCAGAAGGGTGGGTTTCCATGCACTGGTATCAAGATGATGGGAGTACGAGGCTGTTTCCAATTGCAAACTATATTAAAGAGTAATTATGTTCCATGGAAGAGATCCTTTCCAAGATAAGGCCAATGACATACTCTTTAGAAACATTTCTCATCATCAAGAATGTTTTCTTTTAAACGTGGTCCACCAACAATCTGTGGTGTGGGGGTGTGTTTTATTTCCCAAACCCTAAAACTGGACATGTTGAAGCTTATAATTTTTAGCTGTATCTATCCCATGTACAGAATAGCAAAAATAAAAGGTTTCATTGCTAAATTTCCATACCTGAATACAATGTGCTTTGGTCATATTGACCCTATGTGTTACTCTGCTTTTTCTTTTCTTTTTTTTCTTCTTTTATTTTTATTTTTTGGTTTTTCAAGACAGGGTTTCTCTGTGTAATTTTGGTGCCTGTCCTAGATCTCGCTCTGTAGACCAGACTGGCCTCGAGCTCACAGAGATCCACCTGGCTCTGCCTCCCCAGTGCTGAGATTGCACCATCACCGCCCATCATAGTCTGCTTTTTCTTATCCCTTCTCCCCCTTTTCCTTTCCATGTTAAAACAAAAACAAAAACTTATTTTGTGTTCTCTCTCTCTCTCTCTCTCTCTCTCTCTCTCTCTCTCTCTCTCTCTCTCTCCTTCCCTCCTTTATTTTTCTTAACTTTTTCCTTTCTTTTCTTTCTTGTTACTAGTTTTAAGACACAGTTTCATCAAGTTGACCTCCTCAGTTTTGAACTCATTCTGAAGAACAAGAAGGCTTTGAACTTGCTAATAATCCTATTGCCTTCAGCTCCTCAATACCTGGGATTATACACCAATACCATTAGGCATAGCTTCCTGCTTTACCTTCATGTCTCTGTGCCACCCATCAAAATTTCATTTTTGAAGGGGAAATGCAATACTGGTCTTTATGGGAATTAGTTGGTTAATTTACCAGAGAGAATTCAAATTCAGATAAAGTGAACAACCATCATTTTGTGTGTTCTAACTTTCTTACTTTGAAATTCTTATTAAATATAGTTAGAATATAGGTGATTTTGTTGAAATGGTCTTGTGGAGAATTTTTCTCACGATATCAAACAAACTGAAATCATGCATTTCAAAAAAGTCAAAATAAAAGTGAAATTAAAATTTTTAAGTGTCGAATCCTTAGCAATTTTAGATTTATCCATTTTTTTTTAAAGTGACACACAAAATTTATGTGATGACATCTGGCAATACTGGTGAAGAGCTGGAAGCTGAGACACAAAAGGAAAGAAGGACCAAGTGTTTGCAGTGAGTGGGATCTGGTATGTGAGTGGGATCTGGTGTGTGAGTGGGATCTGGCGTGTGAGCGGAGGCCAAGAGTTCCATGTTGATTTTTCTCAGTGAAATGGAAAAGGGCTCAATGGGTCAATGCACAGGTAGGTAAAAACATGATCACAAGTTTACGGTAGAACAAATTCCTTTGAAATGATCACTAGAAAAGGAAACCAATCCAGAGAATATAGAACAATCACTCAACAATGATGTCAATATTATGAATTTGACAGGAGATGGAACAACAGAGGTTTGGATTTGGTTCCAACCACACTAAGGTCCAAATGCAGCTGTGAAATACTTGGAGAGAAGATGAAACAAAAACGTGTGAGGTGAGGAACTCTTGACCTGTTAAGTGCTCAAAGGCTAAGCATGTTTGCCTCCTGATTTGGCCTGCATTATTACTAGTCTTCTAGAAAGAAGACTCTTCATAGTTTTCTTTTTCTGTTTTCTCCTTCCATTCTGAGTTCTTTTGGCTGCAACTACCTGTTGTGATGCAAACAATAAGTTTCACTGAGGGTTAGAAATTCAAACATCATTAACTTCTTAAGTTCTATATCAGTTAACTTTTTTATCCCATGACAAAAAAAAACAGGGCAGAAACAGCCTAAGGAAGAAAAGGTTTGATTTAGGTATGGCTGGTTTACATTTGGGACTGTCAGGAAGCTGTGAGTAGAGAGATGTAGGGCTGAGCTCCAACCATCAAAGGCCCTTGTAGTGCCCACTTCCACCAGGCAGACCCCACCTTCTTTAGGTTCTGGGGCCTCCAAAATCAATGCCAACATATGGGAAATGTGTTCAAACACATTAGCATGTGGCTGACATTTCACATTCAAACCATAACAAGTTTGTTTTGAATTATTCTTCTAAAAATAATATGACAAAATTAAGGAAAAGTCAGAGCTTTTGCCTAACATATCACCCCCGAAACACAATAATTAAAAATCAAAATATAAATGTACTCTATTTGAACAACATTCACTTTGTGTGCATCGCTACAGAGTGTACTGTGTATAACAACACTTCTAACACTACTTAATAGTTTTATTTTGACATATTTAAAGCCATTCAGATTTAAATCTTAATTTAGTGAGTAGACAAATATTTAGATGACCAGTAACAGCAAATAAAAAATTCAGTTTGATTGCCTGTGGCTTTTAAAGTTTGTATAGACAAACAAAGACAAAATTCTGTCTTGTAAAAATGTATGTCCACCTAAGCATATGTAATTACTCTTTGGAATAACCAAATTTTTATCTTTTTACATGAAAGGAGAAACAAAGAATACAAAATCATGTAAAGTAAAAAGCAAAATAAAAGTCGTAGATTTTCAGTAGAGAATGAACACATCCGCACGTTTGGTTGTTCAATCTACAGTGTATGACCCATGAGTCTCCTTGTTCCCCTTTCCATTTTCTGTTTATACTTCTTCATGTAGTTTATTTGTTCTAACTTTATTGTCTCCACAGATCTTGCCAATAATCTAAGAACTCTTTTACCATCTCAAACAACAAAATTAGAGTACTAGTCTGGCATCCTTCACAATTACCATAAATGTGAAATAAATGGTCAAAACCTTCCGATTCTATCTGGAAGCACAAGTTCATTGCCATCCCTTGTTAGGAGGAGAGCTACTTGGAAACACAGAACGGGTGCTCTCTTTTCACAAAGCTTGTGTTTCATTACTCTTTGAAGAGGAGAGGGATGGGCTGAGATGCTGCTGCAGTACGGATGCCAACAGGAATTGCCTGTGGCTGAGGCATACTTTCCCACACAAGCCTCAAATGCCAGTAGGTCAATATATGTCTAAAAATTCCCCCTTGCTTTCAGTGGACAACATGAAGTTTCAAAAGAGTCAGTGTAGGATGTGGGAAAGCAGCAGCGTCCGAAGGGAAAGAGTCCTGTGAACAGCTTCCACTCCATCTAATGTAAAATGAATGTTCCTTTCCAATTTTGATGATGAAAAAGAAAACGGACTATCAAAATAGTCCCTTCAAGGAATTATGAAAAAAAAATTCCTCTTCAACTACTTCAGATTTCATATTTCATTTTCCTTATCATTTAATTGTTTCTCTCTCTCTCTCTCTCTCTCTCTCTCTCTCTCTCTCTCTCTCTCTCTCTCTCTGTGTGTGTGTGTGTGCGTGTGCGTGTGCGTGTGTGCGTGTGCGTGTGCGTGTGTGTGTGTGTGTGTGTGCGCACGTGCCTCTGTTATGACATAAACACCTGATTTTAAACATAAGGAAGTCTGTTTAAACTGGAGATAGATTGCAGGTTAGGGATGGGAGCATATGTCCACTTCGAGTTTCAAATCTAGGACCCTGGATTCCATCTGGTGCAGGCCAATCCAGGCCCTGTGCTTGCTGCCTCAGTTATTCCCTATGTATATCTATCCTGCATGATCCCTTAGAAGCCTATTTGTTTTCTAATGAGAGACAGAAAGAGGGTAAATATAGATGGGAGAAGAGGTGAGGGGAACTTGGAAGAATAGAGGGACGGAAAAGCCATAATCAAGATACATTTTATCAAAAAACAAAACTACTTTCAATAAAAGAGAAAAACTTTGAAAGAAAGGAAAGGAAATTTTGTTTCTAGAACAATCTCCCCCTCTGTCCTTCAGCTGCGTATTGGGATCATCTCTGTGCTGACTTGAGTCTCCTAACCAGTTCTCCAGGTGGCATCTTCATCTTGTCATGTAATTGGTTCCCTACAAAGAAGAACAAAAGTGAGAACACATAAATTAACAATGGCTGCACAGCTTGTGTTTCTGAGTCAAGCTTCAGCCACTGACACTCAGGGTTTTCCTATTTTTAAAGAATATAGAACCAAATAATTACTAATATTTAGAAATAAGTACTCCTGTATCCCTAGAACTTACTAAGGTTTTTTACTTAAGATACAGAAAATAAAGAGAAGAAGTATAGCATCTTATACTTCTGGGAAGTATAGCTGGTTGTGCACCACTTAATCAGGCCTTTGAGTAAATCCTCTTAGGGTTTGTAACATGGTAGGTTGCCAAACAGGGACATTTCATGCACTTATCCTTAGGAACATGTCCTTCTGCTACATTTCCTTATGTACACACCCTTACCATTGCAGTAACGCTTCAAGTGCTGCTCGGGTATTCCTAATAGTGTACATCAGAAGACTCATCTCTGACATTGTAGATGAGTATGATAGAAAATGTTCTAAGCTATTCAGAATTCACTTTTAAAAACAAGAATCTTGTTCCTGGTGATACTTGTTTACAAGGAACTGAGTGGTTCAATTAGTAGAAAGTTGTTGACTCACAGTTCTGGAGAGAAGTAGCCCTGAGTAAATATGGTGGTAGAGTTGGTTCTTTTCCAAAACCATGAAAGAAAAAGCCACAAACACTGCCTGTGGCTAGTGGTTTGCTGATAATCTCTGGTCTTCCCAAACTGGACATCCTAACTCCTTCTCTATACAGTATTCTCCCTGGGTGCTTGTTTATACCCTAACTTCTCCCTTTTAGTGAGTGTAACAATTGTGGTAGAGTTTTGACCAACCATATTCTGATATAACCTCCTCCTAACACCTGAAATGACCATATTTCCAAATAAGGTTGCACTATGAAACACAAGACAATAGACTTTCAATAAAGTGACAAACCCTGAACAATTATTTCGTACTGATAATCACTCTCCAGTTCATAATTGGATCTTGCTTGCTTCTAGCCTTACAAAATATGTTTCCTCATTTTTGATACTGATTTATGTTTGAGATTTGCAAAGGCCCAATGTATTTTCACTTTCTCTACAAAGGCAGGGCTGGCGTCTATGTATTCTTTAGGCAAACAAATTATTACTAAGAATGTTAGCTCCTAGGGACAAGGTGGAGAAATTTAAATGTCTCCAATGCTGATAAATTACTCTCAAGTTGGAAACAGTCAACAGAGACAAGTTTAGAGTCAACAAACATTGGATACTAAAGGAACTGAACATTCTGCAAGGTACGGAACACTAAAAGAGAATAGCCGCCCATTTACTTTTATTTCCATGACTTCACCAAAGCTTAATTTTTCATTGTGAGTATCTGTCTTAGTGACAATCTGACATTCCCAAAAGATTAATTCCTACTAAGAAGAAACAGACTCCACAAGGGTGCATTTCAATGGCTTACTGAGCATCCATGGGCTTCAGCCACAGGCAGATTTTCTGGCTTGGATCAGAGCCTTAAGAATTTGGACAAATATTGCTCAGAAACATGAATGGAGAAGGTTCACTCTAGACGTTTTTTATGCCTTGTTTTCTTTCTTTTTTTTGCCCTCTAAGCAAACTATTCTTCAAGAAGCACAACAGGATGAAAAGATTTGGCCCAGAAGGGTGAGAAATTTACAAATAATGAGGAAAGGGGGAAAAATCCAGGCAACCAGGATAATCCATGTCTTGAAGACAGAGGAGCTAAACATCACTTCTTCTCTACAATTGAGAAACATCTAGAAGAAATTTATGATTTTAGTTTGAATTTTTGTTATTTTTTAGAATAAAAGGCATCTGGCACTATCAAAAACAAAGTGTAGGAGTGAATGTTTTATTTTTTTAAAGAAGTACTAAAGGGTCCCAAATGTCTTGCATCAGTGGCATTGACAATTCTACCACAAGGTTCTATTTCCAACTGCTAATGCAGTGAAGGGTTTAATGGAACACAAAGCTTAAAGTCTGATAACAAGCTAGGAGAGGAGCACATAGGGAGAGCTGACCTCAGCCTTCAGTGAGAAATGTTACAAAACATCTAAACATGGGGAAAGAATAGAGCTGTTCTCTATCCATGCACTTGCACTTGACTAATTAAGACTAGCTTGTTCTTCAATATGGGCACCGAGGCTTCTACTTCCAACCCCCCAAAAATGTGCAAGGATTCCTACTACTCAATGAAACTGAAGATATGTAGGTATTATGTCTTATTAAGGGTAAAAGTGACACATCATTATTTATCTGTGGAATTTTCCATCCTTGAGCCCTCAATATCATCTCTACTTGCATTTTCTCTTCAGATATAGTTCCCTTTTTCACTGATAGTGATTGGTAATGATCACTGGATATGCTGTATCAATTTGGACTTCTGAGTACAAGAAACAGAAGGTTGATATTAACTCTACATGTAGCAATAAATAAACCTTGGTGGATTAAAACAAGTCTGTGTGTTGTTTGTCTTAACAGTGTACAATAATCGATCCATCTGGACAGACTGAACTATCATACCAACACACAACAAGAACTGAATTCATGGATTTCTCCAGTCTAAAATACATATACATTGGTTCTGATTTTAATTTTCTTGTCTGTGCTAATATATATTCTGTATATCTTTATGCCTAAAGTTTTTGAGTTTCCTTCTTAATTTCCCTGTTCACCTGTATTGCCCATGTTCTACTTTTTTTCTGATTCAATATCTATAATATGTCATGATTTGCATGACCTTTATGTTTTTGTTAACTTTATTTTAAGTGCTCAATATTGCAAATGTTTCTTCTATTCCGGCACGTGGCATCTGCGCTGTTGTTTATGACAAAGATATGATTAACCGTTACTTTATCAAAGTATCATTAATTTTGACAACAATGCTTTATCTAAAAAAATGATTTCCTAGCTTTATGGCACAAAGATAATAATATTTTGCTTCATTTAATACCTTTATAGATGGGAGCTTTGCATGGTTACTTATTTGGTCTATCTGAATTCTGTGTTTTTTCTATAAAGTATTTCTCTCCATACTATGTATTAACAATTGACTGTTCTCCAGTGAGTTATAGAACATCCTTCACACACCCTAAGTGCATATATCATTGTCTCAACTTTTTAAAACACTTTCCCGGGGCATCTCATTTGAAACGATGTCCCTTTCTGTTGTTTTTTTTCATTTTGTGATTCCAAAAGCTCACTCAAGAATAGAAAGAGATACAGGTGATTTACAAGCTCCTCTGTTAAGGCACAGCCAAGATCATTGCTTGACATCCTTCCATAACCAGGTTAGACAGATAAGAGATTCAATAGAGGAGTTACATGAATCATACATACCAGATTAGAGAAAGTATCCAAGGATATTTGGATTTGGGTTTCCCAGAAGCACATTCTGAGACAAAAAAAAAAAAAAAATTGCACATAGTCAAAAATTTGCATTTGCAAGCAGCCATGATGGAGAAATTAAGAAGAGAGACAGATAAGGCAAATAGAAAAGGTGGCTGCCATTAGTGACACTAAACTTTACCTCTGTGGTAAAAACTCTGGGATTCAAAGCACAGCACAGGCTTTACAATTACTGTATGTGATGGGGCCTTGTTTGCAAATGATGTCATTGATTAAAAGCTACAGTCCTGGTATTATTCCATGTTCAACAAAAATATTAAAAGTCAAGAGAAAACTCCCAGGCACAGTGAAGAGACATGAGACATGGGTTATTTGAAGTACATTGTTGGTTGTCAGAAGGCAAAGGCAATGGGAAGCTGACAGACCAGTTATTGCCCTCTAAAGCTGACAAATTCATTGCTGGATAACCCTATTGAGTAGAAAATTAAATTCAGAAGCTCTGAGAAGGGCTTCTCAAGCTTAACTAATAAATAGGCCAGTCTGAAATCCTCATAAAACCCCTACAGAGCAAATATTATTCATGCTCCTCTTTTATAAAAATATTAAAGCACAGAGTGGTTAGAAAATCTCATAAGAGTTTAGACCCTGGTTTTGTTTTTACTGTTTTTTTTTTTTTTCTTTTCGGGAAGTTAAGGTCATTGCAATATCAAGACAGTTGATACAAATGTTTCATTATTTTTCTTGACTTCCAGTGGCACTTTCAAATCTATCAGTAAACAAAAAAAAATCTGTCTTTGAAAAAATATAACCGCTAATAACAAAAATGTTTTGTTTTTAAAAGCAAGGGAAACAGTAAGTACAATATGAATTCCAAATGTTGAATTATTTTATGGTTGAAATGTAGGAACACAAACAGGAAACATTATCCAAGCAGGGAGTGAACCTCATATTTAAAGTCCTCCCTTCTTATTTTCTCTTATTACCCACAGTGAAAACAGTATTGCGAAGCTGGGACCTGACAGGATATTTACCACACTGACCTGAAAATCTCTTGTGTCAAGCCCTTGATTGTCATTTAAAATTTAAATAATATGAAAATGTAGCAGTGTTTGGAAGCTCCATTTCCCTTTCTCTAATGTGCACTCATGGTCACTCACTATGCACTGTGTGGTGTGGCTTAATACTCCACTTTAGATCTTTAGATCCGGTGCCAGCCTGTTTGCTAAATAACTCATGGTAAGTAGTTCTGGCTCTTCTCTACCTGTACTCTTCTCTTTAGATTGACAGTGTGTTTTGAAATTCCCTTTTAGGATCTATTATTTGCAATGATGAAAGAAGATATGACCTACTCCTGTCCACTAAAAATTCTTAAAATAGGACAGTCTAATTTTTTATGTTTAGTTTTGAAATTTTCCTTTAGGAAAAGTAATATTTGTTTTAAGACTTCATATAAAACTACCTAGGTTTATATAGCCTGATGTACCCACTAATGTGTTTTAAACTTGCCTTGACTTATGCCTTTGTTCTGTAAGACTGTATTTCATGAAAGTGCCTCCACATTGGAACATAGAATTTGAGGTAACCAAATCTGTGTTCCTAAACCATGATGTCCCAAAAATAAAACTGTAACAGGATTTTCTTTTGGAATACCAGCTCCAGAATAATGACATGGAGTCTTTTTTATTGTGAAAGCTTGGCCTTAGCTTAAGCTTGTTACCAAATAGCTCTTATAACTTAAATTAACCCATTCACACTAATCTACATTCTGCCATGTGGCTTGTTTCCTCTCTTCCATACTGTACATCTGACTTCTCCATGTCTTACTGGCAAATCTCTTCTTCTCTGATTCTTCCCCTCCCCCCCCCCCCCCGAGTTCCTCTCTCCCCAGAAGTCCTGCCCTCCTTTCCTGCCTAGCTATTGGTGATTCAGCTCTTTATTAAACCAATCAGAAGGTGCCTTGGCAGATAAGGTAAAACAGACACATCTTTATAATGTACAAAAAGATTATCCCACAACATTTCTCACTTTTTTTTCTTTAGCATATCAGCTGCTATTGAATCTACTGATATTTTTAACTACCATCTGTGGCCTCATGGCCCTGAAGCCCTGCAGTCAGTGCCCCACCACTCAGGCTATGTTCTGGCAGAACTTCTGGCCCTGCCAGCATTGGCTCTGCTGCTGCAGCCAAATGTAGTTTCTAATTAAGTCTTTATTGTTCTATCTACCAATATAGACTTGGGAATTAGATGTTGGTATGGAAACCTGTTAGCTCAGAGGGGCTGAGAAGCAAACAGCTGACCTTCTTTTTAGTGGGAGATCCAGCAAGAGAATGTTTCTCAGGAAAGATTGTAAGAGCTAGTGAAACAGAAAGTTTGTTGTAAGAATGTGTCTCCTAGAAATGTCAGAGAGGCTACATCCACTAAGTCTCATCAATATGGCTACCTAAACAAGACCTGAGCAATGAAATCAATGGACGTGCTAACTTGGAAAGAGCAAAGCTCATGGTGCCTTGACCCTAGACAAAGAACAGAGGGGCCTGGAGAATACTAAAAATGGGAGAAACCAAGTTTGTTATCGAAAGATCCAGCAGTCAGCTCTGAGATCATGTACATACAGGTTACATAATACAGACTGAGAGGATGTAGTTATGTAGTTAGGAACAAATACGCATACACATAACTACAACTAAAAAAAAAGAGACCTTGAATTTGAGAATGAGCAAGGACTTGGAAGGAGGAAAAGGAAGTAGGAAAATGGTGTAATTACATTATAAATTTAAATATATATATATATTTAAAAGGAAACCCATAGCAAATGATTATATTTTTTAAAAAAAATTAAAAATCACTAGGGCTTGCAACATGATTTATAAAGATACTTAGCTACAAGATGAACACATAAAAACAATATCTGGAGATTCTCACCCTTTCCCCATCTCTTCTCTTTTAATTCCTTCTCGTCCCCTTGACGTCCTTCCTTGTTCAACACTAATTGTATTGTCTTAGAATGAGTGAACTGCCATTAATTCTACAGATATAAGAAAATTAATTCTCTCAGTTTACAGTAAACTGAGGGGATTAATATGCATATTCCTTCTCAGTAGCCCAGGCCCTGATGAGACTAAAGCTCCATGTAACAGTTGGGTTAAAGTCTGAGGACACTGAATAGGAGAACATAGCATGGCTAGGTGCTATTCCTGACCCACAGCTGCCACTGTTGGGTAATGTGTGAGAATGGTTGAAAGTGTATGGACATTTGTTAAATGTGTAGATAACAGCATTTCCCCCATTACTCACCTTCAGTATTTGTGTCTTCCATAGAAAAAGGAAACATGAAACAGTGGCAGTTTCAAAAAAAAAGTAGTTTTATACAAATAAGCTGACCTTCCCACTCCAAGCTCTCCTGCTGCTCTCTGCCAGACAAAGGAATGGCAGATGCCTCATTGCTTCAGCAGACCCTAGATACAACTAAAAAGAGATTCTTCCTTTATCTAGAAACCCACTATCCCACTTAGGTTATATATACATATGTACATGCATGCATACATGCATACATACATATATATCTGCTTTCTTCAACTTCAAAGGGAAAATTTATACAGAGCAAAAATCATACCTGTTCTCCCAGTAAGATGACAGCCAACAATTTCAGAAAAACTCTTCAATTTTAAAGTCATTAGGATGTGGAGTTGGCTCGGGAAATAGGAAAGACTGCTTTGCATGCATGAGACTCTGACTTTGAATCCCCAAGACCCATGGAAAAAGACTGGCATGGTTACAAGTACCTGTAACCCTGGAAGTCATGGGTGGACACAGGGAACTCTTGAGAGCTGGCTGGCCAAACAGTCTGTCTGACAAAATAAGCTTCTGCTTCAGTGAGACATCTTATCTCAAGAGTATAAGGTAGAGCATGGTAGAGAAGACAGCCAAAGTCATGCCCTGACCTCTACATGTATCACACTCACCCACACACACATTTGCATTATACACACACACACACACACACACACACACACACACACACACACACGTCAGCATATGGTAATCAGAAATAATAGTTAATTCATCCAAGAACTATCAAGAGATCCTAAAATTATAGATAGAATCTTGATAAGGAATGTGTGGTGATATATTGTGTTCCCCAAAATATTATCTAAGGATCAGAGGAAAAAGCTGCTTAAACATAAAAGTCAGGCAATGATAGTACACGCCTTTAATCCTAGCATTCAGGAGGCAGAGATCCATTCGGATCTCTGTGAGTTCAAAGCCACACTGGGGAACAGAGCCAGACAGGAAGTGATGTAGTTGGGCAGAAAGAGGAAGTGAGTTGGCAGAACAGAAAGGCATATAGGCATGGGTGTACAGGAAGTAAGTCTCTTTGGAGACTGAAGTGTCAGTGAGGTAAGGTTGGCTATGGCTTATCCTATTTCTCTGATCTCTCAGTTTTAACCCCAATATCTGGCTCCAGGTTTTTATTAATAAGACCTTTTAACAATTCATCTTATAAGAATGGAATATTTGCATAAAGTTAAAGTGTCTCCTCATCAAAATCTGTATTCATTCCAAAGAGAAAAACTGTAACTTCATAATGAAAGAGTTGATAGCCATCAACCAGGTGATCAAAGTTAGCATCCCCAGTAATGGGGGCAACCGTGGGAGAGGCATTTCTGATAAAATACAATGAGAAGATAGTGCTACTTCTGTGAGATCCCTGTTAGTAATGCAAAATGTGAGCCGGATCCTGAACACAAAAGCAAGACCAACTTAATTTGTGACATAACAGGGGATAATCTCAAAGATAATAACAAAAATATATTCTGTAATCTACAAATGTACCAAGATCAAGATAGTACAAGTCAAGGTAATCCTAGGACATCTTTCAACATTACAGAAAATGAAAGAGACACGACAAGTTGAATGTATCTTTCACAAATGGAGATATGGCTACAAAGGACATTTGGGACAGGGGCTATGAAACCCTGAAAAGTCTAGAATGAGGCTCTAGTGAAATGTATGTGTTCGTTTCCTGACTTTATGAGTATGTTTTTGGTTATATAGGACAGTTTCTGTGTTTAAATGATGGACCAAAATACTCAGAAGTTTGAGGTCATCAAAAAACAATTCATTAGAAAATTGGCAAAAGTGAACTAATTTTAGATTAGAAATCTTAATTTTGCTGTGTGTGGTTTTTTTTTTTTTTTTTTTTTGAAAAGAAAGGAAAAGAAAAAAGAATGCTTTTTATTTGGGCTAGGAAGAAACATTTTCTTTTTTTTATTTTTATTTTGCAATACAATTCAGTTCTACATATCAGCCACGGATTCCCTTGTTCTCCCCCATCCCACCCTCCTCACCTTCCCCCCAACCCGCCCCCCATTCCCATCTTCTCCAGGACAAAGCCTTCCCCGCAGACTGAGATCAACCTGGTAGACTCAGTCCAGGTAGGTCCAGTCCCCTCCTCCCAGGCCGAGCCAAGCGACCCTGCATAGGCCCCAGGTTTCAAACAGCCGACTCATGCAATGAGCACAGGACCCGGTCCCACTGCCTGGATGCCTCCCAAACAGGTCAGGCCAATCAACTGTCTCACCCACTCAGAGGTCCTGATCCAGTTGGTGACCCCTCAGCCATTGGTTCATATTTCATGTGTTTCCATTCATTTGGCTATTTGTCCCTGTGCTTTATCCAACCTTGGTCTCAACAATTCTCGCTCATATAAACCCTCCTCATTCTCGCTAATTACAACCATGGCTATGAGGGTGTTAGTAGGTTATATCAGTTGGGAGTTATTTCAGTCCACACTTAAAAGTCACCATTACTAAAAAAGTTTAGTTACAAAACTAGAATTCTTCCCAATGTATTCTGGGCCTAGTGAAAATTTATTTTACTCTCCATAATGGAAGTAAATAACTGGCTTGAATACAATCATATATGTGGTAAATACTTGTATATCACACAATTTGGGACAAATGCAAGAGCTTTCTGTTGTTATTGTCATTTGTTTGTTTTTATTTTCTTAAAAAGAATGGAATTTTTGTGGTAAAAATAGTACCTTAACTAGAATCATTCAAATAGACAATCTATGTCTTCATTTCCTCTTATTTTCAGTATATCAGTAACTTTGTAAATAAAACCATTTTTTTCATGTCCCAATCACACACTGACATACACACAGGAATATACATATTCTCATAATTAAACAAGAGATTCTTTGAAAACCATAGCAGCCACTGTTAGGACCCACTAAATCACTAAAGTGCTTCCATAGTCCAAGCTTGAGATAGAGCAGGTTCCCAGGCCCATATGGTTTTATAAGCCAATGACATCTGTTTACCATTGGCCATTTTCTAAGACCCACTTCCTACCACTTTTAAGAATCCCATCAAAGAACATCCATCTGGACTTCTAAGATGCAAATATTGCAAATTGCTCCTCTTTGGCAAAATATTTTGTTCTTCAAGTTCCTTGTTTTAAAAACCTGCACATCAAGGGCAGTAACAACATCCAAAGAAGAAACATCTCCAAGAAACAAATGGAGCAAGTTTTCACTATTGCTCTCACTAACTGGCTCTATGAATTGATCTCTCATGCTTTGCAAAGTTCTGGCTTGTAATCATTGCTGTGATGTTATTTAAAGATATTCTTTTCTAACCTCAAACAATATGGGCCTTTTAGTAAGAGCCTCTAAATGAACTAACAACCCTTAAAATTTGCAGAAATAAATATGGCTTGGAGAAGTGCCAAGTATCATCACCATTGGTGAAAGGATATTTGGAGCAGAAGTCTTCCCAGAAACCACATTCTGGAGAAATACTCTTGCATGAGTCTGTCTCACTGAGCTACAGCGGTGCCCAGAAAGAAGGAAGAGGTCTGGTTCCACAACCTAAAGGAACTGGGTCTGAAGTTCTGTTATTTGTTCTCATTACAACTAGGCAGGTGCCAAGACCTTTCATTTCATCACTTCAGTAAGATGTACAATGATAATAAGAGAGGCCACTTCTCTAGGGACACCATAATAATTGAAAGCCTGACAAAGAGTAGCCTTAAATAGCAGCTCCCATATGGTTTGCCGTTTGCATCCTTTTCTTCATACCTTTGGTCTTTTAAAGAATGGTGGCTGCAGTTTAATAATCTCCTTTCCAGAATAGGAGCAGTTCATAAGTTTAAAATGGATTTGTCTAGAAAGTACTGCTGTGCATTTTGTATCAACAAAACTTTAGCAGCTTGGCCGTGGGGGTCAAAGTAGCTTAGTCTATCTGCTTGACCCATAAGTACCTGATTTTGTCCTCAGAGCCCTTAAAAAAATGCTAGGTATGCTACTGTGTAGGCAATCCCAGTGCTAATGAGGACAGCTGGATCACTGTGGCTCACTTAACAGCCAGTCAGGTCTATGTGGTGACATCCAAGCCATGAGAGACCAAGGAGAATGGCTCCTGAGGAACAACTGCAGACATAATCTGATGTTTAACTATAAATGTCAAAATAGATGTCAAACCTAGCTGTTTATTGTTACATTCTTTGAAACCATGAAAAACACTATACATTTTGCTCTATCAAAACTTTGTTAGGCTTTCCTAGTAAGTCATATCCTAAGGATTCTGGACTCGAACTTAGGTGCTGACATTTCAGTGAAAAGACTTTTTATGAATAGTCAGCGAGAACAAAAAGCCATTTAACTGATGGTGCCCATGCCTCAGCTGCCATCTGGGCTGACATCCAGTGCTTCCAGACAGTCCACATCAACATCTCCTCCATCTACCAGATGTTAGAGCACATGGAGGAGCTGGTGCTGAAGAACCAGATCCAGGAGCACATCATTGTCATCAAAGATGGGTATAACCAAAGATGTCAGTGGCCTCCAGCATCTGCCCACTGGACCCTGCACTAAGAGACTTTGGAGGCTGCTAGAGGAGGTGTGGCAGCAGAGAAGGAATCTGCAGAGCCTGCAGTATCCCTGGAACAAGTTTAAATTTTTTTTTAAAAAAAGACATATCTTATGGGAAAGATGCATTAAAATGTATTAAAAAGTCAACTGGAGAAATTTTAAGAAAAGATGGTAGAGCAGAGCCACATGTTGGGTAGAGCAGCAAAACCACAGACAGCAAGGAAGGGTATGGGAACAATATGGGAGCCTGCTCTGTGTGCTGCCCCCCCACACACACACACAACACACTGTCCAGTTGCACAATCGATCTGGCTCTGAGCAACAGCAGGATGTCCAAGATGGAGAATTATAGCTGAAGTTTTCTCTGGTCCTGCCCAGCCCCACAGACCCTGAAGCCACTTGTAAAATAACCACTCAGAAGTTTATATTAATTAAAACTGCTTGGCCATTAGCTCAGGCCTACCACTGACTAGCTCTTACATTTAAATTAACCCATAATCCTTATTTATGTTTAGCCACTTGGCTTGGTACATTTTCTCAGTTCTGCTTTCATATCTTGCTTCCTCTGTGTCTGGCTGGCAACTCCTGACTCAGCCTTCCTTTTCCCAGAATCCTCCTCTCTGCTCATTCTGCCTATACTATACTTCCTGCCTGGCTACTGGCCAATTAGCATTTTATTTATCAACCAAATCAGAGCAACATACATTCACTGCATACAGAATGACATTCCCATCAGAGAATGTCATTTTTTTTCTGGATTGGGCTTCCTCAAAAGACTCCCATGGTCCATGCTGCTCCTAGAGGCCATGCTGGTAATCCTCCATGGTCCTTACTGCTGCCCAGGCAGTGTTGATACTCAAGGTCTTTTTGGATATCCATGGTCTGTGCTGCTGAAGGCCTTGTTGCTTTCCATAGCCTGTGCTACCTCTGGGGCCAAGTGGACTTCCATGGTTTTGATGTCCATGGGCCATGCTGCTGCAAAAGGCCATGATGATGTCTGTGGTCTGTGTTGCCGCTGGAGGTCATGTTGATGTGCATGGCCTATACTGCCACTGGAGACCATGCTGAGGTCTGTGATCCATATTGTGGCTGAGGGTCAAGCTGATGTCCATGGTCCTGATGGTCCTGTGCCTTCTCTAGAAACCATGTGGAAGTCCATGATCCTAGCTTCAGAAGACTGTAAAAGACAAGGAATCTTCTTTTTCAGTGGCGTGGAAGAGTGGAGACTCACAGTTGAGAATGATAGGCATGGAAGACTTATTCAGTGACAAGTTCTTCACCACTATGCCCCCAACCATTGACTCCAAATGAAAGAAACAGTCTAAACAGGAAGTCATTGAAGAGAACACTTAAAAATTGTGATAGAGATGGTGAAATACAGGTCTTCACAACTGATGGCTTCTGGCAGAGGTAGGGGTGGGTGGGAAAGGTCTTAGTTTTCTTTAAGGGGCTGGCCACTGGGACTTTGACCATGCTCCAGTGAGTATATGGGCAACACAAAATGGACTTAGTATTTTTTTATTTTTTTCTTCTTCAGTTTTTTTTTAGAGGATGTCACAAGTGAAATGGTAGACCTGGGAGGATTGGGAAGAGAATATGATTGGAGGGCATTATGTGAAATGCCCAAATAATCAATAAAAATACTGTTGGAGAAAACAAGAAAGGAAGGAAGGAAGGAGGGAGAGAGGGGAAAGGAAGAGAAGAAGGGGAGGAAGGGAGGGAGAGGGGAGAAGAAAGGAAGGATGGATGGAAGGAAGGAAAGAAGAAAGAAAGGAAGGAAAGAATCATAAAAGGAAGGAAGGAAAGAAAGAAAACCAATTATGACTCTACCTTGAAAAACCCATACCCACACATGAATGTGTCTTATCTCTTCTCTGGGCATCTGTTAACTTCTGTGCTTAAGATCTATGACAAAAATGTACTTAATAAACTCCAGTTTTGCTTCAAAAACAATCATTTTACTGTATTTCCTGTGCCAGCTTTGTTCTATGAACCTCATTTAGTCATAGAAGAACCTATCAGGTATTATTGTCTTCACTTCTAGAAAGAAGAAAGCCATCCTTTGTAAGGTACAACACCTCTGCTTTTGCATATCACAGAGTTTGAGCCAACATTCAAATACAAACCCACTTGGAGGGCCACCAGGCAAAGTCCTGTAGGTCCTGTTCCTACTCAGACATGACAGCCTCAGAAGTGATAGCAACTGCTCTGAAGAAATGATTAGCAAAGTTGCCAGCCTGCCGTGATGCCAAGGTTACTTAAGCCCTCTAACAGCTCATACAAAAGTGTCTGTCATTTCTTTGCATCTCAAAAAATACCTGAATGGCAATAACAAGGTAATGGCATTATCATGTAAGTAAAATGATAGTAATAAATAAAAATCACCATTTAAATATTTTGAGAACATTTCTTTTTTAGATTAAATGGTTAGCATTGCCAAAAAGAAAGCCATTGGCATGACAATGCTTACATCTGTTTTATTCCTTTATTACATGTTGTTTGTAACTGAGGCTTTTCTGCTATTTTCTAGGGAATTGAGTGAGTGACGTTTTCATTCACTAGAGAGCAACTCCTGGAAGTACTGCTATTGCTGGTACTGAATAGATAATTTGGAAAGGGCTGACAGACAAGTCCTATTCCAGATCCCATTGTTAACAAAGAAAGAGTAGAATGACAACCGTGGAGGTCAGGTACCTGACCTGATTCTTGTGATACCACAATTCGTAGAAAGTTTGACTTCCTGAAGTATGAAAGAAAACTGTTGTCGTTAAGTAGGTTAGGGTACTGGGGTCTTGAAGTTCTATACTGGAAGAGCAAGTAGGTTTTGGCATGAACTTGGCAAGAATAAAGTAGGCAAAAGTCTTGTGAGATCTGCCAAACCATAACCTGAGCCTGGTTTGAGGCCGAGGCCGTGCACAGAACAGACCACGGCAAGGCCAAGTGCGTCAATTTAGTCTAATAGTCTGTTGTCAGGGGTGGATAAAAGATGTCTCTTTTTGGCTATTTATAATACTAAAAATGTGTGGATTGGTGATGGTTAAAATGTATTTATCCCTATGTGTTTGTTGACAATCCACGGGCTCTACTGCTATTGTTTAGGAGGGAGTGAGGTCTCTGACTTCTATTTGCAGCCTCTTTGGCATAGAAATGACATGGTTGATGTTGAAAGCTGTGGTTTGGTGTTAGTGGCACCTTGGTCCAAGTGTTTCTTGGCCCACAGTGATGTATCCTGGACAATTTAGTTAATCCCTTTCATGTGTTCAGGGACTAGGAGTGTTTGAGCAGTGTTTTAAGGGCTAATAATATTTTCCCTTATATTTTAGTCTTAGGCTTCAGTGAATGAACCCAGGCGTGACTGAGCCTTGTAAGAGAATCTACCAGAATTTTATTCTAATATTCCAAATAAAAGAACTTTTGGAGTCCTGATATGAGTACCACATAGGTTTCTAGACGACTCTTATATTGGTGGTGGTGGGCAGTAGTGGTAGTCAGGCCTGTTTTTAACCACTGTTCAGTTTAAGAGTCATTATTGCCAACATGTGATGCCTATTGGATCTCTGGAGCCGGTGGTCATATTATCATGAGGCTTTTACTCTACAGGTGATCTTTTATGCAGTTTCAGTTGGTTATCCAAACATGGCAGATTAATGAGTCTTAGAGGTCCACGGGTAGATTGATAAAGCCACACAATTATAAGATAGCTATTGCTTCCTGAAGAACTCTGTGACTAGTAAATATATGTGTGGACTTTTATTTTGAATATGTAACAGAAACAAAAGGGTCTAAACATTTTAAACGGTTTACACATATTTAGAAAATGTAGTGAATAATTTCTGCCATTGGCTCAGCATTATCAGTGGCTGATGAAGCCATAATAAAAAGATAATCATTGACTAGTGATATCATTATTCAGGTCCTATCAAGGGAACCTTGTTGTTGAGATATCATGAGTATAGCCTCCATGCCATGTCTAGAAAACACTGCCTAGCAACAGGCATTTTGGTGCTCAGTCTCTTACAATCTTTCTGCCTCTTTTTCCCTGGGCCTTAGATGTAGGGCTTGTATTGTAGATGTATCAGTTGGCCCTGGGCACTCTATGGCCACTTACTTTCTGCAGTTTGAACAGTTGTATAATCTGTGTACTAACCCCTATCTGCTGGGAAAAAAAGAAACTTTTTTGATGAGGGATAAGAGTTACCCTTATCTGTGAATATAAGAACAAATATTTAGAATACAGTTAGAAATTATAATGATTTAGGAAATGGTACTAGTAGGTTTTCCTATAGGGTCTATGATCTCTCCATCCACTAGTAGTTGACTAGTTTTAAAGTATCAGGCATGGATCATCTCCTATTAAGTGGGACTTAAGTCCAACTAGACAGTTTTTGGTTAACCCTAAGTTAAAAGTGCAACTATTGTACCATTGAGGACATCTTGCTGGGCTGGTAATTATTGTAATTTGTAGCCTTTAAAACTGAGTATGATTATCAATTGCTTTTCTCCCTTGGCAGTTCGCATAGTTCCTTCCAATATTATGAGAGCTAGTTCCCAGGTAGAAGGCCTTCTAGGTCAATTCCAGTTTGAATTCTCCAAGTCCACTGTCTTAAGTACATAGTTTCATCTGCAAGAGGGCCTTACGCTCAAGGTCCAGGAGGCAGCCAAGGGCAATGACAAAAGTCCATATTGTCTTGTTTTGAAAATTCTCTGGATTCCCCTGACCAGTACTCCAAAGGATGATTCTCATGCCTGGCAATGGGGATCTGTTAGAGAGTATATGGCTATTGAAGAGAGCATTGTCAACCCATGTGGTGTAATGCACACATGCACACACATGCACACACACACATGCTTGAATTGTATGTGTATTTTGGAGTAAGCTCATAAAATGATATGCTTCTCTATGGCTTTTTCAACATCCTTGGTGTTCTTTATATCTACTTCTCCCTCCTTTCTCTATATTATCCTCTCCCCTACTTCAATTAAGTGCCATCTCTCTTTTCCCCTCCCCATTTCTCACTTAAGAAGTTGACCTGTTGGGACTCTATCTGTGGACATATCAGTGAGCTTATCATTTATGTGAACAAATGCTTCATATAAACCAGGTGAAGGAGAAAAGCTTGCAGAGGTTTCAGTTCATGGCTGCTTGGCCCCATTCCTTTGGAACAGACATATCCTGGTGAAGAGGACGTGGCAGTGGTTCTCATTGTACCTGGGAAACACACAAATAGGAATGAGGCGGGGTCTCAATATCTCCTTCATAGAAACATGCCCAATGGCTGAACGTCCTTCCTCCAGAGCCAAGCTCCTAAAGGTTCCCCCTCCTTGTAATAAAGTCAGAGGATAGTTACCAAGCCTTGAAAACATGGCCTGTGAAAGATAATTAAAATCCAAGTCACAGTCAAACATTAGGCAGACACCAGAAAATCCTGAAGAAGAAGGAGAAAAAGGATTGTAGGAGCCAGAGGGGTCAAGGGTACCACAAGAAAACATAGAATCAACTAACCTGGGCTCCTAGGAGCTCATAGAGACTGTATCGACAACCAGGGAGCCTCCACGGAACTGACCTAGTCACCCTGCATATATGTTACAGTTGTGTAGCTTGGTCATCTGTGGAACTCCTAATAGTGAGAACAGGGGCTATCTCCAAAGCTTTTACTGGCTTTTAGGACACTGCTTCTCACCCTGGGTCACCTAGCCCAGCCTTAATATGTGGGAAGCTGCTTAGTCTTACTGCAACTTGATATGCCATGTTTTGTTGATACTCATGGGAGACCTGCCCTTTCCTAAACAGAATTGAAAGAGATGTGGATTGGGGGATGGGCATAGAGAGGGTGAAGGTGGGACAGGGAGAAGAGGAGGGAGAGGAAACTGTGGCTGGGATGTAAAATAAATAAATAGGTAAATAAATTTATTTTAAAAAATCCAAGTCATAATGATGGTTGCATTTATCATCTGGTTTTTGCTTGATTTGCTCAGTGGAGGCAGAGGATAGGTAAGAGTCTCATGTATTTGCCCAAAAGGTATCTTTTTTATGGAGATGCCTCAGGCTGATGCTCTTTCCTTGTTGAATACCAATTTCTAAAGATTCTTCTCTGGAAATTGATCCCACTTCTCCATGACTGTTTGCCACTGTTACTATTTGTTGTGGGATGTCTTTCTGTACACTGTGAATATGTGTTGCTTTGCTCTGATTGATTGACAAATAAAGCTGCATTGGCCAATGGCAGGGCAGGATGGAGTGAGGCAGGAAAATCCAAGAGAGATAGTGAAAGTACAAAGGAGAGTGAGAGGAGACACTAAACTATCGTCCAAGGAGCAACATGTAATGGCACTCAGGTAAAGCCATGGAACACGTGGTGATACATAGATTAATAGAAATGGGTTAATTTAAGATGAAGAAGCTAGCTAGCAAGTAGCCTATCATAGGCCATACAGTTGGCAATTAATATAAGCCTCTGAGTGATTATTTTATAAATGGTTGTGAGACCTCAGGGCTGGGAGGGACACAGGAAAAGTTCCAGCTACAACTATTCTGTTATTCAGTGCTGTCCATTGACTTCCTTAAGCTACATCCACGATTTCCAAATATCTCCTTTCTTAAAGCCCCTTGAAATGATTGCCAGCTCACTGTGTTTACTGTTTTCTGTTGATTAGCTGATTGACAAAGAATAAGGCTCTTCATTTTCATGAAATTTTAAAACAAAGCTGTGATTTATCCCAGATCTCATGTTTTGAGTTTATATTTATATACTATCACAGTCAGATTTGTTCATTAGAATTTGACTGTAGGGCTGGAGAGATGACTCAGCACTTAAGAGCACTGATTGCTCTTCCAGACAACTTGGGTTTGATTCCCAGCACACACATGATGGCTCACCACCATCTGTAATTCCAGTTCCAGGGAACAGACACCATCTATTGTCCTCCATGGACACCAGGCAAGCAAATGTTGCACAGACATACACAGACAAAGCACTCATAGACATAAAATAGAAATCAAAATAACTTAAAAAATAAATTAAAATTTGAAAATTACATGTGCCCAATAATCACTAAGCGACAATTATTTTCCTAACTTTACAGGAATATAAGTGTATACTTTGTCTTTAAGACTGAGGAATATCTATTCAGGAATTCAATATTGTTCTCCAATGTCTCAGTCTGTGTTAAAGGCAATGACTACTAGAGACCAAAAGTAGTGTGAGAAGAGACCTGTTGATGATGATAGTGACAGTCGTATAGTGATGTGGTAGGGAGCTTCAGGGAAAATACACTTAAAATACTAATTAAGTTAAATGATAATAAGACATATTTAAAACATAAGGAAAAAATGCTCAAGCCTAGTATGAGTGTAATGCTTTTAGCCACGGAGATTAAAGTTGAGGAAGAAAATTTTAGTGTATGTTTAAAAAGTGAAAAGAATCCTGATGAGTCCTTCTTGAGGACTTGTATTATGTTAACTTCTGGGGAAAAGTTTCTTAGTGGGAGTGGGAAAAGAGGAGAATTCTTAAATAAATGGGCCTGTGATTATGAACACAATGTGAAAAGCTCATTCCCCACTGACTTCTAGCATTTTGCATGTGTTCCTCATTAGCTGTATTAGCTAACCTGAATTTTTGATGAGTTAGTCAAAATAGGACATCGATTTCAGATAAAAGTAATACCTGGAATGCAAAAATGTATTCTGCCAGTTTCCCAACATTTTGCTCTATCAGAATCAGAATCGGTTCAAGACTTTTCATCTAAATAAAAGAGGTGACATATTTCTAAAGAGACCAAGTGACAAATGAGGAATAGCTTACAGATATTGTGGATATACATAACGATTAGAAACTATTTTTTTGTGAGTTATGTGTAAATACATAAGGAACATATGGACTATATTTCTCTGGCAATACACCCCAGATTGAAAATTAAAAAGAAAAAAATAACCACCTTGGCAAAAATCTGACAATAGTTTGCCAAACCTCAACAGTTGGAAAAATAGCTTGAAACATTTAAGGAACCCAAACATGGATGAGTTTGCCCTAGTTAGAAGGCCTTTTACGGTCAGACGAATGTGGGTAATAGTGGAGGAGGCAGGGTGGGGAAACAAATCATGAATAACACATGGCTTGGCATCATTCCAGTCAATTTAACAGAAACTCAAATTAAAATATTCCACAGAATGTACCTGACTCAAGCTTTCACACCAAACAAACTCAAGAATTCCCATGGTTAGTTGACCCAATTTGAAAAGTTTTAACAAGTTAGCATCTCCATATTGTCTGGCACTCTACTCTGTTAAATATATATTCTGGACTTAGCAGGATTTCAAGAAGCCTGAGCAGGCAGGTGGGCAGATAGGGAAAATCACGTGACTAGCAATTCTTCATTGGAGGGGAGATTAAGAGGATTCTGGGTATATCAGAAGTGAAATTCTATGTCTAAAATTAAGTACTGTACCCACAGAGAAGAAAATGTTAGTAAGCTTTAGATACTTAGTAAATCTGGATTAAGAGCTTTAGGTATGCAGGTTTGCAAAGATGAGACAAAATGGAAAGAAGCTGTCATGACCAGAAATAGTAACCAGGAGAATACTGAAGAAACTGAGCACAAAACTGAATCTCTTAAGGAATCCTGAAGACATAAAAATTAGTCAGTCAGGAACTTTTTGCTCTGATTCCCTTAAGAGATGGATTAAAAATCAAACACAGATAGATGATAGACAAACACAGACAGATGATAGACAGGCAGGCAGACAGACAGACAGATGATAGATATTATTTTCAATTTTCCCTACTAAAATTATATTTTTAAACTCAAACACATTTAGGTAAAGTTGAAGCCTTAAATTGGTTGAAAATAGCAAAGGACATGCATTTTTAGTGTGCTTCAACATCTAGGTCTCCTGAATTGTACTGTAGAAACTTGAACAAAATTGAAGAAGATAAGCCAAGCCTCTGAGGTATATATATTTGATAATTCATGGAAATGTGAAAACCAAAAGATAATAATGATTACTTCTATTTTCAAAGCAGGTAAGAGTATATAATGGTAGTTTTATGATTAAACATGAGTAAAACTAAATAATATTTTAGAATCTATATGATTTTAAAATATGTTCACCTCTCAGGGGATTTTAGGATATAAACTGTTTAACTTATTGAAGCTTCCCTAAGAGGGAACTGGCTACCAGTGGATAATTTCTCACATTCATAATTCTGAAAGGATTCGGAGAGACAGTAATGGCTATGGAATAGTAACTAGTATAAAGTTTCAACTGCCTTCAAATAAATAATTATGAGATAATTCAAAAACATTTTAAATGAGCAGAAGGGTGAACTTATCTGAAGTGCGTGTGTGTGTGTGTGTGTGTGTGTGTGTGTGTGTGTGTTAAATTCTTCACACTGAGTAGCTATCAGTCACTTTCTCTTCTCAATTATCATTTTCTAATTCAATGTTTATGGCAGGATGACCCTGAGCCAAGGTCAGAAATGAGAAAGTTGCAGGTGAGTGTTGAGGAAGGGCACAGCCATGGGCATGAAAAAGCTAGTGTTGTACTCTTCAACAAACCAGCCATGCCATCGCACACGCTCTTCCTGACAGCTTGTGCTATGGATATTAGATTTACTACAAACTGCATACCACAATTGCATGAACCAGTTCTTGGTAATAAATCAATCAGTTGATTAATACATTGATCCTGCTCATTCTGTATTTCTAATAGAAAGCTAAACTAGATTTTTTTATCTAAGCTTTAAATATATATATATTATAATAATATATATATTATAAGAGCTCTTGCAAGATGAATACTAGACGAAAGGAGCCAGGTGGCTCCTCAAAAAGCTGACAAATGCCAGAGTCCATGAGAAGTTGGAGAGATCAGAAACAACCTTCTGTGACCACCTGAAGAAACCTAGGCCACTGATGACTTCATCTTGACTCTCAAAAGTTATTGGACAGATGACCTCCCAAATTACAAAAGAACAAATTTCTGTTGCTTTATGCCACTTGCTAAGGAGACCAATGCATACACAAGGAAAGCTGGCTAGGTTTTGGTTTTTTTTCACAGAGATCACCACAGTCCCATCGGGTCCAGAAGTGTGTCTAAAGTAAACAAATTCATGCAGTGTGTGAGATTGCAGAAGTTGTCGATATCTCCTTGAGGTAACGGTCACTTGGCAAGGTTTTTTGCATCTGTAGGTATAGATTAAACACATTTTCATGAGATGATTTTTACTCAGATAAATACGAGGCAGAACATTATTAAAATAGCAAAAGCAGAAAATTCGAAAGTGAAGAACTAAGGAGGGAGTAAGAGATGCTTATAAACTGGAACATAATCCTACATACCTGGCTAAATGGGGGCAATAGGCTGATAATGAAGTGTAAAAAGGAATCTGAGGTCCTGATGTTGGCTTTTTTGCACGGTACTAAAGATTTTTAACTTAATACTATGGAATTGGGAACTCTGCAGAGTTTTTCAAAGCAGTCAAAAGATCACAAAGTATTATTTTATTGGTAGTTTAAGATGCTAGGTAAGTAAGAAATTGAATGGGGTCAGACAGCAATCAGGAGCCCATTAGGCAGACACTGGCAACACTCTCGGTGGCATATACAACAGAAGTGACAAAGAGAGGAACGCAGGGTTATTTCTGAGGTGTAACTGACCAAATAAATATTAGGAATGAGAACTATTTCAAGGTACTTTCCTGCAACAGTAACACAAGTTAGCAAACAATGCCATTAACTGAAAAAGGTATGATAGAACAGACTTGAGAAATGTTTACACAATCCATTGACTTCTTAAATATTTACTATCCACCTACTTTGTCCGGGATCTGGGCTACTGGCATTCAATAATATCCCAGGCCCTTGAGGAGGTCAAGCAGTACACCCAGGGTGAAGAGGGAAACAAGTCACTGAGGGACTATTCAACTTTTTGTTTAGTTTTGTTTTGACTTTTGAGTAGGCATGTAATATAGAAAGGTGAGATAGAGGGTAAAGAGGCTGTTATTGGGACAAGAAAGAGTAACCAATGTGAAGTGAGAACCTCCACTGTTAACAAAAGGTTAAACTGGTTAACAACATTAATATCACCCTAATCACAACTGGAACTTACTAATTTTTTAAAGTTGACTGATTCGCCAATATTGTGGACTTCACATACAGATGGCACACATAAGTACCTCCTCTTATGAATATTCCATCCTTTTATGGTCTTTTTGGTGGGGCAATTTATTGTCATTAAAAAGCTGCTCGCAAAGGTGGTACTGTAGGTAGAATTTTTCATCAGGACTGCTGGCCAGCTCCCAAATAACTACACAGAGATTTGATGTGATAGCTTAGGCTTGTTATTAACTAGCTCTTACAACTTTAATGTGTATTTCTTATCTAAGTTCTTGGCTCATGGCTTGTTACCTCATTTTTGACATGTCCAGCTTCCTCTGTATCCAGCTGACATCTCCTAAGACTCTGCCCTTCTTCCCAGTGTCTTCTTAGTCTGGCTTTCCTGTCTAATCTCTTCCTGCATAGCTAAGGCCAGATAGTTCTTTATTAATCAGTGAGAGTAATAAAATACACATTTACAGTGTACAAAGATTATTCCATAGCAGTGGTACTGCACCAAATGACTCCTACCCAACATGAATGCTATAAGGAAAATATTTTAACAGATAAGAAAACTCACTATTCCTAATTTCACAGACTGAAACTGGTATTTTGGAACTTAAAACACAAGTTCTACTGCATTCAATATGTAAACTGCCTTATAAGCACACAACTTAAAATCCTGAAACAATCAACACATAGATATCTTTTGGTATATTTGACTTGTTGCTGGAGAATTTCTCTCCAGCTTCTGCTGCCAAGTCCTGCCAGTCCCAGAGCCCACTTACAAAATAAACACACAGACTCTTACATTATTTAAACTGCTTGGCCATTAGCTCAGGCCTATCATTGTCTAGCTCTTACTCTTATATTTTGCCCATTTCTATTAATCTTTACTTTGCCACATGGCTCGTGGCTTACCGGTACTTTACATCTTCCTTGTCCTGGCGGCGGCTCCAGGTGATCCCCTTTCCTTCCTCCTTTCTCAATTCTCCTCTCTGTTAGTCCCACCTATACTTCCTGTCAGAGTATATTCACATATAGCGATATCCTCAGCACTTCCCCTTTTCTTCTTTTTTAAAAAGGAAGGTTTTAACTTTAACATAGTAAAATTACATATAACAAAACAATTATCAAGCAAGAATTACAGTTACAATATTAAAGAAGATATCCTATCTATCTTATATTTGTGAGTTTAAGGTTTTATATCTAACTTATCTTTTACCATAACTAAGGAAAATTGTAAGTATCTAGTCTTTAGCCACATCAAAGACCTCAGAAGGATATACTACTACCTGAGAAATGGGAGAAGGATGCAAGCAACTTTTGGGAGTCTTGCAGGGTAGACAGAGACAGCTGACAGCCTGAATAGTTATCCAAAGTTCCTCTGTAAAGTTGGGGCATCTGTCTTCAGCCCACAGGCCTAGAGTCTCTCAGTCACTTTTTTCTGTGTCCTGTAGAATGTCTGGCAGTTTCCTCTGCAAAGCAGGAATCTGAAGGACCATTTTGTCAAGCAAAGTTCAGTGGTCACCTTCCTATGGGTCCTGCATGTCCAGTTGATCAAGCAGTCTAGGCAAGAACAGTTTCTTGCCCAAATGGCTATTTTTGCCAAGGTGAAGATAAACTCCATATGGAGTGTCTTCAATGTCCATACTCCTCTCTGAAGTAAATCAGTGCTGTCAGGAGCAGACATGTCTCACTGTCCAGAAAGTCTAAATTTTTAAAATATTTTAAATGCTATATTCTGTAGGTCTTTGAAGTGTTTGAAGACTACCTATGTATCTGAAATATATCTATGTGTACCTAGAAGACTTAACTAACATAGCTACAAATATGATTATCATAGATGATTAATTATTAATCTATTTTTAATTATCCATTACAATTTTAATTGAGTTACATAAACATAATACCTCAAACAAGAATAGAAATATATATATATACAGTATAACAAAATTAAGTTTAAATTTGTATCAATAAACTAAAGTCTATAGCAATGTAAAACATTTTAAACAAGTTGTTACTCTTTAAAAGTAGGTTCATTAATCTATCCTTTCATCCTATCATATCTAAACTATCCCCCTTATTTTTTAGAAAGAGATTGTATTATAATCAACCTGCTTTAAATAAAAATATTGGTTTTTGTCTGTCCCACACCAGAGGGCTCTTCTGATTTGGGACACAAGAATCTCTTAACCATTTTGTTTAAGCAATATGTCTAGGTTTAGAGGGGGAGTGATCCAATTCATTCTCTAAAGCCAGCTTGATTCAGTTCTTTAGGGAAATAATAAAATATTTCTATCACCAAATTTTGCCATATTTATAGAGATTGCCTTTTGTTAGTTTAAAGGAGATCAAGGTCCTCAATTAGAGATGCTATGCCTTTGGAATTCAATGTGTATGTAGTTCTTTTTAATGAAGGCAAACAATTGAACACAATATTAAGCTGAAAAAAAAGTCACAGTATGTGTTATAGGGATGACTCAGTAGTTAAGAGCATTTGATGTTCTCACAATGGACCCAGAGGATCCATATGGTGTCTCACAGCCATGGTAACAACAGTTTCTGTAGTCTGACACCCTCTTATAACCTCCCTGGACACCAGGTATAAATGTGCTACACATATGCACATTCATCATTTGCATTAAATTAATAAATACATTTTTAAATTCATAGTGTACATAATATGATGATTTCTGTGTGTGTTTGTGTGTGTGTGTGTGTGTGTGTGTGTGTGTGTAACATATGTATATATAAACCACTAACTCCATTTAGTGCTCGCCATATGTGCATTATTTTGGGGCAATCCACTGGAACATGGGTAATCTAACAGTGACCACACCCCAAAAGAAGGATGATTATCCCTCCTCTAGCAACTATCAACTGCCAATCCAACCTAGCTTGGGGGTGGAGCTTATGAGTTACGCTCCATATACACTGAAATTTTGACAGTATCTTTCTTTTAAAAATATTTTTTGTTGGTTTTGACATGCAAGGACCATCTGGTGTATTTGTTACCCTTCACTTTGCATGCATACCCTGAAAAGATTAACCAACTATTCATCTATTTTTCTTGATCATTCTTATATTCTCTCTCTGCTTATATAAAAATCTCACCTTTAGCCAAAAAGTTTGCTTCATAAATGCTGAGTAAATAAAAATCCTTCTAACTACTGATTTTTGTCACATTTTTTTCAGCCCTAATGTGTAGCTGAAAGTTTTCCTGTGTGCTGCCTGGTCTGCAGCCGCTCAGACCCAAGTAAACACACAGACGTTTATATTAATTAAAACTGCTCAGCCTTTAGCTCAGCTAAGGCTTACTATTTACTAGCTCTTACACCTAAACTCAGCCCATTTCTGTTAATGTGTAATGTTGCCACATTTTCCATGGCTTTGCCTGTGTGCCATTACATGCTGCTCCCTGGGCGGTGGGCTGGTGTCTCCTGACTCAGTCTTCCTCTTCCCAGAATTCTCCTTGTCTGCTTATCCTGCCTATACTTCCTGCCTAGCTACTGGCCAATCAGCATTTTATTTTTTATTTTTTTTCAATCAGTATTTTATTAAACCAGTGCACAAAAGCATTATCCCACAGCATTTCCCCTTTTCTGTTTAATTAAGGAAGGTTTTAAAGGTTTTAATATAGGAAGGTTTTAACTTTAACATAGTAAAATTACACATAACAAACAGTTATCAGCAAGGCTTACAGTTACAATATCTAGTCTATTATATTTGTCAAAATTAAAGAAAATTATCTATTCCATATCTGTGAGTCTAAAGTTTCATATCTAATTTATCTTTATCATAACCAAGGAAAATTATAACTATCTAGTCTTCAACTACATCAAAGACCCCAGAAGGATATAGTATTACCTAAGTAAACAAGAAATGCATTGTAAGCAACTTACAAAATTCTGGAAATGATAGAGACAGCTACCTGCCTGGACAGTCATCCAAAGTTCCTCTGCAACATTGGGGCATCCATCTTCAGCCCATAGCCCTAGTCTCTTAGTCACTTTTTCCTGTGTCCTGTAGAATGTCTGACAGTCTCCTCTGTGAAGCAGGAACCTGAAGGACCATTTTGCCTTATTTTGGCAAGTTTAGTGGTCACCTTCCTATGAGTCCTTCATGTCCAGTTTATACAACATTTTTTCAGCAGTCCAGGCAAGTACAATTTCTTGCCCAAATAGCTATTTTTGCCAAAAAGAAGATAAACTCTATATGGAGTGTGTTCGATGCCCATCCTTCTCTTTGAATTAAATCAGTGCTGCCAGGAGCAGATGTGTCTCACTGTCCAGAAAGTCTAAGTTTTAAAACATTTTAAATGTCATATTCTGCAGGTCTTGGAAGTGTTTGAAGATTGCCTACCTAATTGATTACAAGGTCAACTTGTAATCACACAGACACAATATTATAATAAGGAATAGATCCCTAATACTTCATTCTTTTCATAAAATGATCACAGTCTCTATTAAAATTATTGATTTGTCATTAAGCCCTAAACTTGAAAACTGCACAATATGAAGCTCTTAAATTAAGTCCATAAGAAACACATGGTTTGTTGAAGACACTTGTGAAAAAGATATCTGTGGATAAAAGTGAATAGCAATGGGCTTCTTGAAGAAAGAGTGTGTGATTCTTACAAAGCAAACAGAATTTGGGGTCAGGAAATCTGAACAGGTGTCCCTACTCTGCCATATATGAGGTCTTTGGCTTTACTCTAGCCACACATTATTTTCACACCTAAATGCACCCATGAGCAAAATACTATTAGTCATAACCCCCTCATCAATGCCTTGAAAAAAATACAGTCATCTGTCCAAATGTACAGTCATTGTTACCTAGTAAGCACTCCATATATATTTAGTTATTAATGTTAGTGTGAAATAAACAGGAGGTACGCAAGTGTATTCAGCAGAATTTTGGACAATATTCTCTATAGTGGTTTTACTTGTAAATGTGTTGGGGAAAAGAGTATTTAAGACACAAGAACCAAGAGAAGACAATCTGAGGAAGCCATGTGGGCTGTCAGGAGGTCAACTGAAGTCAAGAAGCCAGGCCAGAGTGTTGTAAGTGTCGGTGCACATCAGGAAGCCATGGCAATAATGCAACTGTGTGCAGTCTCCTGCCAGAACTCTGAGGAACTGGCAGAGCAGACAGCTTGTGAGTCACTGGTAGTCAACTTGCTGTAAGTGAGAACCACCTGCAGTTAAGACAAGTGTCTCATTGAATTTGTTAGAGCAGGAAAAAACTCAAGGATCTCTTTGATGCAAAGTACACAGTCCTCAATGCTGGCTGGCAGTGCTTTCGAGGAATTTCTTCCTGCTGCACATATATCATATCAAAGTGTCTCTTCTATGCTTTCTTATGAAGGAAAGTAGGATCAGGGAACTAGATCTTCATGTAGTGAATATCCTGCATTTAGTGCTTCCCTTTTCTAAGACTCATTTCAGTTTTTAAATTATGTGTCGGTTTCCATGTGGGTATGCATATGAGTGTAGATGCCTGAAGAGAACAGAAGAGGGGGTAGGATTCCTTGGAGCTGGAATTACAAATGGTTGTGTGTGACCCACCAGATGTGGTTGCTGTGAACCAAATTTGAGTCATCTGCAAGAGCAACAAGTGCTCCTAACTGCTGAGACATCTCTCCAAACCTAACCCCAACCTATTTACAAAATTAAAGGGAAATTTTAACGTCCTAAGAAAACTGTAGATGCCAAAGTTCTATCTCAGGTATAGACATGCAAACCTAAACTGAATTTTCTAAACCATAACACTACTGCCACTCCCAATCTATTTTCCTTCTCTCCATCTTTTCCAGAGAAGCTTTCTTATTATCAAAGTTAAATCTGGGCCAGAAAGTTTATTTAATGGGTACAGGTGCTTATCATTTGGGCCTGAAGACTTGAGTTTGATCCAGGGACCCCTGTATAGATGGAAAAAAAAGAACAAATTCCATAAAGTTGGCTTCTGACATGCACATGCACGCACCATTTCCTGCATGCCTACACACACACACACACACACACACACACACACACACACACACACACACACTGTGATGACAATAAAATTATAATATTTATACAAGTTAAATCTTATATATTGACACCTAAAAATTCTTTGTCTCAGTTTTTTTCCCTGTTAAAGCTACTAAATCTTGATAGTTCTCTATTCTCTTCTAACTATTTCTAAATAAGTCTTCAATTTCCTTTTATGTATTTATATTCCAATTTCAATAAAAGCCTCAAATCTCTTCTATATTTTCTAAAATTTTACTAATAGAAAAAAAGGAACACTAATACACTGCTTCTGGGACTATAGTTTAGTCCACCCACTGTGAAAATCAATATAACAGTTCCTCAAAAATTAGAAATGCAAAGACATATGATACAATTATACCACTCCTGTGTATAAATACTCACAGGAATCATCTAATATTCACCAGTGGTACCTGTATATTCATGTGCATTGGGACACAATTCACAATAGCTAATTTGTGAAATCACTTATGCATCTATCAATAGGTGAATGGATAAAGAAAATGTGTGTATGTGTGTGTACACTCACATTAACACAACAGTTTTATTGGGACATAGAGACAAAAATCCATTATTTGCAAGAGAGTGGGAGAAACTTGAGATCGTTATGTTAAGTACAATAAGACTCAGAGAGACAAATGGCTCATGTTTTCTCTCATATATATATATATATATATATATATATATATATATATATATATATAACTTCTTTCATTTATATATGACATAAAAACATGGAAGTAGATGAGTGGTTGTTTGTGTAAAGGGAATGGAAGAGTGGAAGAAAGGGACAAGAAGAGTAACATTAAAGTGAATATTAGCAAAGTATCTGATAAATATACATGAATATGTCAAAATAAAGCCCAGAATTCTCTAAAATAAAATAGTGTGTAAGTGAATAACTATGTAGTTGATAGTGGAAAATGAAAGTGTAAAACCCTAAGTGAAGCTCCTCTGTTTCAAAATGGCCCCTCTGGCTGGAGGGAAAGTCACAGAGAGTGCATAGTATTTGGGACGGGGCATGCGTTTGAGTAACAATCTTAAGCTAGTTGTGTGATGTTTTTATTTGTTTGTTAGAATAAAGTGATTAAAATGCTTGAGATAAATCAACATATGAAGAGTTAACATGTGGTGTTGTATTCCCCCAAATATTTTGCATGCTAATAAACTTATCTGGGGTCAGAGACAGAGCAGCCACAATATTAAACATAAAGGATAGGCAGTGGTAGCACACGCCTTTAATCCTAGCATTCCAGAGGCAGAAATCCACGTGTTCAAGGATACAGACAGGCATGGTGACTCATCATACCTTTAATCCCAGAAAGCAAGCCTTTAATCCCAGGGAGTGGTGGTAGAAAGCAGAAAGGTATATAAGGCATGAGGACCAGAAACTAGAAGCATTTGGCTGGTTAAGCATTTGGCTGGTTAAGCATTCAGGCTTTTGAGCAACACAGTTCAGCTGAGAGCCATTCGGATATGAGGACACAGAGGCTTCCAGTCTGAGGAAACAAGACCAGCTGAGAAGTTGGCCAGGTGAGGTTAGCTGTGGCTTGTTCTAGTTCTCTGATCTTCCAGTTCACCCCAATAACTGGCCTCAGGTTTGACTTTTATTAATAAGAACCTTTAAGATTCATGCTACATCAACATTTATTGGAGTTCCTTGCATTGGAGGCTGCAGTGCATGGTTGGTTGACCCCATTGCTTTCAGGGTTGTGATGAGGCTGTACATCATGGAGGCAGCATATGGAGACAAAGCTGCTCTCTTCATGGCTAAGAGGAGGAAAAAGGAAGGGGATGGGACCTCGCCCCCTCAACACGTGGATGTTTAAGGAACACTTACTCAAGACATAATGATGATTGTTACTGTATTAAACACTCACAGCTGGGAAATGCCAAATAGTGCTTCTCTTTTGCTCTCCTTAGTATGTTTTTTCTCGGGAGCAAAATTTGTAGTAGATGAAAGCAAAGAAGCCAGCGTCTTTCCATGTACTAATGTTGATGTGCAGAATCAGGAGAGTCGGTGAAAGTGCAGTTTCTTCAGCAGGCCAGGGACTATAGCCTGAACTTACAACTTTCTAGAGTGTAGTTTTGTGCATATGCCAGAAAATATGGAGATATGCAAGATCAGTGTCTGTGTGTGTGTGTGTGTGTGTGTGTGTGTGTGTGTTTGTGTGTGTGAACCTATGAGTACACAAAGAACAGAGGAGGGTGTCAAGTAACTTGTTCTATTATTTTTTTAGCCTTATTTCCTTGAGACAAAGTCTCTTAATGAATGTAACACTAGCTGGTAACGAGCAAGAACCTCCAATCCTCCTGTCTGTGTTGTCTCCCTACTCACTCCCATACTACTAGAATTACAGGTGCCATGGCCATACCCAGTTTCATAGGTTCTGGTAATTTGAACAAAGGTCCTCATATTTGAGCAGGAAATTATCCTATCTGCTGAGATATCTTCCTAGCTCAAAAACATGAGTTCAGTAGAGTCTCACAGAGAATACATATCAGGTTGTTATGGTAACTAAATGCCAAAGATGAAATAAGAGTCCGGCTATCTTCTATACTGAGACTTGCAGAAATGTAAGACAATGTTACTCATTTCCCTTTTTCTAATTTAGAAAGTATAGTTATTTTCATGGTTATTGCCTACATTATCACACAATAGATTTCTTATAAGATAAATCAACAAATAATTATGTTTCCGGTTCTAGTTTGTTTTTTCAATATGATAAACTCTCCAGTAATTTTTAAAGAAAGAGAGCTTAGAACCATTAGTGATTTGCTGCTTTCTGGTGTATTTTCCCTTTTTTAGCAAAAGCATGAAGAAAAAGAAAGTATAATCTCCTACTTTATAACTATGGTTTTTTTTAAAGCAGTAGTACCCATATGTTTTATAGAACCACATTAGGACAAAATACTTGTGGACATTTGTTTTAAGAAGAAGGAAAACAAAAAAGAAATTGACTATGTCTGATGATATTTTATGGAAGGTCAATAAACATCTAGGGAGTTCTTGTTCAAGTCTCTAATGTTGGGAAATGACAGAACAGGAAACCAAGTGAGTCCTAATCCCAAAATATGTTATTCTGCCCCAAAAGCAGATGAGTCAGTTCATCCTTGGCTTCCTCGAAGCGTTGTGTTTTCTTGTTCAACTCATGCAGAGTATTTGGGAAGGACATTTCATCCAGTGCAGGCTACTATTTTCATCGCTGAACATGCTGTTTCCTTTATGCATGTCTTCTCTTCAAGAGAGTAGATGTGGGGTAATACATGGAAGAATTTTCCGAAGGTGTGGCTCTGAACTGTTGCCCACACACAGGCTTGTGTTTTGAATGTCTATTCCCTAGCTAGTGTCCCTAATGGGGAGGTATGAGAATCATTATGAAGTGGGGGTCTAGCTAAAAGAAGTAGTTCACTAGGATAGGGCCTTTGAAGGGTATACCCAGTCCTTGCTTTCTGCTTGTCTCTCTGCTTCCTTGTCTGCAATGTGACTCTGCTGCTTCCTCCTACCTCCATGAACTGAGGGGCTTGATGTCATGCCTTTCTTGCCATAATAGTCTTAAATTTACTGAAACTCAGTGCAAAAACAAATACCACCAACCTCAGATGGTTTCCATCAGATATTGGGTCAGAGCTAGGCAAAATAATCAATACAAATTCCTTTGGTGACTTCAAATATAGGAAGAATGCTTCTGGATACTTCCAACCAACATTTATTCCAGGCGTGATTGGTTCAATGGTTTCATCTTGGCCTTAACCACTTGAGCTTTGTTGAAATGCTGAGATTTTTGACTCTTTGTAAGTTTATTTTAATGGAAGCTAAAATATATGGGAGATTATATATATATATATATATATATATATATATATATATATATATATATATACACACACATCACCATGCCTCAATACATTTCACCAGTTTTCCATTTTTTCCAATGTGCTGGTGTATAAACTGTTCACTGGATGAACTGCTTGAAGATTTTATCTCCTTCTTTGAGCTGTAGACAGCATAAGTGAAATTCTTCACAAGCACATTGAGCCATTATTTCATTTCCTTTGTAAATGGACCCATTTTATTGTCTATCTGAACACACAATGGCCCTGTTCTTATTTAAGCTCTCTTCTCTCTGCCCTCAACAATAATAGTTAGCCTCCTTAGGAGGAATTCTTTTGAAAGAAGTGAAGTATTGTGCTTTTAGTTTTTGCTTTAATCTCTTTAGCTGCTTGTTTTGTAATAAAAGGTATTATTGATTATTCCATACCAAATGTCCAGCCCTGGGAATACACATCCAAGTGACATTATAAATAGAATGAACAAGTTTTGCTTATTTATTTAGAGGAAGAAATATATTGCATGTAACAATAATTAATAGAAGAAATGAGGCCATGAAACATAAAAAGAGACAGGAGGGGTGTATGGGAAGGTTTGTGGGGAGGAAAAGGAAAATGAAGTAATTATAACCTCAAAAATAAAAAAGATTTTTTTAAACCCTTGAACCAGATATGCCAGAAAACTGCAATATTCAAGTTCTTCAGGAGTTCTCTCAGATGTTGAGATGCATGAACATCTCATCCAGTGATCCTGAGGATCACACTCACCATGCCAGCCATGTAGTAGGGAAGATTATTTTGTGACACTGCTCAAGTAGAAATAGCCAACACTGAGTCTCTTCCAAAGTGGGGCTCTAGAATAGAAGGGGTGTTATTAAATTGAGGTAGTGATTTTGTTTTGCTCTTTTCTTTCTTCAGTTTCAAGCAAGATAAAACAATTGATGATGATTAATTGCCATTCACTCCTCAGAAAAGATTATTATGCTACCTGAGGTTGATTCATTAAGGAAGCAAACACATGTTGAAAGTCTGTAAGGTCTGTCATTTAGTCAATGAGTGTGGATGATTCTTACACCCTGCAGAAAGTCTGCCTAGCATATACAGGAATTTAAAGTACTTAAAACTATTTCACAAACTATTTTAAGACTGTTGAGGACTCTGGGCATAAGAAGACAGGAACAAAAGAGATAATTTTTCTTTATAGTGCTCACAGATGTCATAGATGATGGTCATCAGAGGTATATTCTTCAACCCCTTTGAAAGTGCTTCTCTTGACACGGACTTATATTTTTAGTACCTAGAACAGAACACTTTAGTCTTAAACATTTTTATTCTTCATTATGTTTGTGATTCTCTTTTAAAACTCTCCTTTGAGGACCAAGTCAGAGATAAACTTTGAGCTAAAATGTAATGCATATGAGAGCATTAAAACAAAGCCACTCAACTAAATGGGCTTTCTTTTAACTCTTACTTATCTACTGAAATAGGATTCAAACTGTTTTGTTGAATTTCACTATTGGACAGTCTAAACATTGATGTCTGTTACTGATAGTGATACATTTGTTGGTCACTTGAACTACTTCACAAGAATCCCAATGCTTCACCCTCATAAAACGCCAGCAGCATAAGTGCTATAATTGCCTCTCATTTGGAAAGGAGGAACCAAGAACATGAAGTTTCTAACTGGCTTCCATGGCATCACAGTGCCCAGCCAGGGATAAAAACGTGTCTCTTAACTGTTGTTGCTTTTGAAAGATGTGACTACCAAAATAGAAAGTCAGCACAAAGAAAATTTTTTTAGTATGAGAAAAAAAATAAGGGAGCTAATTACACTAGCCTAAATGAAGATCATACCTTGATTAACCTTGCTAAGCCCCGGATTCTGGAATTTCTCTTTTGTCAACCTTTCTTTCTGTCTGCTTGCCTTTCTTCCTTCCTTCTTCTTTTCTTCCATATTCTCTTCTCTCTCTCTCTCTCTTTCTTTCACATTTCTGTGGGGATTTATCCAAAGTAATTTTCATTTTGTATTTTGTGGCACTTGCAAAATAAGGTGATATTGAGCAGAGTCTAAATACATGCTGCTTCTGTTTTGTTCTCTCTCTCTCTCCTTTTTCCTTGGCTCAAATATGTTTTACATTCCTCAGCTTCCTTTGCACACCCTTAGGGTGTGGCCCTATGCTTTTTCTACCGTGTAGCCTATATTTTTGTCAATGGTTAGAAAAGCGCATTTTCTAGGAAAAGACAAATAAGAGAGACAGTGCCCTTTCTACTTTCTTTTTATCTTCCAATTCTATGTCAGTCTTGGGAATAACACGTTAGGAATTGGGCAGAACCACAGGATGGAATAATATGGTTCCTTGATGACAGTGTAGGGTAGAAGCATGTCAGCTACTAAAACATACTGGACTGTAACATGAGCTACGAATGTTATGAAACCATTGAGCCACCAGAAGCTTAAGGGTCAAGCAGTTAAGTTCTCTATTTCTTTCCTTCTTATTTTGTGCATATTTGTATGTTTGAGGTAGCTATATGTGCATATCTGAATAGGTGTGTGAAGACTTTAGCGTGTGTGTGTGTGTGTGTGTGTGTGTGTGTGTGTGTGTGTGTGTGTGTATGCGCGCGCATGCATGCCAAAGATCCATTTCTTTCACTGAACCTGGATCTCGACAATTTGACTCAGGAAGCTTCAGGAATTGGCCTGTATCTGCCTTCCCACCACTGGGATTGCATACATAGAGCACTGTACCTGGAATTTTAAGTAGGTGCTAGGTATTCTGATTTAGGTACTCATGCTCATGTGTCTAGGCCCAGTTCCTTCTTCCTGTGTGTTCCCTAGATCTCCTGACCCCACAGAAAATGTGCATCTAGCTGAATTTAAAATGAATGTTCTAAGGGGAGCTTCAGTGTGGGAAGCTCTTTTAGAATCAACTGCTCTGGCACATATAAGGGCATCTGAGTGGCCAAGGTTCATACCCTGAGCCCATATCCATAAGAAAAAGACGGGAATTTTGAGGATGTAGATTGTATTTCCTGAGATAAGTCCAGTTTTTACTATTAGATAAAATGTGGTAAAGACTTGGAACAAGATATATCAATAAATGCCTAAATACATAACTGTTAAAATAGTTAATGCAGGTTTTTCATTGTTCATGCCTCCTCCTTCCCATTTATTTCCCCCTTTTTAAATTTTTTTTATTTTTATTTTGCAATACAATTCAGTTCTACATATCAGCCACGGATTCCCTTGTTCTCCCCCCTCCCGCCCCCCTCACCTTCCCCCCCAGCCCACCCCCCATTCCCCTTTTAACTGAAGTCACACTGGCAAGGAACGAGAGGGTGGCTCATTTTCAGAGTGTGTATTCCAGTGAAGATGGGGAAGGAAGAGAGACAGGACGAGGATGCTATAGAGCAAAAGCTAGCGTAAGAAAGAGTGCTGGAAATTGAGAAAGTGTACAGAGGGAGGGAGTAAAGAAGGGATAAAGAAAGCAGAGGAGGAATTGAGGGAAGGAGGCAAAGAGAAGGAAGGAGAAATAAAAAGTTAGAAAGAAAACAGAGAGAAGCCAACCAAAAGCCAACTGTAGCTGGAGTTTTCCTGCCTGGCCCACAGTCAGGGCAAATCTCTTTCACCTGCCAGTCCCACAGCCTCTCAGACCCGACCAAGTAAACACAGAGACTTATGTTAGTTACAAACTGTGTGGCTGTGGCAGGCTTCTTGCTAACTGTTCTTATAGCTTAAATTAATCCATTTCCATTCATCTATACCTTGCCATGTGGCTCATGGCTTACCGGCATCTTCACAAGCTGTTTGTCATCGTGGCGGCTGGCAGTGTCTCTCTGACTCAGCCTTCCACTTCCCAGCTTTATTCTCCTCCTTGCCCCGCCTATACTTCCTGCCTAGCCAACGGCCAATCAGTGTTTTATTGATTAATTAGCAACACATTTGCCATACATCCCACAGCACTTCCCCTTTTTTTTTTTCAAAAAGGAAGGTTTTAACCTTAACAAAGTAAAATTACATATAATTTGGGAATTTGGGCGTAGTTTCTCTTACTACTTCCTGCTGGAAGGGGGCGCTGTATCTTATGGGGAAACAGAAAATTTTAGAATTATGGAATAGTCCATGAGGCTGTATCATCTGAGCCAGATGCCTTCAAACCATTCTGAATGTTGGATCATCTGGGCCACGGTGTCATTGGAGACCTTCAGGGGGTCTTGGCTGGTCAAACCTGATGTATCTTAATCTGGAACAAATCCATAGCCTCTGGCTTTCTGTGGGAACAAAAGAGACTCTTTTCCAAAGCAACATATCCTTATATCCAAATTTTGAAGTCAAGGTATCTTTAAAATATACATTTTGGTATAACTCAACAGCTTTTACAATCAAATGTTTTTCTGCAGTTAAAAATCCCAAAGACAACACAATCCAGATTCTCTGTGTAATATTCATCTTCATGTGGCTTATTTTTTATATTAATTTTACTGTCTCTTTAAAGACTTTATTTTTTAAAACTATGTATTTGTTTCTATAACTCTATATATCACCTTTTTTGTCTCTTTCAAGCCTACGTATCTTTTACACACATTGTAAACTATTACATCTGAATCTGTCTTATTGTAAATCTATTGCTTTAAACTGCAGCAGCTGTGGCTGCTGGCTCTGCCCACCTCAGCTTCTCAACATGGCTACGTTTACCGCCAGCTCTGGGAGCTATCGTGGGTCTATGCTTTTATCCAAGCAGCGTGTAGCCCAAAAACCTCTTTTTTTGTTTTGTACCTGCAAAGGCTAAATCCACCACGCAGCTTAATGTGCCACTTGCAGAGGCCTGATTCCCGCCATACTGCAGGTTGAGCACGCACGCCAGGAACCCACCAGTAGCTGAAACCAGCAGCTGCCGCTCATTTGAGAGAGACAATTAGGAAGCTGTTTTTAGCTCCTGTTTTAGAATCTTTTTTCTCAGTTTTTAGGTGGAAACTCTTGCCACCACGTTGGACGCCATTTGTAGCTGGAGTTTTCCTGCCTGGCCCACAGTCAGGGCAAATCTCTTTCACCTGCCAGTCCCACAGCCTCTCAGACCCGACCAAGTAAACACAGAGACTTATGTTAGTTACAAACTGTATGGCCGTGGCAGGCTTCTTGCTAACTGTTCTTATAGCTTAAATTAATCCATTTCCATTCATCTATACCTTGCCATGTGGCTCATGGCTTACCGGCATCTCCACAAGCTGTTTGTCATCGTGGCAGCTGGCAGTGTCTCTCTGACTCAGCCTTCCACTTCCCAGCTTTATTCTCCTCCTTGCCCCGCCTATACTTCCTGCCTAGCCAACGGCCAATCAGTGTTTTATTGATTAATTAGCAACACATTTGCCATACATCCCACAGCAGCCAACTGTGAGACTTCAAGTCAATTTTTAACCTACAGGAATTTTACTTTGTGTAGGATTGACTCAGCCTTAAGTGTCTACTATCAAAAGTCAAAAATAACAGAGTTCAGAAAAAAACAAAACAAAACAAAAAACACCTAATAGTCTCAAGACATTGTAAAATGGCCCTCTGGGAGCCAGGAGACACACTGGTGGGTTCGTTTGTCTTTTAATCCTCTGGCATTTTTGAAAGTTATTTATGTATTCTCTGAAAATTTTTGTCAAGTTCAGCTGTGGTTCCACATGAGCTTTCTGTACCTCACACTAGCCAGTTTCTTTCTGTTAGCATTTCCACATTCCTCGGGCTCAAAAGTACCATTCTCTAAAATAAAAGACATCTACTAAGGTTATAGTTAGCTGCACCAGTTATATATTTAATTGTGCATGTAAGGTAGAAGTGTGCCTGAGCTGAAGACAAAAATGGGAAGGAGATTATGGAACTAATTTTAAATAGGTATAAAATAACATACAACCCACTAGTAGTAATTGGTTCTATAAACCCCCAAGTCAGAACTCTTTCAAGTATGATTTGACAGGAACCTGGACCATTTGGACCCAAACTAGGAAGGTCATCAAGGATCTAGTGAGCTTTGTGTATGGATTTATGGGTATCCTTAGAGGATGCTTTTGAACTTGGTCAGTAGTATCAGCAGGGACAGCTCAACTACCTCTTCATTTTTGACTCATCTTCATCCTCAGGAGAATTTGATACCCCATCCATCTGAAGGGCTAGGGAACCTGGTTTCATTCCTAACACAGGCTGGCAAGGTTTTACACAGATGCAGAGAAGGTTCTGAGAAGAGAACAAGGCAATCAGTAAAGCAAGAGGTTGGCGATGTGGAAGAGCCATAGAAGAGCCATATGGAGAACCACTAACAAACATTAACTCCCTAAGCTGCTAATCAGACAGGAACTATTTCTGCTGATCTTTTGTTCACATTTTCAAAGGTTAGAAGTATCAAATCTGTTGGAATCCTGGGATGCTTCAGCTAATAATAAAATTAGAGAGTTTCCAACAGAGCCATGTATGGCCAGCTAGGAGGGTGGAAAGGGAAGAGTTGAAGATGAACCTTTGTCTTTTCTTGGACTTAGGCCAAATTTTTCATTTGGTAAGTAGGTGTACATTTTCATTTCCTCCTTCCCAGTATGATTTGGGAGTTGGGAAGTCAAGATGTGGAAAGAAATGGCATCCCTAAAGTAAAATACATTAAGTGAAAGTTGCAGTGTCTTTCCCAGACCCTCATAGAGCAGTGTAGCCTGGAGGTGCCTCTAAGAAATGCATGCACTAGGGAGATATGTGGCTGTCCATTGACCATCCTAAGCAAGAGAGGTTGTACAGAATTTGCACTGACCACCTAAGCAATTTGTAGGGCCAGCAAATTGACCAGGCAGCTACTCTTTCCCATTTCTTTACCATCTCTGGGTGAATAGCCAGCCGGTGATCATCAGCTTTGTTTGGACCATCTTGAGCTTCTTCTTCAGTAGGAATAATCCCATCGATATCTACACTATTACTCACTGGTGCTTGAAAGTACATCGTTGGGACTGAATTTGTGAAGGAGAAAGAACAGGGAAAAGAAAGAAACCTCAAAGGTTTCAAATTACTCTGGGCTGGAAATTCCCAGTTCTCCATGTATTTCCAGTAAGGCTTGATTTTTTAGACAATTCTTGGAAAATAAAGGGAAAATAGAGAATTTGGATAACTCATAAAAGCAAGTAATATGTGCGTAATTGTGTGAGAAAATTAAAAACAACATTTTATACTTGGTCAGCATAAAAAAAAAGTGACTTGCCTGTTTTCTTTACAGATAACACCTGTATGTCTTGAGTAATATGTGTGTTCATTTTTCATGCAAAGATTTTTATACAGTATAAAATTCCTGTGTACATAGAAATAAAAATCTAGCTTTTCTAAAAATGTATTGTTTTAATGTTAAGTAAAACCGACTTGAAAACACATGTGATCAATCACAACAGAAAGATTGTCTGCCATGTATCTTATTCAGATAGCAGAGAAAATGAATTTGGGTTCCATCAGGCATGAAGTAAATTCTTTGCTGGAAAAAAAAATCTCTCCAGACCAAGTCTCAAGAATATCGTCTTTGCAAGCGAGAAAGAGTGGTTTATGGAAGCTCTTTTATTTGTCTGAGCTCTGAGCAGGACCTTATATCAGTCATCAGTGCAGTCTAGAGGGGACTGTGGGTTGCAGAGAGTGCATCTGCACATCCGCACATAGTAACATGTATTAAGTATGTTTGCTGCTTGTGAAATGCTAAGACTACACTAGTCACCAGATTCATGTCTGCATTGTGGAATACAAGAGAAGGCAAGGGTGGGATGTGAAGGAAGGGACATTATTCGGCAGCAGTGTCTCTAAAAACCCTCTACAGACTCCAGGTTTGTGTCAAAGCTAGGATAGCATATATCCTCATTACCTTACTGCCATAACTTTGGTTTTGAACAGCAACTTCTAGGAGCTAGAATGTTGCCAATCGAAGAGAAGCAGGAGGGAGAGGCTCACCTGACATCATTTAAAAAGGGCCCATGCAGTAAGACGTTTTCATTCCCAGAATCCATGCTCAATGCATCCGTGCTCAGTGCATCTGTGCTCAACACATCTGTGCTCCCTGTACCAACGGAGAGTCCAAATGCAGCAAGGCCTGGGGTAGAAGTCTTGATGTGGGAAAGCAAAACAGACTTGAGAGGCTGTGATTCTTCCATGTGGGAGGTAAAAAACAGGTGTTTGGCTAGAGGGGAATATTTTACTGTCGGGTATTTCCTCACTCTTACCATTAAAACCATAGTTTAGGGTAAAGGTGAGGATTTAACACTTTAGCAAATGGAAATTTGAGAAAATTCTACTTACCCGAGCTCCAAAATCCTGTGGAGTGCAGCCACGCTGGAAGCACAGAGTGTGGAACACCTGTAGGTATTGCTCTTTCTTCCCCTCCATATTTGTATTTTCCAGGTTGGAGTCCAAGTACCTATTGATCTCCTTGGCTCCATCGTTGAGCCTGTGAATTCCTTGCAAACATCAATGGTGCCTTGTTCACTTTCACAAGTCCCCCGAGAGTCTCACAAAACCCCTTACACCTTGAGGTGTCTTTTCTTAAGCTGTGTAGGTTTTTAAGAGGTGTTGTGGATTGAACATAATTAAGAGTTAGGAGATTTCAGTTTTGGGAGACCCAGTCACCAGTAGGCTTTTTATCCACAGGCAAGTCATTTTAGCTTGTAGGCCTCAGCTTGTGAATAACTGGTGCTTAGTAGATGCCTTACATAATCCCCATGTAAATTTGAACTTGTAGTATGCTACAGTAGAAAAATCTTTCTTTGGGAAAAAGTACAGTTTATATATCAGTGACTTGGAATCATCCATTCAATAATGTAACAAAAAAGTGATTCCCATCATTTATGCACAAAAATAGCTGTCTAGTCAGTAAAGTAATAAATGGCTTTATCTAAACACAGTGGACAGTATATTATGTCTTCCTATTGTACAACTAAAGACTGCTACTTTCACCTAGTGAAAATTTCTTCTGTGAATTAACAATGGTTAATTTCTGTTATGTGACATCTCAGCTAATGCTGGTTCCCTGAGCTGTATCTTTGTTTCAAATAGTAGCAAATTAACTTTCTACAGTATATAAGTACCTTCCACAGAAAATAAAAATATGCCCAATAAAAAAATTCCTTCAATAAGAATTTATCATTGTATTTCAAGCTCTATCTACCCCCTTTCACTGTGACAAGTACTTCCAATAAATATTTACTATTTGAAAGAGATCTACTCTTAACATACTCCCAAAGTTTTGGTTAACTTGTCTGCATTCTAATGTCATTCATTTATCAGAGCTGAAGGCACACATTCAGATTCAGGCATCCTCTTAGAAGAGTGGTGTTTCTGTGAGATGACTAAAGACTTCCGTGAGGACAAAGTCAGTAGGAAATTCTTTTAGCCTAGCATCACCTGAAGTGACTGTCTTTTGAATGATCCGTTGAAACACAGATAACAAACCAGTTAAATGTTTCAAATAAAAGTCCTTTTGGAGACTGTGCTTGATGCCAAATACTGGACTTTTTTTTTTCTGAAAGTGGTATAAAAGAAATAAAGTTTGTGTCTTAGTTACTTTTTAATTGTTATGACAAAACACTATGATCAGGACAAAATTTAAAAAAATTAATTTAATTTAAAAAAAAAAACAATTTAATTGGGCTTACAATTTCAGAGGTTTACAGTCCATGATGGAAGGAACAGCTGAGAGCTTACATCTTGATTCCAAAGTTGGAAGCAGAGAGAGAACCCTGCGAAACTTCAGAACTTAACCCCAAGTGACGCACCTCCTCTAACAAGGCTATACCTCCTGATCCTTCCCAAACAGTTCCAGCCACTGGAGAACAAACATGTGACTTTTTGGAGGCATTCTCATTTTGACCTTTACTGCTTCCACAGGCACAGGCCATCTCCCCTGGAGAGACTGTGGTCATCATAAAGCTGAAGGTTAGTGGGAAATAGAAAAGGTTTCTGGACCTCCATTCTTTGCCTTTAATGCCTGCGCATTGCATGGTAGTGATGACTATAAAAAAAAACATAGCATTTGGGAAATGCAAATGCTTTCAGCAGCAGCCCCCGGCCTCCTTCTAGATCCTGATATATTTCAGGATCCATCAAGGCTGCTAGGTGTTCCTGGCATCTCCAAAATCCTCTGATTTCAGTGATGGTTAATATTGACAGGGTCTGGGGGCTGGAGAGATGGCTCAGAGGTTAAGAGCACGGACTGCTCTTCCAGAGGTCCTGAGTTCAATTCCCAGCAACCACATGGTGGCTCACAACCATCTGTAATGAGAACTGGCGCCCTCTTCTGTGTACATAATAAATCTAAAAAAAAAAAAAAAAATATTGACAGGGTCTAACATCACCTGGAGACAATCCTCTGTACATGCTTGTAAAAAGTCTTGCTAGATTCATTGGATGCCAAAGAATGTGTACGCTGAGTGTAGGCAGCACTCTTCCGTGAGGTAGGATTCTGGACTGCAGACAAAGGGGAAACTGAGATGAGTATTTGTCTAATTCTGTCTCCTGACTGATGGCAAGGTTTGACCAGCTGCCTCATGCTCTTGTTACCACCCTGCCTTCCCATCAGAATGGACTGTGTCCCCTCATTCTAGGAGCCAAAACTAATCTTTCCTCTCTGTAGGTGCTTCTTGTTAGTCACTTAGTCACAGCAGTGATTTCTGAGTGAGAACCAGATATCAGGACTGGGTTTCCTTGTGTACCAGAGGACTCCACAGGGTCATTAGCACACACAACGGGGATGGACATCACCGCTTGATAGTTCTTTTGTTTTATTTTTAATAAATTTAAAAATTAGAGTGTAATTACATCATTCCTCCCTTCCCTTTTCTCTCTCCAACTCCTCCCAATGCATATCCCTACCCCCACCCCACCTTGTTCTCTCTCAAATTCATGCCCTCTTTAACTATTGTTTTGCCTTCCCTGGTCTTGGGCCTCAAGGTACCTTCCCTGCGAATGGATACTTTAGCGGAAGTGTGTAAGTATCCCATCTATCCTCCGAAACAGTGAAATTAAAAAGGATGGAAATGTGTAAATTATATGGGGTGTATGCAGGGACTAACAGTGGACTTGCTACATATCAGCTTGGTGTGAGAAAGTCACTGGGTTTTCTTTTTGCCTTCTTGGAATTGATAATTAGAGGAAACAAAGAATGGAGAAACTGAGTAGCAGGGACCACGCCACCTGCCTACTAATTCACCAACTTTCCTCCCCTAAAACAGCCTTTCACCCCAATAGGAGCTTTTGAAAACGGGCGGGGGAGGGGGGAGCTGGAGCGGAGTGGCTGACTTAGGAGAGACATAGTAAGTAAACAAAGGAGTGTCTGCCATTTAATTACCTTTTCAGAAGTAAGTGGGGAAAGTGTGAGCACAAAATTTCAAAGTCTGAGAGGGGAATGCAGAAATTGCCTTCAACAGTTAACTCTTTCCCACCCTGACATTCCACAGCCCCCAAAGTTCCAGTGGCTGGAATAACTGACAGGTTGTGGGCACTGACCAACTATGCTCTGGAGCAAGCTGGGAGCACCGCCATTTATACACAAAGCCAAGGACTTCCCAGGCCGCAGTCGGCCCTGTCGGGGTCACCGCAGCGCAGCGCCGCTTTCCCAGAGACGCGCCAGGAAGCACCCGCGGCTACCCGGCTGGCTGCTCAGCTGGTGGCCGGGGAGAAGTTAGTCACCCATAGCCCGAAGTCAGCAAGTGTTGGAGCTTGCACAAACTAGATGGGAAGGTTGGAAATGAGCTACCGCGACCGGCTGGAGGGAGCCAGGGAAAAGAGAGCAGGACTTGGGAATGCACCGGCGGCTGGAAGCCCTAGCCAGTGGATGGAACTGCCAGGTCTGCAAGGCCAGAGCGCACCAGCTCGCAAAAGGAGGCAAGAACTTCATACTCCCACAGCAAGGGGAAGGAGGCAGGGAAACACTTTTAAAACAGCAAAACACCCCTTCAGGAGATGAGGTAAGCCGAGGTTAGCCAACCCCGATTGGTTGTGAAATATCACACGGACCCGGAGTTGCTTCGGCTTTAAATGAGGCCAAGGAAATTTCCTGTTTTCCTGCCCAAATACTTTTTGTCCCTTCCTCTACCTAGCTTTCTCCTTTGTCCCTCCTTCCACCTTGCCAGGTCCTGATCTTTTCCTCCTTCCCGGTCTCCCTTTCCTCGATCACCCTCCTCCCTCTCCCTGAGCCCTCCCCCATCGGATTAGGCGCGGACCGGGAAGGGTGGGAGTGGTGGGGGAAGCTCTCCCTTTAAGAGGCAGCGTGCAGTGACGAATTGTTGAAATTGCCATTGCAGGATGGCACGCCGCTATAAATTCATTGTCCCACCTCCTCGCATCTTCACAGTGCTGGAGCCGCCCGCCGCAGCCGACTGGGGATGACCGCGGGCGGGAGGACGCGGTAGCGGAAGGGTCCCGGACGCGCCGCCTCGCTGGCTCGCCACAGGCCGCCTCTTGCCTTTTGATTTTAAACATTTTAGGGCTTTTTTTTTTTTTTTTTTTTTTTTTTTTTTTTTTTTTTTTCTTTTCCTCCTGCCTTCGGGTTCCAGCAGAGCCGAGGAAGCCCACGGAATAAGAAAGGAAGTGGGTCGGAGCTTGGAAGCTCCGCAGCCGGCGAGCCCTAGGCTTCGAGGGGGCGGGAGTCAACGCGCACCAGTTGCGGGCGGGGAGCGCGGTCACCCTCCTCACTCTCTTTTCTCATTTGTTTTGATGGTTTGTGCAACGATCTTGTCTGCATTGGGCTTCTCTCCTTTTTCATATTTGGTAGCTCTCCACCGCCTGGCTTTTGCTTTTTGCTCCTCCTCCCCTCCCCCTTTTTATTTTTCTCTCTCCGTCTCTTGGAGCACAATTCCAAACATTTTCCAAACCAACAAAGAAAAAGTTCGCACGCTGGCACCGCGGCCAGGGCAGGCTGGCGGTCTGCTGCGGGTTCCCCCTACCCTCCTCCCCTAGACACTTGACTCAACCTTGCAAGCGAGTGTGTAGAGAGTGTGTGGGTAGGTGGGTGGGAGGGTGAGTCCCCCACCCCCGCCCCTGAAACTTCCATAGCAAATAGCAAACATCCAGCTAGACTCAATCGCGCAGCCCCTCCCGGCGGGCAGCGCACTATGCGGCTCGAGTGGGCGTCCCTGCTGCTGCTGCTGTGCGCGTCCTGCCTGTCCCTGACCGCTGACAGCCCCACCAGGGCACCTGCCCAGGATAAAACAAGGCAGCCTCGGGCTGCTGCAGCGGCCGCCCAGCCGGGCCAGCGGCAGGGGGAGGAGACGCAGGAGCTGGAGCATCGGAACCTCCTGGCCAAGCAGCGCAGGAGCAGCGGGCTGGTGCAGAATATAGACCAGCTCTACTCAGGCGGTGGCAAGGTGGGCTACCTTGTCTACTTGGGCGGCCGGAGGTTCCTGCTGGATCTGGAGAGGGATGACTCAGTGGGCACCACTGGTGGCATCCTTACTGCAGGAGGCGGGCTGAGTGCATCATCTAGCCACCGGGGTCACTGCTTCTACCGGGGCACTGTGGATGGCAGCCCTAGATCCCTAGCTGTCTTTGACCTCTGTGGGGGTCTCGACGGCTTCTTCGCGGTCAAGCACGCTCGCTACACCCTGAAGCCGCTCCTGCGTGGGTCCTGGGCAGAGGCAGAGGCCGGTCGAGTGTACGGGGATGGCTCTTCGCGCGTCCTGCACATCTACACCCGCGAGGGCTTCAGCTTCGAAGCCCTGCCGCCACGCGCCAGCTGTGAGACTCCCGCGTCCCCGCCTAGGCCTCAAGAGCGCCCCTCGGTGCACGGTAGTTCCAGGCGACGCGCAGCTCTGGCCCCGCAGCTCCTAGACCGGTCAGCCTTCTCAGCAGCTGGGGACGCAGGACCTCAGACCTGGTGGAGGCGGAGGCGCCGCTCCATCTCTAGGGCCCGCCAGGTGGAGCTCCTTTTGGTGGCTGACTCCTCCATGGCAAGGATGTACGGCCGGGGCCTGCAGCATTACCTGCTGACCATAGCCTCCATCGCCAACCGGCTGTACAGTCACGCTAGCATCGAGAACCACATCCGCCTGGCCGTGGTGAAGGTGGTGGTGCTGGCTGACAAGGAGAAGAGTCTGGAGGTGAGCAAGAATGCCGCCACGACCCTCAAGAACTTTTGCAAGTGGCAGCATCAGCACAACCAGCTAGGCGATGACCATGAGGAGCACTATGATGCAGCCATCCTCTTCACCCGAGAGGTAAGTGCAGCGGGTGGGTGCCCCATCTGGGATAGGAGGCAAGTGGAAGGGAAAGCCTTGCTGGTGGCTCCGCTTCTACCACAAACCACCTGCCACTCACTCTAGATTTGCTTAACTGCATCCTGCAGGAAACTCAGCCTCCAGCTCCACTCAAGTGTTCCAATTAGCCTCTGCAGTAATTCCTGCTTTAGGTGAGGAGACCTGCTTGGGAGATCAACATTCAACAATGCTAGATGCCATTCCAGTCAGACGGAAGAGTACGGTGTATGAGCACGATTGAGTAGACATGCTCGTGCTTGAGGAAGGTGAACAGTTAAATGGAAAGTGGGAAAAGTAAAATTGCCTTTGAAATCGTGTTTTCTACTTCCCAGTGAAGACAAAAATACTACTTTGTCCAACTTAGTGGGAAGGACTCGAAAGTTGGCAGCCGCTTTTATCTGATTGATGACCTCCCTTGTAAATGTCCTTATGCGAACCCTTCTGCCACACTAGCCCTTTCCAAAGGACTCCTTTCTAATGGGGCTTCCAAATGGGCTTCTGACGTGTCCACCTTGGAATCTGAGTTGCTGAGAAGGAAGGAATGTGGGAGGGCCAGGAGGATGCAGAAGTCCAATCAGCTGGGAGGACAACCCCTCAGGTCCTTGAACAAGGCTTTCTACTAGCGCATCACAAACACCACCCTCCAACCCAGCTGCCAAACAAGGGTCAGGTCCAGTTGGAAGGTTTGAGTTTTGGATGAATGTTTCTGAAGGTCTGGGCAGAGCTTCAGGATGTGGGGAATGAATGTTTTCCAAGGACTTCCCCACGTTAGGGAAGATGGTTACAGAGAAGGAAAGAGATGGGTCATTAGAAACCCAGACATTCTGGGAGGAACAGATCTATTTACACAGTTACCAGACCACCAAGTTAGTGTGACACTTCAGACAAAAAGTAGGAGCTTGCTGGTAGTTGTGAGCCCCAGTGTTCAAATCCACAAAACTGTCTTGGTTGACAGTATCCCCCCCCCCACATTATCCTTATCTTATCTCCTCCCATCCCTGTTGACTCCCTTCTTCCCAACTAGACCCCTTCTACTCTGTGTGTGTGTGTGTGTGTGTGTGTGTGTGTGTGTGTGTGCACGTGTGCTTTCTACAGATGACCACAGCTTCAGTATATGCATGATTGCCATGGCCATCACATACCCAGAAGTCAGCACTTTACCCCTCACATGCCTGGCTGTCACAGTCCTATCCCCCACTCCCAGTGTCACTTGGACCTTGGAGTGTGTGATATACACTCCCTCCCATTCAGAATGAGCAGTCAGCTGTCCTTACTCCTAGCAATTTGATGGGTTGTAAGTCTCTGATTTAAGCCTGGTCCATTGCCAAAATAGAGTTCTCTGCCTAACTTGTGACTCTCATATGCCTGGAAGGGACTGGTGTTTAAAACTCATTCTAGGTGTATGAGATACATCCAGCATCGATGGAGCAACTACAAACTTGTTTTTACTGTGTAAAATACAAATTATAACAAAAGAGCAAGGATAGAAAGTTCAATGGCACGCTACAGAGGCTTTGGGGTACTGAATTTTTCTATTTTTACTAAGACACCCATGGCATGAAGGAAGAAGCACTAATAAATTCAGAAGAGAGAAAAACTTGCAGTTCATGGGGTGGACATAAATGTAGCCCACATGCAAACAAAGACACTAAAGGCAGCATTTAGGGAGAAGTAGGCATCACATCCTTGTGTACAATGGAAAAACTTTCATGTCATTAAGAGATATTCCGGAAGCCATCCTTTAATTGCTTTGCCTAATGTTAGTCTTTGAAATGGTAGAACATTTATTTCATAGGCTGCCCTGTGAAGTTCTGCTGTAAAACTATCCCTTTCTCACTCGGTTTCCAAGTCCCTTTTTTTTAATAAGCAACTTTCCACGTCTGTGTTTCCTTGTGTTGCTATATCATGAGTGCCTGCCAAGAAGGAGGCTTGGGAGAGTTTGTAGAAGGAGGTTCCCTAAAGAAAGAGGAAAAAATACTTTTGTAGGCAGACCACACCAAAAGGCATAGACTGCCAATCATCATAATAGTTTTCTTTAAGTTTTAATACAAAAGTGTAGTTCATAATTCCAAAATTAGCTTTAAGACCCCTCACTCTTTGACCCCCAGCACATACTTTTCCCAGTTATTTCCCAGCTAAAAGGAAACCAGCCAGTGATTCCAAATGGTGTGTATTGCTTTTTCTGTGTTGGTTTTGTACTTGGGTAATTGAAAATCAGTGTTTTCCACTCTGGAAAACACATCACTGTATTTTAACTAGACAAATGCATGATAGATATAAATTCGGTCTTTAAGTTGTTTTTAATTTAAAAGCTCTCAGTTGCGTTCTATTTATGAGGAGGTCATGAGTTAGAGCATGTAAGCAGGCGTCAAAAAGGACCACCTTTGGGAATGGGTTCTTTCTCCCCACCATGAGGGTCTCAGGAATCAAACTCAGGTTCTCGGGCTCTGTGGCAAGTGTCTTTACCCACTTGAACCAGCCATCTTGCCAGCACTAACTTAACTTTACTAAGAACTGCAACAAGATTCTCCAAGCTGGTTTTCACACGGGAAATCCTTTAGTGGAGTTCTCTCTGGCCTCCTTGCCAAGCAGAAGCATACTTAAATAGAGCAAATGCCGTTTGGCTTGTAGTTGATCTCTTACATATTCATCTAACTTCACGAGAATTGAATCTTTGAAAAGCACCGATAATATAAATATATTATTCTAATTTAAAGGAAGACTATTAGGTGGTTAGTGAAACTATTTCGATACCGGACAATGCTCATTTGAAAGTACTCAGCATGCAAAGTAAGTCTCTGCCTAATGTTTCAAAAAGTGGAAACCAAGAAGTCTAGAAGTGAGAAGACCAGGGCTCTGCTGTCCAGTGGAAGTCAGGTAATTTCAGGCTGACCATATGAAAGAAATAACTTTCATAGCTATTTCTTTTCAATGAGAAATACCCGGAGTTGGCACCAGGATTCCATTTTTACAACTCTGTTTTGAATGTAAGATGTGTTGCTTAGCAGCCAGACGCTCAGCCATCAAATTCATGTTTTGATGGGCTCTGAGTTCTGTTCAGATTGTGTGTCCAGATGTCTTCTGCTAAACTGCTTGTTTTTCAGGCGTGAAGCAAATGTGTGAGGAAGTGCTTTTCACTCCTGTTTACTAGCCAGTAACACCTTGAACGCTGTGTCTAGCAGTCAGCAGAAGAGTGTTAATAATTCAACTATCAAGCTAACACATTTCATTGTCAGGGCCATGCACTGGCCTTTAGTTATGTTCTAATTATAGAAACAGCACCCATTATTTTTATGGCACAAAGCCACTTCCATTGTGAATGGCATTCCTGTTGGAATTCACACTGCTTCTGCCACCAAACATTAGAAATCCAGACCTCAGGGGTTTGTTCTTTGCTCGCAGAGTCCTCTCCTCATTTAGACTCTCTCTCTCTCTCTCTCTCTCTCTCTCTCTCTCTCTCTCTCTCTCTCTCTCTTATTATACAATGCATTTTGAAGGCAATCTTGAGCTAATTTTCTAGACCATCCATCCCTCTTTAGAAACAAGCATCTTCCTGATTAATGTCAAAATCAGAGATTCTTTCATATTCCTCTCCCCACATCTGACCAGCAACAATGAACTCTTTACTACTGCATAGACTAAAAACATGGGGTTGATAATGAACCAGCTAAGAGACTGCAATATAAGGTCCATTAATTTTCATTCATTACTAAAGCATGCTTTAATAAGCTATTATACTCTACCTAGTCCCTCTTTTCCCATGCCTATCTTAGGATGCTTTATCTAGGACTCAGAAAATTTCCCTCTACTATTTGGTTCCTTCTTAGGTTGGGCAAGTAATGGACTCCAGGAAACAAATACCTTGAGAGAGAGGGTTGCACTCTTTGTCATGACTTTGCTGACTGGACCACCTAATTCAGTCACATATTGGAGTTCAAAACTACTTTAAGCCGGGCGGTGGTGGCGCACGCCTTTAATCCCAGCACTTGGGAGGCAGAGCCAGGCGGATCTCTGTGAGTTTGAGGCCAGCCTGGTCTCCAAAGCGAGTTCCAGGAAAGGCGCAAAGCTACACAGAGAAACCCTGTCTCGAAAAACCAAAAAAAAAACCAAAACTACTTTAAGCTTCCAGTGACCATTGACAAGGAATTACAACTACAACTCCATCCTAAAAGAGATTTCATAATCCAGAAATGAGGAAAGTGGTCACAGATTAAGCAACTCTAGCTTGTCATTTATGACAAAGGTATGAGAAATATTTTTGAAAAACCTGAGCTATAAAACAACAATATACAACAAGACAAAAGGTAGATTGCCTCATAGTGGGCACATCTACTGTGGGGAGACACTCTGTTTGGGAGATGAAAGCAACAAGATGGAAAATGCCTGCTTGCCCTCAGCAGGCTTTTCAGGAGCAGAGAGAAAGAGATGCATGAATAAATCACTCTTATATCAGGAAAACCGATAGGCTCTCACCATGGATAAACAAACTCTGTGACAGGGAAGAGAAGCAAAACACTGATTCTTCCTAGGTGGCATTATCCAGATCTCTTTGCAAATATACAATTGCATTGTTTTCAATGGATGGATTGATTTGGATTCAGCTACCTATTAACTGAACATTTCTTAAGTACTTTCTGTAGTGTGAATCATTTTATCCCTAAACAACTGAACAATCAGCCACCATCATGTTGTTTTGTTTTGCAAGTAGAAACATACATTTGAAGAGAAACACAGATAATCTAAGGACATAGACCTGTCCGTTGTTCTTCAAGCATGTGATTAACTTATCCAAATACTCAATCAACAATTATCATTATGGTCAGAGATACATAGAGGTTTAAAAAGTCACCACTTCCTAAAAATCTGTTCCAGAAAATACAATATTGATACTGAGTAGGTATACCATGAGAACTTCTGGTAGATATGATTGTCAAATGTCACAGGCAGAGATGAGGTTTTAGAATTCAGTTTTGGATAAGGCAGTGTTAGCCAGACACATGTCCAGGAGGTAACATAGCAGACACACCACACTTCCACATGCCATGCATAGCCAGAGGCAGTGTGGAGAGTTGGTGAAATGTACGGAGGTGCTATAAGAAGACAGGGAACAGGTTGATTGAATGATTATTAAGTAAAGAAAGAAATGACAACCAGATTACTGGAAAAATCATATATTCATATATTATGGGTATTAGTTTGCTAGTACTGCAAAAACAAAATAACAAAGGAGAGACAAATCTAACAACAAAGAGAAATTCTTCTTCTGTTCTGGAGACTAGAAAGTTCAAGATCAAAGATCATCCTGGTACACCTTCTGATAAGACATCTCTGGTTCATAGGAGTCCATCTTCTTCCTGTGTGTTTACCTTGTCGTTCTTCTTTCTCTATATGTGTCAGAGAGAGGAGGTGTGGCAGGGAAAGAGGATAGAAGGGATGGGAACAGAAAGAAAGGAGAGCAGAGGAAAGAGGTCCTGAAGAGCTCTGTATTATATGAGCTGAGTTACATCCTTGTGAAGTTATAGGCCCTTTCTCCAAATACAATCACACTGGAATACTGGGAATTGGGCTAATGAATTTAGGGATGATACATTCAGGTAATAACATCATGCTACAACATTTTTCACTGTGAACTAATTGCAGTGGATATCAACAGAAAGAACATTAGTGGAGGAGGTATATGAGGAGTGCTATAAAATGATCCCTGTGTCCTAATTGGCTGGCTGGCTCCTGTGGGCATAGTGGTGTTAGGGACTGAAAAGTGTGGGTCAAGAAAGATTTTTTAAAGATTACAAATGTGGGCATGTTAAGCTTTTCTATTAGATAGAATATTTTAGCTTATTGTTTGGGGGCCAAAACACAAATGAGCTGTGCAGGAAATAGTTGCCAGGATAGGGCATGAAGAAGGTCAAGCTATATTATGTAGAGTTTTAGATGCCAAGCTGTGACCAATATGGAGGAATAAATTGTAGATGTAACCATCTTTTTAAATAAGAAACACAGAGCCGATTCAGAGATGAAAGACAAGAGGTCAGAGCAATAGCTAAGAGCTGAGATTAAAAACCTTACCCTTCACTGCTGCTGCTGTCCTACCTCTCCGCAAGAGACCTACTTCCTGTGTGTTTGTGCTTTTTATTGACTTTCTATTCTGCCTTCTTATTGGTTGTAAACCCAACCACCTGACCTCCTGGTCACTGCCCGTCTGTACAGACCTCCAGGTCTTCTATGGTTAGTATTGAGATTAAAGGCGTGTGTCTCCATGCTGGCTGTATCCTTGAACACACAGAGATCCACCTAGCTCTGCCTCCCAAGAGCTGGGATTAAGGCGTGCACTACCACCTCCCAGTTTCTGCTATGACTTGCTATTAGCTCTGATCCCCAGGCAACTTTATTTATTAACATACAAATAAAATCACATTTCAGTACAAATAAAATATCACCATAATAAATGAATCTTATATGATCCATACTCTAAGAAGTTAACTGATAACAATATATAGATATGGAAATTGTAGATGACAAAAGGATCAGTTGGAAATCTCGGGTGGTAATCCAGGTAGGAAGGGATAATGGAAAACATGAGAAATAAAGGTCAATTATCTTGACTTACACAGTTAGACATCATTTATGAGTGTGTGAGAGAAAGGGGGAAGAAGAGAGAGACAGAAGAGAGAAGCTATTTCAGAAAATTTCTTATCTCTCACATCCATTTTCTTGTTTTCTCGAACATCTCCCACAGAACATTTTGTCTATTTTCTATGGAAGTAATTGTTTAGCTTCATCAACACACCATGCATGAGGACCACCACGGCAGCTTTATATTTGTTATAGGAAAATGAAATTCATTTGATTAAGTGAAGGCTGTGATTGCAAATGATAATGTTGATGTCAAGAATAGGATAGTTATTTAACAATAGCATGCTGTGGAGTGCAGGGAGTGCAATGTTTGGCTATAATTAATATTCAGCTTCACTGTGCTGAAGCTAAAGACTCAGGCTAAAGGCTTATCTCCCCTGAGCTTTAATTTTTTCATCTATATTTCAGATGTTTTAAGTTAATACCAACACAGGTGTAGCTGGATAGAGTCCTTGCATGAAGAGCCTTTGTCTCAAAGTTCATAAATTGTTTCCAAAATGTGTCTTACAAATAGATTTGGAATCTAAAAGTAATCCTCCTTACATTCATCATCTTTAACGGCCTGGTTCCTATCACCAAGGACTGGTCCAAGTACCTGTTCCCCTTACACTATAATTTGTTGTGTCTCTTCTTCCCTGTTTCCTATCTCCTCACCTCAAACTTATTAGAATGATTGTCTGCTCTTAAAATTCTTTGTTCAGATTGTTCTTCCAGACTCCCTGTTAGTCCACTACAAACTCGTGGAAATCTAGTCTCAACAAATGCCATGTAAGGTCATTTCCAAGTCAGAGGTTACTTTCCTGAGTCCCACCTTGGTAGGATGCCTTTCTTCTCAGAACATCATACCCAGCGCAAGTGTTTCCAATCCTGTGAAAACCTTTACTGATTGCCGCAAGGAGGGTCCATTCACCACTCTGTGTACTCACAACTATCTGCTCATCACATGTCAGTTTGCTTCCTCACAACACTTCTGTCTTGATCACTCACTAAGTTATCACATTTCTTAAGACCCAGTATTAGAACTTTTTCACTAGAGTGGCAGAAATTAGCATAAGAGCTAAGTTTTTGTAGGTACATAGTTATCATTATAGAAATGAATATGCTTGGATCCTTTAGCCCCTAGTCCCATTGAACTCTGTCACATTTGGAACCCCTTAGTCGTACAGATGCCTGCTTAGAAATGTATAATGCAGGTCACCCTGACGATTGACTTAACATTTCAAATTAATATAATCTCTGTTTAGATATAAAAATAAGATACTGTTATTGGAGAATGATGTATAGGTAGCTATAAAGGAAAATGATGCCTCAAGAATCAGATCTATGGTATGCAGTGATGGTAGATAACAGAAACTTGATTTGATCCATGCCTTCTGTTTGCATATGTGGAACTGTTACACAGAACTCATTAATATGTACAATTGGTACTTGTTAATCAGGGATAAAAATCCATAAGACAAACTATATGTACAAATATAAGTATATATGTATGTGTATGATACTTCTGATTAAAATATAGGTCCTAGTGTTAATTCTTTCATCACTAGTCTCTTTTCAGTAAAATTGTGTAGAAAGAAGAGTGGGCATCCCAAACATTATGATTTCTCACCCTTGCTTTGAACTCCACTGCTAGCCTTCCCAGGAGCTAATACTGTATAAAGTGTTCTTCTTCGACCTAAGTGGCTGCTACTGCTGCCCTTAGGAAGGTATCTGCCCTTATCCAAATTTATTTTTCCTCAAAGTCCTTATCTCAACAAAATTTTTACTTCATGGGAAAACAATCTCTCAATCAAGACCAGAAATTCTCCCACCCACTTCTGTGACATTCTTGCTTGGATAGCAATGTCCGCTTGGTGCTGGGCTCCTTTCCCCATCCGGGACTAAGCATGGGTGCTTTCCAAGCTCCCCTCTGAGCACTGAAGCTCTAGGTGGCATGCTTTGATGCCTCCCCATCCCCTTCTCCATCTCCACAAGTAGGTCTGAGGCACTAGTAGTATTTCTGAATGGCATGAAAAGTCACAAAGTCCCCATATTCACGGTATCTGTGATAGTAACAGGGCTAATGGCTTCCTTGTGGAAAGTTTTTGGTCCTGAAGACTATCTCAGATATATCTTGAAGTTAAATCCACTGTCTCTGTCCTGTAGCCTGGCCAAAACCATACCATGGGACCACAGTTAACTCCCCTCAAATTGTCAGAACATTTATATTTCGCTCAGTCTTTCTTCCACTGTATCATTCAATACTCAATGGTAATAAGGTATTGATTCTACACAGATAACTACTGCCAGAAAAACAAATACATTATTTGCCTTCTAATGGGTGCTGAGTAAGCAGCAAAGCACTTGCCAGCATGTTTAATTCACTTACCTCTTTAAAAGATTCTGGATTGCCTTCTGTAGTGTCTCCTACCCCCAGTTCTAGAACACATCTCAATGTATATGCTATAATGTGTATACATTAATATGTGATCACCCCAGTACTATCTCTACCCCTCCTCTGAATTTTAAAAACCCTATAAACTTGAAAGCTAACATATAAATTCTGTTGTAAAGGGTCACCAGAAAACAAAAAAAATATGGATGCAATATGCTATATTAATAATTTGACATAGAGTCTTTCACACCTTAAGAAGAACAATGCCTTGCAATGTTCATATTTTTTTTGTACATCTTGAGGGTGAAACTGCACTAATGGTGTTTGAAATTGCATGAGAGACATGGAAAGTTTTCCAGTTTATAATTACAGCTGTAGAAGTATAATGGTGTGGCTCTATAGTCAAGGGGCTTAATCAGTATGGTTAAAAAATAACAAGTGCTTCTGTTCATAATTTAGTCACATGCACAGTTTCCATGGCAAAAGGCCAAATGCATTTAATGCAATTCAGAGAAAACAAGGAGGGTTGATGGCCTCTAATGAGCAATTGATTAGCAGTAAACAGAGATAATAAGATTCCGGTTTCCACTCCACTGGGAACAGGAAGGCCATTTCCTTTTACACTGACTCCAAGCTGCTTAGTGACACCAGGGGTGGAAGTCAGGTCCTGGATTTTACTATTTGAAGATAATCAACTCCAAATTATGATGATAAACATAAATCTTGGTTTAAAAACACATTTGCATGTAAAAATAACCTACTGTGTGTAAGGATTCAACTATAACGGGGATCTGGTCCTAAAATTGCTAAAACGATGAAAGGGGGGATTAAAAATGTGTTATACTATGTTATTATCCCAAATGGTAATTATTATGCAAAAGACTACTCAAATTTCAATTTTTAAAACTACTTATTTGTTCTTAGCAGCTGTAATTTGGGATCTCATGGGATGACATAGAAGGATACCCAGGGAAGCTTAGGGGGTATCATTGGCATGAGGTTACGACTCACAAAAGTTTCTTATTGGCCAGTGGGTAGCTCAATACAACTAAAAGTCACAATATAAACAGCACAAGAAGGACTTGAAAACAGAGAAGCAAAGAGAAGAGAAGAGAATTCGGTATAGCTTTTAAGTATTTCTCACCTTTGTTGGACTTCTATACAGCAAAATAGAGAGGAATGAGGAGTACCTGTTGGCACTGAATCTGTACATTGGATGTATGGAAATACCGCCTTACACCTGTATGCCTGAAGGCTGCTGAGGTCCTACCAGCAGGCAGCATCATAAAAATATATGAGGACCATTACATTGAGTCTGACTGTATCTCACTATTCAATTTAATGAAGCAAATGTTAGTTGAGTCCCTACTGTAAGATATACATTGTGAACAGATGACAGCTATAATAGAAACAACACTTCTTTCCAAAACTAATACTTTAAATTCCCTTCTAGGGTTGGTTGTGAACTTATGGCTTACTTAGGAATGCTATATTGTTCTTTGGGTTGCAAATACATATGTTGAATTTTAATGAAACTAATAAGTATGCACAAGAAATTTTATGCCTATTTAATAATTAAATTAACATTTAAAGAGAATGTTATTAGAAATTGGACATGTCAAAACTTGTAGCTTCTATTATCCTCTTTAAGTTTAATTTCTTTAGTGTCTTGTTGATGGTTTTTTAACTGACTTTTTAAAAATCAGTATAATATGATAATTTTTGCTTTTGAGAATCTCTTAAAAGCTATGGAATATCATAAGAATAAAATGAATACACTCATATCTACATATACAACATATTTGTATCCCACATGTTGTCTCGTGTGTGACCAGGTTGAGACACACTATACTAAAAGCTATGAGCAAAATGGCTCAGTGGGTAAAGGTATGCTTGCCACCAATTTTGACAAACTGAGTTTGATCTCCTGAACTCATATTGTGAAAGTGGAAACCTGACTCCCACAAGCTGTCCTTTGACCCCCATACATGTACTGTGGCACACATATGTTCACACACCCAATAAATAAGTGTAAAATGATTGAAAAGCTATGCGCGACCCTACATATGTTTCTGAAGACAGCGTATGGAATTACAATTCAATTGAGAAATTCAAAACTGATCTTTCAAGTAATAATGGACAGGTGGAAATTTTATTTTTCTATCTAATTAGACATATAGGTTCAAGTTCAGTTTGTTTCCTATATAAATGACTGAATATATGTATACACACAAACATATGTATAAACACAAGTATCTTAGTAATATATTCTATCACAAGTATGTGGTTATAGATGGACTCTAATAGAAAACAAATTATTCAGACTCTCTTCCAAGAAGTTCAGCCTGAATTTAGTTGAGAATATTAGGCTTTCCTATTTTGAGCACGTCTAACCCTTGACATTTGTGTGTGTACTACAGCTTTAAGGTTTTAGGGTTTGGATTGTAATGGACAAGTTGTAATAATGACACCTTCTAAAATATCATTGAATTTCTTTATCCTTCTGTGCTTCTGGATTGCAAAGTAGCTCAGAAGAGTTTCTGCTTTGAATTTGTCTTTGGAAGGTTTCCAGCACTGAGCAGATGACACCATAAACATATCTCAGTCTTGCCATTCAGGGTGAGCAAGTGGCTGTCCATGGTGGCTCCTTCTGGAGGTAAATTGATTTTAATGATTTCTTTCTTTCTCCTGGGCAGGATTTATGTGGGCATCATTCATGTGACACCCTGGGAATGGCAGACGTTGGGACCATATGTTCTCCGGAGCGCAGCTGTGCCGTGATTGAAGACGATGGCCTCCACGCAGCTTTCACTGTGGCTCATGAAATTGGTATGCAGCGCCTTTTCTCTTCCCTCGCCAAATCAAACACTTGTAACAGCTGCAACAGGACCCAAAATACTTGGCAATTAATTCCAGATTTCTTCTGTTTCAGATGTACCATTGGGTATTACGTTTGTTTATATTTGAACTTTCAGGGTTAACTTAATGCGGGAAAAGGAAGGCAAAGTCAGCAACACAGTAGATGTTTCCTTTTGACAGTGTCATTTAAAAGTTAAGGGGAAACTTGCTACTGTCTTTTTTTCCCTCTCTTTTTAAGCATCCCTAAATGACTTCTAGACAGAATTTGTCACAGTCGCCTATGGAATGCAGAGGCGTCCCTTTTAGAAGTTACTCATGACAGTGTTGACTCATCCAGGGATAATCAGTTTGCACAGAAGTTTAACATGTTTTGCCCCATCATGAGTGATAATAGTAGGTTCCTGTCAAAGGGAATCAGTAGCTTGTGGTAAATATTCCCATCTCCTTCCCAGTAGCGAGGCAGCTGGAGCCAAGCTGGCTCTCAGCATAGTTTACTTTATAATGTCACATATTCAATTCTCTTAGTATACCAAATATTTCTAAACCCTACAACTGTGAATTCAAGGCAGAGGTAAACAGTTAAACTATATCCCTGGGATAAGGAAAACTAAGCACTGACCTAGGAGACTGGTGTACAAGAAACTGCTTAGTACTTAAGGACAAAATGTTATAATCAGATACATGTAACTTTGTGTCTTACTGAAGTAATAGCCCCCTTGTGTCAAATTACTCTTTGAGACTCTGCCTTCATTTCTGAAATATAATAACAGCCCTATCTTATATGGAATTGTTTTAGGAACCAAATTGGTGGAGCGTAGATATTGGGTATTACTTATGTTCACATCAACATACTTCACTTTTCTTAGTTAAATATTTCATTCCCTTTCTTAATTTATGCACAACTTCTTTGCATCTTTGTTTGTGGTGCAAGGCATCATTCAATCGTTTTTACATGTAGGATTTTTCAATATTTTATTTAAAAGATTTAGTTTGTTAAAGCTACAGTCATAACTATTAAATGGAAATTAAAATTTCTACTTCACATTCCTAGAGATCTATGTGTTTTCACAAGGTGCCGATTGCTAACCACATTCCTTTGAGGAGTAGAATAATGTCTAGTGAAAGGGACAATTTTGTAAATCCAAATATGATGGCAGTTGAACACAATTAAGTAGTTACATTTCAACTATTGTATTTCAAGTATTGATCCTGAGATATTGATGTACTGACAATCTCCTTGACATCAAACATGAATCTTGGATATAAAAAGCATTCTCACAGCATCATTGATATTAATTTGGTCCAAAACATTTTTGAGCATCTTTCACTTAAAGCAAAGTGCTGAGATGAAGTCCAGCCCCTTTCAGTTGCCTGTGGAATCTTACTCATTGAGGTCATTTAGACACCTTGATCATCTGTGCTGTCCCTCTATGGTCAACCAATAATGAGCTACTGCAGATCACACATTCTTGAAGGAAAAGCTACTGCTTCCTTCTGACCTCCTCTCCTGTGGTGATCTTTATACAGAGTGACAGCTTTGGCAGGTTTCACTACAAGAGAAATGCTGAGCTATCTACATAGTCTCTTCATTGTTTCTTTTGACTCTCATGCCACACCACCTGGATTAGAGTGTTTAAGTCTGGCAAGGTCACATTCCCAGTCCTCCTAAATTCTTCAACAAGGGCTCTGTGTTACACAGGCTGAAGAAGCAGTAAGAAGTACGGAACCAGACAAGCCAAACAAGACAGTTAGGCATGACTGTATGGAACAACATGGGAGCATAGTGAGCTCCTATATCCAGAGTCAAACCTATGTCTTTGTATATGATTACATCCTGGTGTCTCCCTGAATTTCTTAGTTGAGTTGTCTCTCTTTACTGCATTATAACTCTATTATATCCCTGTGATTCATTTTTCATTTAAATATTGCCTGCTTAATTTTCGTTTCTATATAGCAAATGGTCTAAAGAGATATTTAAGGTCCAAGGGGAAAAAAGATATGGATTTGATTCCTTTTTCATTAAAAACATCTTTTATTAACTTCATTTAATTGCTCTCTTATTTTAATGTTGCCTAAATATTATAAGGATGTGCTCTAAAATGTGAGTCCTAAAATTTTTAGAAACAATAACTTTACCTAAGATTTTTATCTCTGCAGATGATCAGAGCCTTGTCTCTCAAGCATCTTGACCTTAACTCACTGACCTGTTCAAAGTGTTTATTTCTTCATTGTTATATGAACTGTCAGCTCAATCTAAGCTAACAATGGGTTGGATTTTAATTCTAATCTATTCTTAGATAGCTTCTTCCTCATCTTTCATTATGTATTTGCTACTTTTTAGACTTGGAAATTATATAAACAGTCTATGTAGTTATAAAAATAACATCTTCAAGCAGTGGATTTCAAGTATTTAGAATCTGCTTGAATCTCATTCCAAAATGTGCAGTTTCCTTCATTCCAAACAAATACTGTCAATGTGTTACTGCACTCAAAACACAACCTGGAAGGAAATATCCAGGACTCTAGCATAGACTGTCTACTTTTTTTCTATAAGAAGTAAAGGAATATATTTGATTAAGAATAGTTTATATTAACTGACATGAGGTCCCATAGAGTGTCAAATGCTTTCTTTTGCTGTATAAAGTGGTTTCAAACAGAGGGTCCAGTTTATTTTATGCACAAAGAAAACAAAATGTCCTTCCTCCTTCCCCCCAATATTCTGCAGTTTAAAAAAAATAAATTGAAAATTAACACATAAGATAAATTAAAGAGTTGGTGGACATGATGGCACATTGACACTGCTAACACTGGAAAGGCTGACACAGGAGGATCATGAGTTCCAAGCTAGCCTGGGTTACATAGTGAGACTCTGCCACAAAAAAGAAAAAGAAAAATAGAGACAAACCATAGAAACCCTATGGTGTTAAACTGCAAGTCTTGGAACGGCATAAATTAGATTAAGAGTTCTGAAAAGTTCCTCTTGCTTGCTTTACCTGTTAGCTGGGACTCTTCTGTCATCCTGCTAATCCATTCACTCTCAAAATCAAATGAACAATGAAATGCAAGATGTTGACTGTACGCAGTCACCTGATGTCAGTAGAGACTACAGGCTTCTGCAAGAGCAATGTCAATTAATGTGGACAACACCCATAGGATGTTTTAAATTGCCTTCTGCTTTCTAGGCTGTGCACAGTAAATACTGACTCAATTGCTAGAGCATTTCAAAACGTTGCTTCAAATCATCCATGTGCTGTGGGTGGAGGCAGGAATGTGTTTACAGCTATTTTACAATCCAAAGGAGAATGGCAGAAAGTTTTCAAGTTGATGTAAGTTTACGTTCTGAGTTTATGATTTTTAACTTGTCAAGCTTTTACTATAGACTTGTAATAATAAAGATTTCACTTGCTGCACATATGGTCATTAAAAACAATCAGTTTACTGATGTTGAGCCAGCTTCTAATATACTAAGAGGAACAATAGGATTTTATTAAGATTAATGAAAGCCATGATTTCCAAGTACACGAAAGGTTTGTGTTATAGTAGTTAATTATAAAATGTGTTATGTGAATTTCTGCACCAAGAAAGACTGAAATGTGTTTCCTAAGTTAAAACTAGGCAACTTTAAAGAGCATGACCAAATCCTCAGCCAGACTTAGGAAGTGGTTGAGACACAACTGGGGACTGCCTGTATTTTGCTGTGGTTAGAGGCTGCTCTGGTTGTGCTGATCAGTGTGTGACGCTGCCCGGTAGATGATTAGATTAAACAAGTCTATGTTTTGAAAAACTGCAGGGCTCCCCTCCCCCAAAAACTTGGTAGACCAAAAGCAAGTCCACAGACTCAGATGTTCAACTGGCGAGGCAAACGAGACGTGAAGTGAGAGGAAAGCTGGGATTCAACTTGTTATTTATCCTCAGACCTGTCACTTTAATCAACACAAACTAGGCGTATTTCCTGTCAAACTTGAATCAGTACCTCACCGTGTCTTTCTTGGACTGGGGATGAAAGGTAGAAATAGGTATGGGTTACATGTCTCAAGAACTGTGAGATTTAATGTTTATTATGACTTTAAAAATAAATTTTATCCCAATCCATGTTTCTCTAGGGAAAGCCTATTGATTTTTTTTTTCTTTTTGCCACACAGGTTGACACCAGCTAGTTGAACATGGCATTATAAAGTAGATTGCAGCCATAATATGTGGTTTGTTTCTCTTTTTAAATTAAGAAATTGTTCTCTCCCTCTCAGTTCAAGGTACTCAGTGGTATTAAATTTTATTGCAAATACTGACAGTTAGAGAGATAGCTCCTTGGTAAAGAGCTTGCTTGTAAACACAAAAACATTAGTTCAATACCTAGAATCCACATTAAAACAAAAAACAAAACAAACATAAAAAAACAGAACCAGACATTGTTGTACATACTTATAATCCCAGTCCTGGTGAGGCAGAGACGGGTGTAGCCCCAGCTCTTACTAGCCAGTTAACCCAGTTCTCTTGGAGCATTTCAGCCCAGTGACAAACAAGGTACCAAAAAAAAATTTTTAAGGTAGATTGTGCCTGAGGAACATCAGAACATCTTCTAATCTTTCCCAGGCACATGCACACATACATCACCATACATAATGTGAGCACACAACACACACAAACATGCACACAGGCACACCATGAAGTAAATACTATCATGAGGCACCCAGAAGAAGAGGAAGCTAACATACAAAGAAATTTCTACATCTGTCTAAGATCCATAACTAGAAAATTCCAAGGGTCACAATGCAACTCTTCTGGTTCCAGAATCCAAGATTTTAATAGTATTGTATAATGGGGTTTTAAAGGTTATTAGGTGTGAAATTGGTTTAAAAGGACAGATCATCATACAGTGAAAGAATTCTTTTTTTTCTCTTCTTAAATTACATACTCAATACGACATTAAGCATTTTTACTTAGTGTTTTTTAACGAAATGCTTCTGAGTGTTATCACCTCTACATAAAGGTTTGTGTTAGGAAGAGTATGCCCCTCATGATTATTGGAGGTCATGATTCCTCTCTGTGGTGGTTCTAGATTCTATCCCCTGTGAGCTGTTGACTCACTTTTCAACCCCTGGCCAGACCTTCTTGCACCTCCATAATCCCAGCTGGAAAATTAGGTAAATGAAAAACATGACCTCATTAAGAAACAGATGCCTCTTCTGAGCTGCACTTTCCCAAGTAAACACATTACAGTGCTTCTTGGGACATTTTTGTAGGATGTGGTGCTATGTCCCTTTGACTATTGGTTAGTTTGGGATCAGGAGACAAGAACTTGAAATTCTGTGTAATTTGCAGACCAAAGTTTAGCAAAACACTCCATTTCCTTCCTGAGGTCAGTGTTGCCCAGTAATACCTGAGTCGAATGAGAAGCTAAGCTAGCAGTTCCCTTGAGTGTAATGTGTCTTGGCTGGGGATGTGGCAAAGCTGCTGTAGCTTTCCCTGCATTTATGATGTTCTGAGTTCCATCTCCAGTGCTGAATAAAGCAAGAGAGGGAGCACACACCTATGATCCAGGCTTCAGGGGGCAGATGAGTGAGGATCAGAAGTTCAAGGTCACCCTTAGAAATGGATAAAGTTTAATGCCAGCCTAGGATAATTACAACCTGTCTTTAAAAAAATACAGAAGTTTGTCATTCCCTGGGTGCATATTTTTCTAACTGCAGATTCACTAGACGAGAAAGTGAGAGCATCCTCAAATGTATATTTGGAATATCAAAAATGAAAGTCGTTGAATAAGTTATCACCCATTTGCCAGTTTATAAAGAAGGTTATCAACAAAAATGCTCAAAGCAGTTTTCTTTTTGGTGTTTTGTGTGTCTACTGATTACAAATATTACTGGCTCTAAATAAAAATGCAAATGTTTCCCTTATGCAAGGTTTGGGTCTTTAATGTAACCCCCTAAGTGTGAATGGCCACTTCTAAGTCCATCTCCACCTCTTGTTCATTAGTTTGGGTACCCTATTGGACTAAGGGAGCTTCCTCAAAAATACTTTATCATTCTAAATTACCTTGAAGCCACCCTACTCTTTCATTCCTACATTCTGACTCCTAAGAGAGAAATGCATCTCCACAGCCCCAAGGAAAAGGATGGCCTTTCTCCATTGGTCTGTGGACCCCATGCCCTTTGACCGCTAATACCTTACCCCTGCACTAATTTCACTGCCCTCTTGCTCCAAAAAGCTCCTCAGAAAATACACTGTGATGAGAACAGCTAATGTAGGCCTTGTGAACACTGACTTTGTCACTTCCCCAGGTTCCACCAAGGCTGGTTTGCCCTTCTAGGACATGATTATCTAAACCCCACCTGCTGTTCATTGTAAATGTCTTTGTGGTGCTCTCTAGATTAACTTCCTATGAATGAGCAGTTGACTGAAGAGTTAAAAATCTGTCCTCGTCAGTCAGATCTGTATGCATGTTGGGTCCCCTTCACAGCTGCTTGGCATCCATGATTGTCAGCTGTGATGTCATAGTTTAAATGTCCTTGATTCTGGTTCTATAGTGTCCTGCTACGTCGCCTGCTGTATAAGCGCCTCATGCATCTGTATGTAACTTATCATTCCGATTCTCAACGATGCTGGCAAATTTCAGACTGACATCAAAAGTCTTCATGTCACTGACTGGGGACACAGGCTTTAAACACACACTGTGTTTGCCGTTTGTGACCTCCAGTCACCTCCTCCCTGAAGAGCATTGGACACTCATCACATTCTTCTTCCTTTTCAATTCCTGCCAGCTCTGGAGGGGAAGTCACATGGGTCTCTCGTGGTACCTAGTTCCAGCTACTCTGGAACCTTCCGCCTGTTTGTAGGGTGTTTAAATGTTCCTCTAGAGCCGTAACTCCTGCCGCCCTTGAGAACATCCTTTCCCCAGGCAGCTGACAGGTTTTCTCCATGGAGGACAAGTACTTTTAAATGACAGTCTTCCAGTCAGCCCTCCAGCAGTGTTTCTGTCTGATGGAAGGAATCTCACAAAATGAACACCTCCTTTAAGTGTGAGGTGGAACTTTGATTTGCTAGTGCTCAGATCAGCAAGGCAATCTTTTCTGGTTGAGCTTGCTTATATGAGTCTGTCTTTTGGGGCAATTAAGTTAGATGGCTAAATTTAGGGATCATAAAAACCACAGTATGATATGAAATAGCACTCTAAATGATTTATTAAATCATGCCAAAATATTTTCAAAATAAACTGCCTGGTTGACACCACTTAAAATTTTAAGTTAATAGGAGTTACCACTATGCGCGACAGAAACAAAACCAAGATACTTTCTTCAGCCCTTGAAGTGAATTTGATGTTTGCAGTACATACTTTATTTTAAATCATAAATCCAAAATACACCCTCCAAATGAAGTGAAAATCCCTTGATGCAATAATAAAAATGCCTTTGGAAAATGTTATTTATATCAATTTGAGAGGGGAAATCCTGGCTTCATTAAATGTGTGTGAATCTCTTAGAAAATATAACGCAAAAAGCACATATTGTTAAGTTTAAAACATGGATTTGACTGAATATCCTGTTACAGAGATTTCATTGGACACATTTCCCTCTTTCTTTTTCTCTTGACACAATACAATTCCCCAGTATGAAACTTCCAAACAGGTTCCACTGTGTTGGCTGTTAAAGCTTTTCCCTTGGAAAAGTCCAGGGACTGCAAGGTGAATTCTCAAAAAGTCCTGGATAGATTAAACAATTTTCAGCAGTCTTAATAAATACGTTTTCTGCGGATTGTGACACTCTTTAAAAAATCTTGCCAATCCTGCTTCCCATGTTATTGAGGACATACTTCACAAACAGTGATAGATACTCCTGCTACTGATCAAACCCATCATGTGCTGCAATGGAGAGACTTTCAGAGAAATCTTGCTTGCCCCATAAATTCTATAAATGCTGCTGAGGGCAATAACCAAATAAATAGCATAAATATGTGGAGAATTGGAAGGTCACCGAACCGTAGTCACTTCATTCCAAGCACAAGAGCAGTCAGCTGCGCAGTGAATAATTTTGTTATGAGGTGTCAGTGATTTAACAAGTTGGCCCAAAGTAGCTGGAATGTGGTGTGAAAGATTTCATCTCTGTTGGGCCGTGTTGCTCTGCATTGACTGGACTCTTGATCAGATGGCCAGCATTCCTGCATTTGCTGTATAAGAATCTCAGGAAAAAGTGACCAATCTGCTGTACTGTCTTATTCGTGAGCTTGTGGGTTTTATATGATTCTGAATGCTTTGCTGAAATAACTACCTACTTGAATTCTTTTGTAAAGCCTTTTAGATTTATAGAAGAATGTCCACATACCCATTAGGCTATGGAAAATAATGATATTGAGGAACAAGAAGCAATTTACTCAGATTATAAGAATCTGAGTACATTGACATACTCTGAGAATTGATACCTGGATAGATGAGTTGGCAATAGTCTAGGCTGGGACTGTAGCAAGTACAGGAGGGTTAAGTGCACACACATCCTGACCAGGTGCCTTGGAACCATTACTTATCTTCCTGGCATCTGGTTTCTCATCCATCTCTAGCACTCCAAAATGAGTATGTTGATTTTTTTATCCATAATACAGTAGAGATGAGCATATTTTCAAAATAGGTTCTTTGTGAGACTAATAACTATCTACAATTCACCAAATAACTATAATAAACAAAGTATGAAGAGGGATGATATTTCATACAAGAAAGCCTCTAAATGTTACTTTTTATTTGTTTTCTCTCTGGGTCATCTCAGAGAACTACTTATGTACTTGACAAAGAAAACAGTAGTCATTGGCATTCAAAAACCATCTACCGTTTTCTGTGTGCAAAGCACTAAGTCAGATACAAAGGTTTTGGCTGTAGATGAGGGAAATGTACTTTGATCTTCTGGAGTTTTGTAGTTGATCACAGAAGGCAGAATACTAACAATAAAAATAATATGTGGTGAGGGCTATGACATAATCCCACAGAGGCCTCCCAAATTCATGATTCTAAATAAGCTTTTATATGTCAGTGAGCATATGTGATCCAGATGGACTTTGGGATTATCTACTTCTTCATTTACGTTTTCAATTTTCATCCAAATGTTCACCCAAAGCAACTACTTCATAACATCATGCAGCTTTCACATGGCTGGAGGATCAGTCTGGATATGCAGACTGTTAAACTCACCATTAATTAGGTGCCAAGTGGGGGCGGGGCTAATGTATTTGTTAGGTGGAAATAGAAATTCAGAGTCATCTGTAGTTGGCGATTCTCTTCTTACTTATGTCATTTGCATTCTCTCTTCTCTTCCCTAGGACATCTACTTGGCCTCTCTCATGACGATTCCAAATTCTGTGAAGAGAATTTCGGTTCCACAGAGGACAAACGTCTAATGTCTTCAATCCTTACCAGCATTGATGCATCCAAGCCATGGTCGAAATGCACTTCAGCCACCATCACAGAATTCCTGGATGATGGTCACGGTATGTAACTCAAAGGACAACATAGATGCTCGAAAACAAATTCAGCTTTTTAGGAGCTTTGCATCATGATGGCTTCATGATCCTCAGATCATCCTGTGCGACAATGGTTGCTCGGACAGCGTCAGAAAAGATGCGAGCAAATCGATTGTTTCTTGGCATGCAGTGCCAGCATCCTTGGTGGCATTACAGCTGTGGTAATTTTTCTGTTGATTTAAAAAGTTCAAAAGGGAAACAGTGTGGGAGACCACACAGAATGCCTAGCAGTGGGTGCCCTGAAAGCCTGACTTTTATTTCCTCTTTCACCAGGAAGTTCCTGTAAGAACATTGGCTGACATCTTGGTTTGCATGGCATTAATATGACTCCCAGAATTTTTTTGTTGCATGCTATTATAGGGGTTTAGTTAAGTTGTAGGATGTAATTCTACTGGATTTTCTTTATAGCAACGTGAAACCAGGAAGGGAAGCTCTCTAGATATTCATTGACTAGAAAAATTTGATTTCATCCTGACAGTAGATTCTCTTGGAAGTGAAATAAAAACTACAGAACAAAAATAACAAAGCCATGGTGGGAAAAGACTTTGAGAACTTCAAAGGAAAATTTCTGGCTTTATCCTTTACAGGCAGTTCAAGAGAATAACATACTTTATTAAACTCTGTAAGACTAGGATTAGTGCTGTAAGTCATTTGAAAGTACAGAGGAAGTCACAATTTCTAGAAATAACAAATCCTACTCCCTAAGTAGTCTTCGAAACAAGCTGTTGCAAATTTCCTCTGGTCTTTTACTGTTTTAACATCATAGAAATGTGGCAGGCTGGACATGCACAGTTGGAAGGAATCCTTGAGAGCATATACTTCAACTTTCTCATCTTTCATAAAAGAGTGTGTCCTGTTTTCTTTCTGCTCTCTTAAAATGCATCGCTTTCTGAAACAGGTGGTTAAGTTTTGGGCTCTGAAGGTAATAATTTCCATAAACTATCTTATGAGTCATTATTCAAAGTAGGATCAAGAAAATCTATGATTGCCATCTTTAACCTGAGTTTCAAAAAGTCTTGATTTATAAACACCTGATTTCTTAATGTGTTAGGCATTTTGAACTTTGACTAAAGAGTGCCAAAACAATCAATAAATTAAATTCATTTCAAACACTGGGATGTTTCCTACAAAGTGCTTTTCATGTGGTTGTAGCCAAAATGTTTTCATTTTACATCATCTTTCCGTATATTACTGTTGAACTGGTAAAGCTCTTGTGGATACTAGAATTTGCATTTCATAATTTTAAAAGGAATCTAGCCCCTGCCATACTTGGACGTTCTCCCAATTCCAGCAGCATGGTGGTGCAAACCTGTCAACCTGGCACTCGCTCTTTAGCCTGGAGCAAGTGGATGGTGAGGGCCAGGGCAGCCTTAGATGCAGAGCAAAGCCATGTCTCAAAAATAAACAAACAGTTATTTTATCAATACCAAATAAATACCTTCAGTAGTAGAAAAGGTGCCCCATATTTCAAAGACATAGAACCACTACTAATACCCGTCTTTCTTTCCCTTAGACTAAAATAAAAATGGCAATTCTCTTTATTTTGGTTACCATGCTGACCAAATTCTGATATGGATGCTTCTGTGATCATCTCACTCTCAATGCTGAACAAGTTACTACATGAAAGAGTCTCTCCTTGGTAGAATCTTAACTCTCTACTCCTGATACTACCCTTACTGCTTCATTTTTAAGAAATAGCATGACTATTTTATTTTCAAATTGTATATTACACATGATAAAAGGCTGAGCTAAACCCTGAATCTCTAAATAAATGGATCAAGTTGTTAAGGCAGCAAATTCTTATGGCAAAAAAATAGGCCAGCTTTTCACCCCATGTACGTATTAGGTCAGTCACAAAGCCGTGTCGAATTGTATTGCTTTGGCTGTAATTTTAGAAGGATTCCTTTATTTCATGTTTGTGGAACTCAAGACCTCACTTTCAGCAATAACTATGCTTCCAACATTACTTTAACTTTTAACAGTATTTCTATATTTTAAAAAGTCTATAACCTGCTTGGTGTTTAATTTTCACCATGCTTCCATACTTTTGCGTCAGTTTCTGTTCAAAAGGACTTCTGATAGAGGCCAGCTAAGAACACAGTTATAGGAGAAGTAGATCATATTCATTTACACTAACAAAGATGGTCTGAGTCTCCCAGATGTGGATTAAATAAACAAAGGATTTGCCAGAATTCTTTGAATAAGAAAATATTTACTTATTTAATCAAATCTAGATACTTTCATTTTTGAATATGTTGATTTCTGTTAGGTGGTCTTTCATTTCAACCAAAAATGAAAAAATATATGTTTTCAATCACTTATAATGATGAAGGTAATTTCAGAATAAGGAAAAATAAGGAAAGGCGGTATGCAGTGGGACCTGAGCCATGGTTCCTGTCAAAAGATCACATGCATCTATAGTATTTCAGTAGTGTCTCTCTAGTGCTGTTATTTAAATGAGAGCTCAAAGAATTTAATAGCCTTGTAATTTTGATTTTAAAATACCTACAAGTCAGTTTAAATGCAAGTATGATAGCAGGAACTGGCAAGCCCATTTTTTAGATGATTGGAGCACTGATACTTGAACTACAAACTTAAGGAATCAAGGAAAAATCCCAAGTCCAAGATGATTTAAAAACAGGCACACAGACACACATTGGTTCAAAGACTAACAGATTTCACCACATCATAGCATACAACTTTTTTTTCCCCCGTTTTCTTTGTAGGAAGCCAATGAAGTAACCACTCAAAAAAACTGTGGTCAGGATCTAATGTTCTAGGCCATTAAAACCTTTTAGCAACACAGTATTCATGGGCCTGGGGAAGACTTCACACAGATAAACTGAGGGCAAGTAAGCTTGTTTGACAGTAAGAAAGTAACAAAATCAGTAAACTACAGACCTAAAAGCAATCCACCAACCAACAAATGAAAAGGGTGTAGTAACCTGGTCCCATTTTCCTAAATGTTAATAGTGTGGCATCCATCATGCTAGTCTCATTCCTCGAGAGACTAGCAGACACTGGCCAGATGCAGTGATTTATGCAGATATAAGATGGACTTTCAGTCATTTGGGAAAGTCAAATGGAGACACGCAGATAAAGGCAGCAAAATACGCCATGTTTAAGTGAGTGCTGTCACAAAACGTGCCCAGTGTTTTGATGGTGCCTGAACAACACATGATCTGGAAACACATGTTTGGTGTGACATCACATCCTTCCTGCTTGCACTTCCCACAGTGCAGAAGCAAAAGGAAGCTAGAGTAAAATTAAGCTCAAAGCATTTGATTTATTTTTAAAATTATTAGCCATAAGTAGCTAGATGTTTGCAGCACTCTACCACTGCCAGGTTTAAATTCATTAGTACTGAGTGTTTCCTGATTTGGGTCCAAGGGGAAACATGCAGTGGTTCGGTTATGACTGGGAAGCCAAAGTGCATACTCTAAAGTAAGTGTGTCTGGAGACTTGAGCTTCGGAACAGGAGTAGCCTTGCCTCGTGGGACTGCCACCACCCCTGGCCAAGGGCTTTACAGAAACATTGCAGTGTTTATACAAGTTAGCTGAAGGCAAGCTGGCTGGGAGTGTGCGAGCCTTGGAAGTAGGGGTAAGCACCAGCAGAGAAATTGTGCAAGGAAGGCAGGTGATTGAATTTCCTTTACCAAAGGCTTCCAAACCTTGAGTGAGGCCCAAGGAGATAGTTCTGTTTGCTGCATCCAGAATTCCTCTGCCAGATTATGAAAAAGACCAAGTGGGTACAGTTCAAGAACACCAGCAACCTGGGCTGATAAGGGAAATGCATGAATGGTTATTTTCTTATCATTTACTTAAAGAACTAAGGTTATGGCCACTCAACGAGTACAGAACTTTTGACAGAAAATAGTAATGGAAAGCTCTATGTCTGGAGTCTTTGTTAATTTCCAACTGGGGGAATAGCAATAAAGACATAAAACCAGCTTTTAAGGTAAAAATCAAGAAATTTGAAGCCTATTATGGCTATATCTTGATTTTTCGCAACAGATGTGTTTTTTTAAAATATGAGCAAATAAGCCATACTCTAAAGGCCATGATAAACTGTAATTTAAAGCTTTGTGTCAACATATATTATGGAGAACGCTTAACCTCACTCCCTCATGGTTATCTATGATGATGAACACATAATGCTTCCACCAGCTGCAGAAACTAGAATCACTTTCAGTCAGCATCATCTGTCCCTTTGGCAACATTCTTGTTCCTTTATCACTGGACCCAAAATGGTTTCTTGAACAGCAAGAAAATGCACTTTTCCCTGTTAATATTAGACATTCATCCAAGGGTCTCAAAGAAGGTGTGCAAAGACTGGAAGCAGAAGCTAGAAACAAATGGGGAGCAGAGAAAGTGTTGTGAGGTCTCAGGATCATTCATTGAGTTTTCCCAATTTATTTGGGTCAGTGCTCAATCTTATACCTGAGTGCCAGAAGAGAAGGAGGAAATAACCGCAGTGCTAAAAATAAAAAAAAAAGAGATGAAACCATTGGAAAAAAAAAAACCCTAGTCCCATAATTTCTACTTATAGTTAACAAGGAAGACAGTCCTAGACAACATCTGAGTGTTTTAGGTTCGAGGTTCTACTTCCTAGAGGCAAGCTGAACCTTCCTTCATTTACTGGTAGGCTGTAGAGCCCACGGAGAAACAACCATTCTTTTGTTTACCCATTTAAAATGACTCTTTTCAGGTTTCAGTTGTTGGCCTTGTTTTATATTTTTAATATTGTCTGCATGGGAAAACACGTACGTTATGCTTACATGCCTGCTGACTTTCCATCTGATACACACCAAATGTGAGAGTAGATGACAGGGAGGAGAGAACCGGAGAGAGGAGGGAAGAGAGGAAGGCACAATTTGGCAATCTTGAACAGAAAAAAAGCCCCAAGTAGAATTTCAGACTAAGTTAAACTTTTTAAATATGAAGTGGTTATGAAGAAGTGACCAAAAGTAAGAATTGAACAGATAAAGAAGAAATTAACAGTCAGTTGCATTCCAATAAAGGCCAAAATTAAAATGTTGAAAGAGAGGTCATTTTCTAGTTTCAGTCTCCCTCCAAACCATACGCACTTTTAAAAGTGGAAGACACAGATTGGATAATCCATTATCACGTCATTTTTAAATATTGTGTACTGTGAGCTTCATAGTTAGACACTGAAATGATTTTTGTCATTTCCTGGCATAAGGTTTCCATATGGTAGAGATGTTTGTACTATTTTGTTACAAAAGGAAATCATCAAATATAAAACAAAGTTACTAAAGTGCAGAAACTTATCTTTTTTAAAAAAATCAGTAAGTTAATGTCAATCATTCCAAGAAGGAAATCATTTTATTTTAAACAAGAAAATATCACTTTCATGTGACCTCTAAAAATAACGTTATTTTAATTGTACTGAGTTAAGCATTGTAAAGCCCTGTTTCATCTTGAAGTGTCCTCACCAAAGATCGATTCCAAACTGCTGGCAATCTACATTCCTCCACTCTCATTATCTCTTGTGAAGTAGGGTGGGTATCAGTGACTGCCTATGTATCCATCTTCAGATGATCACTTATTCTGTTTCACTATAAATACGGTAGACCTATGCCCTATTTGTCTACACAAGACTAAGTCTCTCCAGCTAATGTTATGCAGTCTATGGTCTGTCCTTTTTAGGGAAAAAAAAAAAAAACCAAAAAACAAAAAACACTGAACACAGCACTTTAAAAGACCTGGAAAGCATTCTCGCTGATTCTGAGATTTGTTCAGTGTTCTAACATCAGCAATCTGCTAAGGTTTCTCTGATTTACACAGCAGCCATTTGATGGAGCAATGAAGACAGTTTCCCAGAGTTCCAAAGTGCCTGCTCTTCCTGGGTCCTGTTAAGAACACTTAGTGGGGTTTTACTATCATTTCTTCCTATTGACTTGATGTTAATGTTTTCCTTTTAACTTGATGTTTTTCTCCCTAAGTTCTCTTTGGCGAGATCCTCATTTCTAATGCTTTTTCTGGCTGGCCTTAAAGAGCTTTACCTCTTCAAACACTCTGGCTCAGTTAAATGGTTTGCTATTTACTCATTTTCCTATAATGCCTCTATCACAGATGGACAAATAGGGGTACGCTGCTCTCTTTGTAGAAAGTTGAGTGCAGTTGTAAAAATGTTTGCAGTACTCTTGAAATGTGCTGAATAGTTATTTTCCCAGTGTAAATAAGGATTTGAATATGGAAGTTTTTCTTGGATAAAAAGCATTGACTTTCAGTTCAGTTGAACATAAAACCAACTGTCATTGTTTCATCTGTTTCTGTTCTTTTTCAAAAACTTTTCAACCTTTGCAATTCATAGTGAAAAAAGTAAGCATCTTGCAGATCCCAAAAATAAATTAGAGAGAGGTTAACTCACTTGGCTAAGAGCACACAAGCATGTAGTATTTCATCAGAAGGAGACTTTAGGCCAGCTCTTTCTAGCAGTAGATACAGTATCTATCATTTAAAGGATACCAACACCAACATGTTTCAGCCCCTCAGAAAGAAAATAAGACATCTTTTTATACACCTGAGACAACGTGGTATGCCAGGAGGATGGCAGCTCCTGAGCACAAAGCCCTAATAACTAAGTAACATTGGATACGAAATTGATAATTTATATTTCTTGACTTGTCTTTAAGATGAATAAACAGAGTAAGTCAACTTTCTGGGATTTTTCATATGAAATAAATAAGTTGACATATATTAAGAACACAGAATGTGTACCAAACGTTAGTTGTTATTGCTATTATAACCAGTGTGTGACTTGTATAATCAAATAAGAAAAATAAAAAAAAATCACACAAGCCAGTGGGCATCCATGCCTGAGTATTTGATAAGGAAAAAGAATAATTTCAGCTCACTGGTCCTGCATTCTAAGGGATGCATCTTGGGTGAAAAGGGGAAGTTCCAGATTTTATGAATTCTCTATAGCATCCTGGTTGCCTGGCCCCTACTCTAAGATTCCAGCTGCTTTTGGCTGCCACTCTGAATATGCAACAAGAAAATGATAAACAGACTTAAAGGGAAAATAAAGGTAAATATTAAGACTTTTCTGGTCCAAATTACCAAATATTCTTGCTTTTTTTTCCACTACTTTATTCTATGGATATTGACAGCCTTTTATTACAATTTTTACTAGTCTGTAAGAAATACTTATTTAGTTTTTCTTTCACTTTAGTGGAAGAAATTGAGGACATCCTCGGTATTCAATAAGCATGTACTCAATGAGTGCAAGAATGAACAATGACCTCTGATGTCATTAAGTGTTACTAGTGGCAAGGAGACAGGCTACAGGCACATGGGGAAGAGGTGATTTAGAACTGGTGAGTGGGATGTGTCATCAATGAGGTATTGCTCAAAGCTGTAAATGGCATAGTTAACTGTGAAGTTCATGATCAGCTCCTCCTCATTTCCTCTGTGACTGTTTTTCACAACTAAATATTACAAAACAGTCATGTAGAACAGTGGCACTGGCAGCCTTAACTCCATCATTATATCTGCTCCAAGAGTGCATCGCTCTAAGAGAATTCTAGAATCCAAACAGAGGATCAGCCCTTTTCATTGCATCCCCAAGGGCACCACTCTGCATGCAGACTTGTAGGTACATCATGCTTTTACACCTCATGGAACATTTAAATTTTTAGGGTCCTGATCATAACAATTTGAAACCTAAACCCGGGTTGATTCTGAATCTTGATTATTCTCTTAGGTAACTGCTTGCTAGACCTACCACGAAAACAGATTCTGGGTCCTGAGGAACTCCCGGGACAGACCTACGATGCCACCCAGCAGTGCAACTTGACATTTGGGCCTGAATACTCTGTGTGTCCTGGCATGGATGTCTGTGCCCGGCTGTGGTGTGCTGTGGTGCGCCAAGGCCAAATGGTGTGTCTGACCAAGAAGCTGCCTGCTGTGGAGGGGACGCCCTGTGGGAAGGGCAGAATCTGCCTGCAGGGCAAATGTGTGGACAAAACTAAGAAAAAATATTACTCAGTAAGTGGTTTTCTTGTCATCTAAAGCCTCTAGACCCAACACAGGAAGTGCTTTTCCGGACATGCATGGTCATTGTCATCAGAGGGGATTCATTTCCTAGCTAAACGATTTTTTTCTCCTTCAATAATCTATTCAAAGTTCATCTCCCACTCACAGCAGCCTTCCCAGTAACCAAACACAGGAACACATGCCACTGACAGGGATTTCTTGGCAAATTGCAGCATTCCACAAACAAACCCACATTGACACTCAAAGCAGAGCCTCTATGGTGCATTTTGGAAGCTCACTTTTAAAATCCTCTCACCAAAGTTATCAGAATGTGTCCACTGAAATTTGTGCAGAAGCAGAGACAGAACAGACACCATGGTCCTTGATGGTCTCTTGTAAGATTCCAAATGGTCACTTTTTCCTGACAGAAAATCCATGTAATGTTAGGAGCTATGGTACCCCAGAGGTTGCCGCCAAGACATGTTCACAGTGTAACACACAATCCACATTACCTGTGTCTTGTCAGACAACCTGACCCAGGTAACCAGGAGCTTGTATTTACTAGTCAAAATAGCTCATACTGTAACACCTGTTATAATCTCCCAGACTCCTCCTGCAGTGTCTTCACAGGAAGAAACCTAAAGTTTGGTACCTAGGGTTACCTTTCCATGTGGAGTGTGTGGGCACACAAGCTGAAGATGCCTCACATTTTCTGTCGTATCTAACTAGGATTGTAGCAAGCCCAGCTCAAAATGCATTCATGTATTGTAGCTGGAGAATTTTTCTCCAGCTCCCGCCACCAAGTCCCGCCAGTCCCAGAGCCCACTTATAAAATAAACACACAAACTCTTATATTATTTAAACTGCTTAGCCATTAGCTCAGGCCTGTCATTGTCTAGCTCTTACTCTTATATTTAGCCCATTTCTATTAATCTTTACTTTGCCACATGGCTCATGGCTTACTGGTACCTTACATCTTCCTTGTCCTGGCGGCGGCTCCAGGCAGTCTCTCTCTTCCTTTCCTGTTCCCTCAATTCTCTTCTTTGTTAGTCCCGCCTATACTTCCTGTCTGGCTATTGGCCAATTAGAGTTTATTTACATATAGCGATATCCACAACAATGTATGAGGCAGAATCTTCATAGACAGAATGTGTGATGTCAGCAGTGGGACCAAAGAATTTTAGGACTACATCAAAGGAAAGAAATGTAAATGAACAACATCATACAAAGCCATCAGCATAATGCATTTCATTATTGGTCCAAGATGAAAGCAAAAAAATATTAACAGGGATCTATGATTATTAACAGGAGTTTTACGGTATCAGAAGGCAGGATATAAAATGGCCGGAGAAAACAGGATGCAATCCTTGCCATGTGCTCATTACTTAGGGTGATACTTTTGATCCTGTACTGCTAAAAACAAGGTCCTGAAGCCGATGACTTGCTTAGCACCAGAAATGGGCTGCAGTCCTTCAACTGGAGCATGAGCAGTGCCATCCGCTGGGATGATACATGCAAACGACTACAATGTGCATATGGGAGATTTTTCCAACCAGAGTTAAAAGATCTCCTGTTTTCTATTTCAGACATCAAGCCATGGAAACTGGGGATCCTGGGGCCCCTGGGGCCAGTGTTCTCGCTCATGTGGGGGAGGAGTACAGTTTGCCTACCGCCATTGCAACAACCCTGCACCTCGAAACAGTGGCCGCTACTGCACAGGAAAGAGGGCCATATACCGCTCCTGCAGTGTGACGCCCTGTCCACCTAATGGTAGGATGCTCTCGGTAACAACATGTCAGTATAAACATGTGTCATGTGCAGTTCCTATTTTAGTAGAAATAAACAAGGGAGGCCAGAGAAGTAGTATTAATCTCATACTAGATTGATCCACTAATGTGTAAATGAGTAAGAAATATGTGAATGATTTTTGAATTAGTATCGCAGACAACAATGTCACCAAGGGACTGAGAGAGAACTTTTGTTTTCAACTCTGTTTATACCAAGATACTTTAAACGTTGCTGCATGGAGAGCTCTTCAATGCAGAAATCATTAACATTTTCTCTTAAAGTTAATAAGGTATAAATGTTACACGTTTTGTTTTCTAGGTAAATCTTTTCGTCATGAACAGTGTGAGGCCAAAAATGGCTATCAGTCTGATGCAAAAGGAGTCAAAACATTTGTGGAATGGGTTCCCAAATATGCAGGTGTCCTGCCAGGAGACGTGTGCAAGCTTACCTGTAGAGCCAAGGGCACTGGTTACTATGTGGTCTTTTCTCCAAAGGTAACTAGCCCTCTCTGTCCAGAACAGTGGCACTCTGGGTAGAAATTGCTTCATAGAGTAAAGTCTATAACTGTCAAAGGGACACAGTCATGATTTTTAGGACAGTTAGACTTGGGAGAGTTTCATTTTTATCTCTATAATTTGTGTATTTTTCAAACTTTATACATTGGACTAAAAGCATTTTAGCAGAACAAGTACGTGCTTTAAAAATTAATTTTTGGAAAGCATAGTTTTCCCATTGTCTGGGAAAATAAATTATGATACTAACATCAAAATAGTCTAGAAAAGAATATGCATTTTCCCAGGCAAATTTTGTAAGAGGACTGTTGGGAGGAAAGGTTTCTATTTTCCAGCTATTTGAGAATTCATGGATTCAGTCTGAAATACAGGTTTTAAAGTCATTGTCTCTGACCCAAGACTTAGAATTAATCTTAGGCTTTTACCATGAACCAAAGTCCTTCTAGTCACTTAAATTATAAGATATACATGTGGTTACTCTTCATTTTTCACAGATAAATATTTTCAAAATATACTAAAGGAATTTTTCATTATTTTCTGTATGATACAGCAATTTACAAACACCATTTATCAAATTTTCAAACATATGATACATTTAAAACATCCCTGAAACCAGCCTTCAGCTGTATCTGTATACCTATGTCTCTATATCATATATCATTGAAAAGTCAGCCAATGTCCAAGTCATAAATACATTAATATATCATACCTATTTACTTACAAAGAAATATATTTCCTTAAAAGAAATACACTAATATATCATATCTACTTACTTACAAAGTGATACATTTCCTTAAAACATTATATAGAAATAAAAACAAAAAGCTTGAAATATAACTGGGAAGAGAATTATTAATACTTTAGAGACCTTCTACTTCAGTTTACAAATAAACACACAAACTCACATACTCACATGTCTGAAGGAGTCATAGGCACACAAATTTAAAATGCATATATATATATGAGGAATATGAGTATGCATGCACATAAGCATACCAGTTTCTGTTCATGCTATGTTTAAATGGCTTTGGAATAACAACATATACTACTTCCTGTATTCAGAACCAAGTATTCACTCTATTTTCAAACCTTTTGGAAACACTCCCCCCCAGGTTCTGTTTCCTGAACAAATCTGTCTGTCTTTCCTTTGATGCCTGAAGGTTCAATATACAATGACCATGACAGATTTTTAAATAAGTCTTAATTTTCAAATTTGCTGCTAAAGTAAAAGTTACACAACAAAGGATGAAAAAAATCTTTGTATTCTTAAGCCTGGTAATGGTCAGATCTGTACAGAAGCGATAGTCTTCTAGGAAGTTAAAAGATCATTGTAAAAGCCAAAACGATACAGTAGGCCTGTGTTATGAATACAAACAAGAAGATGAGTAACTTGGACCACCAAACACATTAGGCAAGAAATTCAAGAGAAAAAGTGCATAACCAAATCTTCTTAAGAAAAACATATTTGGGGTTTTTTTTTTCACTTAGAAATTCCTGGAAACTGAATGATTGATTGCTTTTGGATGGTTTAGTTTTTAAGAGTTATTTTATTTTTTAATTGTGTGTGTGTGTGTTGGTATGTGTGCGTGAGAGCAGGTGGCTGGGGAGAGCAAATGCATCAGATGCCCCTGGAGGTGGAGTTACAGGTTGCTGTGAATGACCTGTCAAGGGTGCTAGGAAATGAAGTCTAGTCTTCTGCAAGAGCAGTATGTGTTCTTAGCCTCTGAGCCATATCTAGATTATTTTTGAATGTATAATTTATAACAATAAAAAGTTTGGAAATTACAACTTTTTCTTTAAGTAAAAGAACCAAATCCCAGAGCCCAAATATCCCTATTGCTGATATCTTTGTCATATACAGGTTACAGATGGGACTGAATGTCGGCCGTATAGCAACTCTGTGTGTGTCCGAGGGAGATGCGTGAGAACTGGCTGTGATGGCATCATTGGCTCAAAGCTGCAATATGACAAGTGTGGAGTATGTGGAGGGGACAATTCCAGTTGTACAAAGGTTATTGGAACCTTCAATAAAAAAAGGTAACATGATAGCAGCACCTTAGCACTCATGTGAATTAAACAAGGTTTTTAGACTCCTATGAAGTTGATACAGGAGATTCACATTACCTCATCAGCTCTTTGTAGGAGAAGGTCTAATGTGGCTTCAGCAATGCTTTCTGCATATGAGAAGGGGAAGAGAAGAGATGAATAGGTCTCTGTGGCTGGTAGAAACTTTAAATGCCTCTGGAAGCAGATAAACTACAACAGCTGTGGAACCAAGGTCTTAGGATTAGAGAGCAAAAGGAAAAAGCAGACGCTGTTCCATAATGTGGTACCCAACAAATCTGCCTTTCCTAAAGCCTCATTTAGAAGGGAAGATTGGCTTCAGCCTTAGCTATTTTTACATTTTTAAGTTTTATTTGGTGTGTGTGTAGATGTTTGTCTGTGTGTATGTCTGTGCACCGCTTGCATGCCTGGTGCTGGAGGAGGCCAGAAGAGAGAATTTGATCCCACAGAAGTGAAGGTACAGAAAGTTGTGAGCCACCATATGGGTGCTGGGAACCAAGTCCTCTGGAAGAGCACCAGCAGTGCTCTTCTAGCCACTGAGCCATTCTTCAGCCCTTTTATGATGTTTTTAATTTATTCTTTGAATATTTCATACTCGTATACAGTGTATTTTGGTCACACCCACATCCACTCCTCCAACTTCGACCGGACATGTTTGCCTCCCAACTTCACATTTCTTCCTTCCTCTCCTCCTCCATGGCTTCCATTGATTGGTTGTTTTGTTTTGTTTTGTTTTGTTTTTTCTTTTTGAGATGTGGCCTTGCTACGTAGACCAGGAAAAGCTTGAATGTCTGGTCCTCCTCTTGCCTCTGTGCTGGGATTCCAGGTATAAGCCACCACTCCTGGCTCCCGTTGCTGTTTTTATAGCAAACAATTTCTCGCAGGACAGTGTGTTTTTCTTCAGAAAACATTGCTCCCTGCAAAATGTAAGTTAATTGGGGTGCTGTGGCAACAATCCCACTTTACAGGGAATGATCTGGTTTCTGTCCACTCCATAAGGACAGACACACAGCAATGTCTCCTGATTCCACCCTTCTGCTTTAAACACAGGAGACTATAAATTACAGATTCTGGAATCAAATATAACAGTGCTGTCAAAAGGATGGCTGACTTAGCTAAAGGGTCTGACAGAACCCAGGGTTATTTCTTCTTTGTGAAACTTCTCCCATGCAGGGTATATAGGTGGAGTATGCCTGCATGCCAACATAGGTGCTTGGCTTTCTTTAGCTTGTCTTTGATCTGCCAATTATATCAACAAGAGTTAATTAAAAGGGCTAAGTATCACACTAATTTGAAAAAAATGTAATTATGATTGATACAATGTTACAATGCATGGATGGAGAATTATTCTGACTATAAGTATGTATTATTAATCTCGCTAAATAATGAAATCCAAATCATTTGACTAGGTTGGGCCATCTACAACAACCCTGCAGATCCAGGAATATTTTGTACCTTTCCACATTTCAAATACACAAAACAGCTTACAGATTAGCACCTCAAACTTTTACATTACAGATGAGTAAACTAAAACTTAGAACTAAGACTTATGTAATTCACCATAGTGGGTGAATTTCAGAATAAAGCAGAAGCTATAAATGAGATCATAGGTATATGGGGCATTTTGTGATATAAGAAAGGAGAGGAAGAGAGGGAAAGAAAAAGAGAGCTAAGGATGGTAAAAGAGGAAAAGAAAGAGAATGAGGGGGGAAAGAAAGAAACTTATAAAAGGAATAGAAAAAGAGATGAAGATGATGAGAGAAAGAAATAATATGACTTGAGGAATCTAATTTTTAAGGTAATACCTCACACATTGTACCCTGTGTGTCCTTCTACATAAAACTTAAAACCACTTTTCAAAGTGCTAAATGCAACACTTTGAAGTTTTCTGAATTTATAACTGATATATGTACATTTGAAGTTACATGTGGTGATAAATTCATGATGAAGACAACTGACATGCATGAAATCCCTACTCACAATGGTAATATATAACAATTAAAATTAGTCAAGGGGTCTGGCTTTTAAGCCCAGTATTGACAAGGAAGAGCTCTGTAATAAAGTCTTTGAAGATATTTATTATATTCTCATGTCATGTTCCTTTAGAGTACAACGTGACATCATCTCCAACAGTTGACCTTGAAGCTCTTGTAGGATTATGTATCATCTATCAATATTACACACTGCCAAAATAGTTGAGGAAAAAGTATTATACACTGTGTTATATAATATTATGAACATAAATATAATGAATTCAGTTAGACAGAATCAGCGATACCCCAAGCAACTCTGCTCTTCCTAACCCTCAGAGGTTCTGATGCATGTGTGAGATGGGTACTCTAGATTAGACCCATGGTAGACACAGAAATGCATTTGGGAATGAGCTTCCCTCTTCAAGTCAGGGGATATAAACTTGGATTTTTAATCTATAATCTTGAACCTTGAGTAAGAATTAGAGACTACACAATTTAATTTCACAGCAGCCAGTGGATCTGCACATACAATGGCATTTCTATTTAAATAACTGGGAAATGTTTAAAGTCATATTAAGTAATAATATACCTTTAAGCTTTATTATGGTCTCTTATAAAAGCAAAATTTTTGTCAAATGATGAGAGCCCTTCTTATTGATACACTCTCCTGGTACTTAATTAATGTGTGTGTTGTGCTAGCGTTCAACAAGGTTTGTGAATATTAGAGATGGTCTTTGTTGCTCCTGAACATATGATGTATCTTTCAAGACCTGCTTATATTTTTACACAATAAAAGACCTTATTCAATTTATCATAATGTTGGGTGAAGACTAAACATTCAGAAAAAAACTGTAAGGCATTAAAATTATTTTTTTCTTAAATAATAGTAAGTACTCATGATCTAGTGACAAATTTTTACCTCATATTTACCTTTTCGCCCCATAAAATCTAGTATGGCTTCTAGAAGCAGAGCCTCGATTCAGGAAATAACTAAACCTGTGTTCTTAAACAAGTCAGTATATTGGAGGAACATGAAGATCTCTGACAACTGACCCTGTAGCCCACCTTGGAAGACAAAGGTTTACCTGGCCTGGGGTATAGTAATAGGGCTTACTAATATCTGCTGATGAGTCCATTGTCAGACACATTAATTATTTCTATGAGATTAACTGAGGGCAGATTTGTCTATTTATAGTCACATTTACCTTGCGCCTAAAAAAACATAAAATACCTATGTAACTATGGTACAGATTGATAAAGATGCAATGACTGAATAAGTCTCTTAATCCACTTTTAAAATAAGTGTAGGTTGCTAGCATCATCCTAATTTTGAATATCTCAGTAAAAACAGACATAATGTAATATCACACTGCAATTTTTTATTTGTCCTATCAAAAAAACTTAAAGCCAATTTAAACTTGGGCTCTGAAATACACTAAAAGTTTGTGTAAGATGTGGGGGAAACCTTTAGAAAATTTCTATTTGTTTATCCATGTCTAGGCATATACTAATTCTATCTCATTGCCCCTTTCTTTTCTTCACCTCCCATGTGGACATTCTTGCCTACAGTAAGGGTTACACAGACGTTGTGAGGATCCCCGAAGGAGCAACTCACATAAAAGTCCGACAATTCAAAGCCAAAGACCAGACTAGGTTCACTGCCTATTTAGCCCTAAAGAAGAAGAATGGTGAGTACCTTATCAATGGCAAGTATATGATCTCCACTTCAGAGACTATCATCGACATCAATGGCACAGTCATGAACTACAGTGGGTGGAGCCACAGAGATGATTTTTTGCATGGGATGGGCTATTCAGCCACAAAAGAAATTCTGATTGTACAGATTCTTGCAACAGACCCAACGAAAGCTTTAGATGTCCGTTACAGCTTTTTTGTTCCCAAGAAGTCCACTCAAAAAGGAAACTCAGTCATTAGCCATGGCAGCAACAAAGTGGGACCACACACTCCACAGCTGCAGTGGGTGACAGGCCCATGGCTGGCCTGCTCTAGAACCTGTGACACAGGCTGGCACACCAGGACGGTGCAGTGCCAAGATGGAAACCGGAAACTAGCAAAGGGATGCCTTCTCTCTCAGAGGCCTTCTGCATTTAAGCAATGTTTGCTGAAGAAATGTTAGCCTGTGGTTTGTTCCCATGCACAAAGATAACTGGAGGATCATCGCAGATGTCATTGTGGTGAAGACACGGCCTAACCAAGGCACAGAAAGTGGTGCATCAGTGTCGTGGTCACTAGGAGTCGAATTATGGGCAGAATCTGCTCTCTGCGAACAAAACATGTACACTACTTCATGTTATGACGGTGCACTTGAAATACAGAAAGCGTGGGGGTTTTGGAACATCCTTGGGCCTACACAAAAGGAGACACGCAATGATGAATGTAGACTCGAGGACAGTTGAAGATGGCAGAGTAGTTTTGTCACCTACCTCTTATAGAATGTCTTCAAAGGCATCGTGATCATGTCCAGACATGACACACAGCTTATTTTTACCGTTTGTAAATGCATCCACCCTTGGAATGTCACTTTATAGCCTTGGTCCTATTGATCTATCTATATGTATATTTCAATAAGAAAGTATTTGACCAAAGTAGGTCTGCGGCTGTTTCAACTACCAGCTTCCAGAAAGAGCTGTGGAAGATTTACTGGAAATTAAGACCTTGCTGCTGTTAAACAAGATTTTGTGTATTGTCTGACTGCAGGAGATAAGGTTTTAGTCAAAAAACATTTTGACAGCAAACATCTTCTGAGAAATTCTAAAAGGGGAAAGGATCTGTGTGTATCTGGTCATTTAAACACATCCTCAGGTCCATGTACTCTAACATTTGACTGTCTGTATTTTTTTCAGGCAGCCAGCCAAATTATTGTATCATTGTGGTGTAGAAATTGTGTTTTCCTGTGTATATGTGATCAATATCCAAGGGTCTTAAACATTAGTTTGCTTATATTGGAATTTAAAAGAAAAAATATGTCACTATGTTTTCAATTTATAGTTTCACAACAGCTTACTTTCTGTGGCTCCCAGCTAATATTTCACAATGTGTAGTAAACGTAAAGAACACACAGCATCAAGTTATCTGTCACATCCAGCACCTTCAGTACCAGCATACCTCTTCTCAGCCAGCCTTCAAAATGTGTTTGTGTTTGCTTGTTTGTTTTTCCCAAGAGTTGGAAAAGACTTATATTCTGTATTGACTGGGTCTAACAGTAATATTAAAATCACTTCATGTTTAGTCTCATCTAAAAGGAGTAATCGATATTAATTCAATTAATTCAATAAATCAAACTCATTAGCATTAATAAGACTGTTTCCACATCATAGGCAATCATCTCATAATTAAAAAAACAAGTATATACCTACTGTATTAGAGAATTTTCCCAATTGCAAAGTGTTTGACTATACCAGTGAATGTATAAATAATGAAATTTAAGGGTTTTCAGGAAGTCTCTTGCCTGTGCAGGAAGGTTGCATATTAAAAATATTTAATAATCATAAACAGAAAATATTCTTTAGACTATACACTGCACAACTCCCCTTGGATAACTCCAATAATATAGCATGTTTTATTCCACTGAGATTTTTTTCATTTGTGAAATACTGCAAAGCAAATTGTTTTAGATAAATTTTATAGTGATCATACCAAATGTGCCTACTGTTAAAGATTTGCATATATGGATTTTAGGAAATCCTGACTGGAATTCCACTAAATGTATGAGAGTTTATTTTATTATAGGATATTTTAATATAAAAAATTATGTAATTGATGACTCTATGTCACCTTTATTTCAGCAGACCAGAAAGAAAAGAAATTAAAATTAATTATACTGTCTTTTTTTAAGAAATTATTTTGTGAAATAGATCAATTCTCTTCCAAACCAATCATCATCCTTTAAAATCTCAAAGCCTGGTCTCTTTAAATAAAGAAATTCAACATATATCAAACTGGTGGCCAATATTGATTGGAGGTCTCCAAATATAGAGCAGGAAATCAATCCAGTCAAACTCATCAGAAAACAAAAAAGTTAAAGATCACATTGATTATTTAACTGTACAAATAGAGAATAAATAGTTTAATGTAACTTTTTCCAGTTTTGAAAATAATACGAACCAAATAACAGTTCAAATGTGACAAAATTCATATTTTTATCTTTTGTGGTTATTTTTAAAATAAAATAAAGCATAAACATGATTGTCACCTACTCTGCTTCCCCATATGACCTTCATAGATTTTAATAAGATTTTTCAGTGGTTTGCTTTTCCCTACAATAATGAAGTTTTACTCTTCACATTGGAATAGTTCCAGCAAGGACAGAATGATCAAACTACTATTCTCTGTCTGAAGGAATTCTCTCTCCATTTTAAAGCGAGAATCCTACATGGACAGGGGAATGTACATAAAACTCCTAAGGAAAGAGACACAGCAAACTGAGATTCAGAAAAGGGGAGTTGTCAGAGAAGGAAAGGGTGATGGGTGGTGGAGGGAAACCCATATTCAGTCCAGTTTGATTATGTACCATGTCTTCCATCTTCCCATTGTGTATCTTGAATTGTTAAAAGACCTTGAATTTAGGATGATGAATAAATATGGGCGGGACAATGCTCAGGTTACAAAACTCCTAACCTCACTTGCATAAAAATCACTCCAGAATAAGTTTCATTAAGTGCAAGAGAGCCCAGAATGAAAGAATGTCTGGTCATTTTACAACAGAAAAAGCTGTGTTAGCCCTCCTTGTTGCTTAGAAGCATAAGAGCATTGTTATAATTATTTAACAGATTCAGCATCCATTGCCTTCCTGTGGAAACAGTTTTAAACTAAGAATTAAGAGATGAATCACAAATGAACAGAAAAAAGTTGCAGCACTGAAAAAATAAGTAACTTATTGTTTTTGCAACTGCTATGTGAATTTCTGTGATGAAATTATTTATTCTTATTTAACAAAAAATTATGTGCAAATTCTTCTATATTTAAAATGTTTTGCTATTGTCCTATTTTTTTAATTTATGCTTCTTGTTTCTGTATAAAGTGCACTTTGTGAGTTTATATAATATACAGCACTGGTGGCTTTTGTATTTTTTTTACAGAAATCTTTCTGTGTGAAGCAAGTGTATGTGTGCATATTCCTCATGTGTTTTTAATCTTCCATTTTCTTAAATTTAGTCTTTCATGGCTAGAAGTGCTCCTTACTCATCACTATATTAATAAGTCATTCAAATCCCATTAACATTGACTTTTTTTCAGGTCACAAGTTTAAAAATGTATATTTAATCAAGCAAGTTGCAAGTTTTTAACCAGAGGATATATATGGCTGATAAGCTTCCCACAGAAGCTAAGCCACAATGGAGGATCTGATATAAAACAGTCATAGTGGTACAAGCCTCAATCCCAACACTTAGGAGGCTGGAGTGGAGGTTCATGAGTTCGAGGCCAGTGTGGGATACATAACTGAACCCTGTCTGGGGAGAAAAAAAAAACAGAATCAGTTTCATTTACGTCACTGATAAAGATATACAAGGAGCTGTTAATGCATTATATGAAAGTCATGTACTCACAACTTCTAAGTGAATTTAGGAATGATAAACATAAAGTCTTACAGCTTTAGAAAGAGGTCCCCAAAATACTCTGAATTAGTATCTCCTGTCTCTAGACATTCTATAGATGATCTTAAACAACATGGATTTGTGTGATGTTGATAGTATGAGTCACAACTTTGTCTGTGGGTATAGATGGACACTGCAGAATGTGACCTTTTACTGCTATCAAACTGTCCAGAGTGACAGGACCTGGAGCTAGCAGGCACAGCTCTGGTAACAGAAGCTCATCTGTGACTGTGATTGCACATTCCAGTTGTGGCAATAAGGTCAAGCACTCTTGGACCCACTATGCGACTCACTGGGTCAATCCCTGCCTCTCATATTCCTCCACTGGTAGCTTCTTTGTTAGCAAGTTAACAAGATCAGTGAAACAAATGGGAGCTATAGGCAGCTTCAGAAGTCCAAGGTGTTCACTATGACTACAGCTCATTGTTAGATATATGTTAAGTACAATATTCTACTTAATTCTACTCATAGTTGACAACTCTGTAAGATGGCACTGTCATAATGTATAAATATCACTCATCTCTTTACAGTGAAACACAGGGTCATACAAATGCATTACATTTTTTGAGTTTTTCATGGCTACAATATAAAAGAAAGAACCATAAGAACAAAACAGATCATTCAAGACAGATGCAAAACCATATTTAAAGAATTTCATCATTGAAAAACACAGAAAAGGAACTTGTATGGTTTCTATAGTATTTTTCTCATTGACAAAAATTTATAGTTCTAGAAAATCAAACACATAAATCAGTCTGAATAGTCAGCTAAAATGTGCTAATAATTCCGTATTAACATGAACTATAGACATCGCTTATTGAATCATATTACCACAAAGCACATCAGTCTATAATCAAGCTATAAATTCCATTCAATCAAACTATGGGGATATATTGTAATATGGGTCTATTCATTCATTATTCAGTCCGTGCACAGGAATAAAAATGTTCAAATCAGCAAAAAAAAAAAATCCACCTAATAAATTCTTGATGTCGAATATAATTCTAGTGCAAGTCTTATGGGGGATATAATGGGCATTTATTTATGTTGGAAGAGAATGAAACTTTGACATTCATATTAGAACACACAGTCATAATCTGTTAATATATCAGCACCTTTTCAATATGTTTGGTCTTAGTCCTTACCTTATGGTTATACTAACCAGCATATGTAGACTACATAGATTAATAGAAAATATAATACTGCTCCATCTGATCCATCACCCTGTAAAGCAACACCCCCAGTGACTCAAGAGTCTAACTCCAAGGAGACCTGTCCTCAGAACAGACTGTTTTCACTCCATTTCCCTTTCCTCGTCCAGTGAAAAACTGCTATTGTAACAGAGGTGCTAACATCTTTAGTGGTTAACTGTCAAATATAGTATCTCTGACTTAGTTTTAATTTCAATATGATTCTACAATGTACAAGAACGATCTCTAATCTTTTTGTCAAGGCCAGGCACAATTTATTCCTCAGAGTCTGAGAAGTCAGCGTATTTAATGGTCATTCTAATCAAAGATATATGTGAGGGCACTTACAATGTCATCAAAACTTGAAGAGAGACAGATGAGAGTTTGATCTTGGTATTTCTGAATTCCTAAGCTGTCAACAGTTCCCTGAAATATATGTGTGTGTTTTCTTTTTAAACTTTGTAATATGTCATGCCATAGTCAACACTTAGTGCCTAGGTCTCAACCTCTTCTAAGCTTTGCATTGCAAGTACTGGTATCATACCTCTATACAAAGAATATATGTAGATTAGGGGTTATCACCAATGTGTAGTATTGTAAGGTTAGACTTCTGATTGAGAAATGTATGATCTTTTCATGGCAGTTCTGCAGTGTACATTCAGATGTGGCACAGACATTGCTGGTTCTTCTTACTATAATCAAGAGCTAGTAAAGACCACTTACATTTAGTAGTGGTCTATTGATTGAATGGTGAGAAACATACATAGTTTTTAGAGTAGACATTACAAGTAACTAAGTCAATGATAGAAATACGCCCCATGTGGCATAAGCAGTGACATCAATACTTAACTTTTATATTGGTGTCTATGAGGAAAGCCAAATAATAAACCTGAATAGTTATAGCTCAGACTTTTAAAGTCTTGAAACGTATTTTCCTGATAAAGAAGAATAATGAGGCTTTACATAACATTACTTTCTGGAAATGAAGGCATGTGATGCATTTGTATGACCAAAAATCCTAGAAAAGTGAGGCAGGTCTTGATTAAAATGTCTCCTTAGGTTTGACAAACTTCAGGTTGGATTCAGCTATTCAGAGCATTGCTTTATCTCATTCTACAGTCCACACCAACTCTCCTATGCAGGAAAATACTTGAACTGAGCTGTTTGGACCTATACTGTAATAACTTTTCATTGAGGAATACTATCCTATTTTGTGAAGCATTTTCCTGTTTGAAATTAAACTGTAAATCTAAACGCTGTTTCGGTGGGCATAATAAATAGAAATTGTAAACTAGGTCAAAGCATGTACTGTATATAATATGACTTAGAGTTGGAGAGTATTATCCCTTTGTTTTTAAATATCTCACAACACTTGTAGCATAAAACCAGGTCTCTGTTATTTATCTCATTCATCATCTACTTGAGCACAAATAGGATTTTTTTTGTTAGCTGAAAGAGTGCATCTCTGGCATGTAATTTCTGGTCAGTGTATCAACTCCTAAAGTCTGTTCATTATTGAAATGCAATGATAAGCATCACAGCTGGATTATAGTTATACATAAACTTACTACAGGTATAACCTTAAGGAGTTAAGATTTTAAAGTAAGCCTAGATTCTTAGGAGAAATTTACTAGACGCTCTACATATTTGATGGTAAGTTTATAAATTAACTGTCCAGTGCACATTGATTCTTTTTAAACTATAACCATTGATGCTTAGTGAAGATTCCAAACACTGGATTTCCCTCTGATACCAAGCAATATTTTATAACTATGATACTTCAAATTTCTTGCAATGTTTCATTAATTCTTTAAGGATTTCATAATCCCCTCTCCCTTGACTCTTCCCATTCCCACCCTCTCAGCCCCTTCCCCATTTCCTCCACAGGGTTTTGGGATTTCTTCTTCTCCCCTGCCTCCATTGAGCCCAGTTTCTGTTGCCCACCTAGTCTTAGAAGTAAGGTATGCCCTGGTAAGTGGTCAAACTACAGGGTGTTACATCATTAAAAAAAAATAATAAAATAAAAGCATTCATCTGTTCCTGGCAGCTATCAAGAGCTAATAGCTCCGCAGCTAGAAGGAAGGCTGCATGACCACCTTGCCTGCTTCATGCTGAGACTTTGTCAGGCTGGAACCTGTGAAGGTCCTGTGCATCCCGTCATGAGTGTGAGTTCACATGCACATGTGATCTGCTGTAGCTCAAAAAACAGTTTCCTTGATGTTATCAACCACCCTGGGCTGTTACAATCTTTCTGTCCCCTCTTCTCTGAAGATTCTTGAGCCTTTTGGGAGAAGGTGTGTCGTAGGAATGCTCCATTTAGAGCTGAGTGCTCCACAGTCTTTTATTCTCTGCACATTGACTGAGCATCTCTGTGTTAATTGCATCTACTGCAAAGAGAAACTTCTCTGAAGAGCGTTGAGGAATGCTCTGATCTATAGGTTATCAATAAGTTATTAAGGGAGAACTCAATATTATTATTCTACTAAATGGAAAAAGTCTGATCTATAGGTTATCACTAATTCATCAAGAGAGAACTCAATACTATTATTCCACTAAATGGACAAAATTTAAGATTCTTAAATTTTATGCTTAGTAATTTCTTTTAAGAAATTATATTTAAAATTATACAGGTGGCATAAAACTTATCCATTCTAATATGGCTGAAATTTCTTAAGCATTTTATTGGCTGAGGCCCTATAGCAAACACTGCATGAAATTTTTAGTATGCTTTATCTCTATGACCTGATAAGGTGGTCTCAAGATCCCAGTATTGAGAATGGCATGGCAATATGACAACTATAGCCCAAGAGACATGTGCTATTGAGCACTCCTAAGGTAATCATTATTTGTTGCCAGCATCTTTAAATGCAGATGCAAAGGCTCCTAACTGTGAGTCTGAGAGAGAAACTGTAGCATTAATAGTTGGCTGTTTGAGACTAGTGATGTTCTTGCAGTATCTAATGTGTGGTCTCCCTGGGTAGGTTGAGAACAGTCACGATGTTCCAATGAAATAGTAAGGAAACTACAGAAGACCATGCAAGTTATAAGGATGGACTTATGAGCCACATGCATCACAAAGGATGACTGTTTCAGGAAGGAGAAGAAAGAATTTGACTCGGAAAATTAATAAATAGATGCTAGGCATTTAAAAAATCTTCAGTGTTTAACCTTCCAATCACTGTGTGACCCACAATGAGCTGGGTCAGATGAGGTCAAAAACATAAAAATGGTCTGAAGGGCTGCTTTTCTATTACAAGGAAAAAAGGAAATGACTAGAAATGAAACTACAGATGTTCGTGGCACCAAATTATCTGTAATGCTTAAATCCTATCATGTCCTTCTGGATATTTTCCTGCTTTATCTGTGCAGTTAAAATGACTATTTTCCACACATATGAATTACTAATTATGGAGCATGGCACAGATCCACAGATTCTGCATTTTAGGATGTTGGTTTCAATGTAAGGCCCTAGAACCAATGTAACTAACTGGATGGGCTTTTGTTTAGCAGATAAAGGAATGTAACAAAGAGGTCTGCTTTTATTAGTTCCTTTCAATGTTAGTATGTAGATAAAAATGAATGAAATCCCAACATGATCAGCTATCTGGAGAGGTTCTCAGGGTTGGGGGAAAACAAGCTGACCCAAGACCACTATCACTTGCATTTATAGACTGTAATATAGACTTCTGTTTATTCTACATGTCAACAGTGCCTTTTCATCCGACTTCATCTTTTAACAGGATTTGACTTTAATTAGAATTACAGTCCTTTTATTGCTCCTTGGATTATGATTACAAATATCTAAACCTGTGGCTGGAGAGATGGTTCAGTTACTAAGGGCACTTGTTTCTCTTGCAGGGGACCTGTGTGTGGTTCACAGCACCCATACTGTAACTCAAAACTACTCACAACTCCAGTCACAGAAGAGCCAATGCCCTCTTATGACTTCTTATATAAATGTGCTCAGGCAAAGCACTCATAAACATAAAATAAATAATTCTAAAATGTTAAATCATTAAACCTTAGAGATAAAAGTGTGTTTATTAGTTACAAATAGACTGAATTTATAGTGCCTGAAGTAGCTATGAGGTTAAAAAATAACTGAAATATTGAGAGATATTAACATATTTATCTTCCAAATACATCTCCTAGATATTGCAAATAACTTATTAGATTCCTTCTTCGCTCTTGTGCTCATTACTGTCCTCCAACTTTGCAACAATAGTATCTTGCTCCTGGATATTCATTGTATGTTTGTTAGGCAATTGTAAGATGGGCACTCAAACCTTCCTGTAAGGAAGGGTCAGGAAAAAGATAGAAAAGACACAAGAGCCTTTCCAGGCAGAGTCCTCAAGAAGTTCCCTGCTGTGAGTACCCTATACAAGCAGCAGGCTGAGAGTATGTAATAGATGTCTATTTATTCAAGCTTGTGTTACAACCAGTCTTGTTCCTTTTCTGTTGCCTGTTGAGTCTAAAGTACCCCTAACTGTTCCACCTGCAATAGCCCCAAATGCCTACTGGTAGGACTTCCTGATTTCAACAACAGCAAAATTGTTCCTGGGAAAAAACATTTCAGTCAAATCCTTTTACTTCTTTCCTGATAATTCTCTAACATCTTTCTGTTCTACTTACATTTGAAAAAAAGTATCTTCTCCAGGTCTCCAGGGTCCCACAGGGTCAGATCCCACTATCCTCTCTGATATCTACTTCTTTTTCCCTCCCCTTGACCAAATACTCCATCCTTGTTGTGCCCACAACTATTCTTCACTGTATCAAATAGGAAATGTGTCTGGAATTCTTACCCAGAGCCCTCTTTTCCAGATACACTCTACTTGTCCTTCATCCCAATGAATCCTAAGGAACATAGCCATATTCATACCACAGCATCTTGCATAGTTCATCTTAATCGGGGAAATTTTGCAGCTTGGTAAATATTCATCAATTTTTGGAGATATTTAGAGTTACCACTGTGGTAGAAGAGATGTTACTGGAGTCTAGTCTGAGGAAGTTGTGATGCATGAAATAGCAAGTAAGGATTCATTTAGTGTCCGTGGAACGGAAGTGAGGAATTCACCCTGGATAAATCTTTCCTTCCTGCTTTGTCAGTTTAATAAACTTTCCCAGAACAGTACCCTTCTCCTTCTACTTAGATGTCAGCCACCATGGCTATGAGTCCTTTCTCTTTTGGAGCAACCTAAGCTGGGAGCCAACTCCTTCAATCTTAGAACATTGGCACCAGGTGTGTGTTTCCTGAGAACTAAATATAGGTAGATTATGAACTTGGCATTATTGGGGCAATTGATGGATTATGCAGGTGACTATGGTATAAACATATGACAAGCAATTGCTGTAAATCACTATTAGTCTGATTTTTGCAACCGATTGCAAGAAATCTGTGGGAACCTTTCTGGCCCATTCATTTTATGAAATTAACGTTACATCCAAATCCAGGTCTCTAGAGTTTGTGAATGAGCGAAGTAGAACATTTGTTTTTGGGGTGTGTGTGTGTGTGTGTGTGTGTGTGTGTGTGTGTGTGTGTGTAGCCAAAGGAAAGATTTAAGAAGAATGGAAGTTTTGTAAGCAGTATCTAACTTTCATGCAAATGGCATATGTTCTTAAATAATAACTACCTTAAATAAATGGACTCTAGTTTCCAGACAAATCTAGGAACCCTGAAAATTCAGTATTGTAACCAACAACCTCAGTCAGGTCCCATGTCTCAAGGGATCATTATCCACTCATTTAAAAATCTTTTGTTTACAAGTTCTTGATCTTGCACTGAAGAATAAGGCTATAAAAAGGTTGACAGCAGATATTGTTGCCAAAGCATACTTTCCTTCTTACACTTGGTCACTAAGCATGGCTGCAATACTGCTCTGATTAGCTAAAGAAGATTCAGGCAAGGTAACATTTTACTTCTTTTTTTAAACCAACATATTCTAAATTTTAAAAGGTGTTATCAATAATATATTAGATGAAATTTTTGCCAGCTCCAGAAAAATCTTTACAGTAAAACAACATGCTACATGTTAAGGATGAGAAAAGACATGCAGAAGAGGGAAGAAGAGCCAGGAAAGAGAGAGGGAGAAATAAGGGGGAGACTGAATAAAGGAGACCAGAGACAGAGCATGAGCATGCATGCAGCACAGCATTGCAGCTAGAAACATGCAAACTCAGTGGAGGACAGACTGTGGAATTCTGCTTACATTTTCATGAAGCTATTTATTTTCAGACATATTCAGTATGCTTGCTGCTGGACTCCATTCTGCCAAACCAAAAGGATTCCTGGGGCTCTCGTTTATTTCCGCTGTCTAAAGCCATTACCTTCCACCTCCTAAAAGATTTAACACCACAGCTTTCAAGTCAGTTCCAAAGACCCTACATCTCTATCTAGAAGCCAGCGTGCAATTTGAAAAATGACTGCACTTCGATGCACTTTGTTTTTGTCCCGTGGAAATGATTCTCCGTCATCACAGTCAATGTTGGCTAAACTCAAAATCTGATTCACAGTGGCAGGTACATCAGGATGGAGGGCCATCCCTAAAAACACATTACCTTTGTTCTGATTCACTGTGTATGCAATCCAGAGGGCAAGTGAGTAATTCCTTTTGTCAGTTCAGAGCTAACTGGAGGAAGCGTGTTTTTCTCCATACTTAACGAAATTCTTTGCCTAATTTTTACTAGGTCACACTTCCAAACTTCCAAGCACCATAGCAGTGAGAAGCAGAGCAAGATTCCACAATTTGAGGAGTATTTCCAGCTCAATTCTTCATCCCAGAGTGGCTGAGTTGAATACAACATGTGAAGTATGCTCATAACATTTACCTTCTTCCAACAGTTGTACCTAACCATGCTTAAAATTCTGCCACAAAAATTCCTCTTTCCTGAACTTCCTAACATGCCTAAATCTCACCCTGTGCCAAATCAATCTTCAGCATAGGTGCCTTTCAACAGCCTGTCATAACAAAAGTTGTACTTTTCACAAAGATTCCAACACTGCCACAACTACCCATTTATACACATTCTTACACATGAGTGTCAATCAAAATGAAAGGAGATCTGGATTTCTTTACTCCTGAAAAGTCCACAGTGTAGCATGAATCTTAAAAGTTCTTATTAATAAAATCAAACCTGAAGCCAGTTATTGGGGTGAACACTGGATGGTCAGAGAGACAGAACAAGCCACAGCTAATCTCACCTGGCCAACTTCTGAGTTGGTCTTGTTTCCTCAGACTGGAAGCTTCTGTGTCCTCATTCCAATGGCTCTCAGCTGAACTGCTGCTAGAAGCCTGAATGCTTAACCAGCCAAATGCTTAACCAGGCAAATGCTTAACCAGGCCAAATGCTTAACCAGGCCAAATGCTGCTAGTTTCTGGTCCTCACGCCTTATAAACCTTTCTGATTTCTACCACCACTCCCTGGGATTAAAGGCTGCTTTCTGGGATTAAAGGCATGAGTCACCATGCCTGGCTGTTTCCAATGCAGCCTTGAACTCACAGAGATCCAGAGGTATTTCTGTCTCTCGAATGCTAGGATTAAAGGCGTGTGCTAAAATTTTCTAGCCTAAGTATCTTGTGGCTTTTCTGTTCTCTGACCCCAGATAAGTTTATTAAGGTACACAATATTTTGGGGAACACAATACCACCACACACAGTCTTAATTATATTCCCCCTTCTTTATTGTTCTCTCTCTCTCTCTCTCTCTCTCTCTCTCTCTCTCTCTCTCTCTCTCTCTCTCTCTCTCTCTCCTCTCTCTTTCTCTCCTCCATCATTCCTCATTCTCTCCTGTCTCCACTTCCTTCTTTTCTTCAGTCCTCCTGTCTCTGCTTTTTCCCCATATTTCATTTCTATGAATATTTCTTCTTACCTTGAAATACCCAAGTCCAAGTGTGTTAGCTTTCGAAAGAGGAAAATAATGGGTGGAAACCAGTGCTTCTGCATTTCAAGCAATTGAGGGACTCTTGTTTCTTTCTTTTTTTTTAATGTTTCTTCCCTTCAGTTTTTTTTGTTTTATAATTTAATTTAATTTTACATATCAGCCACAGATTCCCTTGTTCTCCCCCCTTGTACCCCCTGCCTTCCTCCCAGCCCACCCCAAGATTGGAAGAAGCACAGGGACAAATAGCCAAACAAATGGAAACACATGAACTATGAAGCAATAGCTGAGGAGCCCCCAACTGGGTCAGGCCCGCTGGATAAGTGAGACAGTTGATTAGCTTAATCTGTTTGGGAGGCATCCAGGCAGTGGGACCGGGACCTGTCCTCAGTGCATGAGCTGGCTGTTTGGAACCTGGGGCCTATGCAGGGACACTTGGCTCAGCCTGGGAGGAGGGGACTGGACTTGCCTAGACTGAATCCACCAGGCTGGACTCCTGTTTCTATGTAGCTGTGTCCTGGCTACCTTTCCTATAAGGCTTCTCTGTTTTCCCATGTCTCAACATTCCTTGCACAACCCTGCTTCCTTATTCTACTTCTCAGGCCCACATTATATCTCCTTGCCTTTGTGGACTAAGGGCATAGTTCAAACTCCACACATACAAATTATAAGTCTGTTGTATGAATGATTAATACCATTTAAACTACAATGTATTATACAGAACAAACATAATGGCATCAATTTACTAGGTCAAATAGATAGTTTCTTAACAATCTAATATTATTTATACATATGAAAGTTTCATTTATTATAAATTCTGATTTTGAAATGCATCACTAGTGTCTTATTTATCTTGATCAATGTTAATACTTAAGGAAAAACCTCATTCCTAAGGGCAAGCTCTTCACTCACCTTATCCTAAATGCTGACCTAGAGTATCTGATGAATACAAAGAAGATGAAGAAAAGTTAGAACGTATTTTTGGTTTAGTTTGCTCTCCTTAACACCAATGAAACCTTGGCCTTGAACAACAGAGTGTGTCAGAAGCAAGAGAGCACTGATAGAGCAGTGATTATCTGCAGGAAATTGAATGCTGAATTCGTGTGTTATACAAGGAACACATACAACCAAGACTGAACTCTAATGTAGCCTGTGGATTCCAGGAGATGTGTGGATGTTCATTAGTTCTCACAAGTGTTCCCTTTGGAGGTAACATGTTGAAGATTAGAGACCTTGAACAAGTAGGTAGGCGAAATCACTGTACCCTCTCTTAGGCCTGCTTTTGAATGTAAAATAAATCTTTTAAAGGAAAAACAACAAAGTTGCACTTCAGACCAATTAAGTCAGTAGTGCTCGGGTTGAAGCCCAAGCACTGATATATTTTTAAATTCCTTTAGGAGATTGCACCAGGAAATCAGTGTTTCTGCATGTACACAGTCTTTCTCATAAATTCTTTGAATAGGTTGTCTGCTTTGGTTCACTTGGCTTTCAGTTACAATACAATATGAAAGTTTGAATATAAAATGACAGTTCATGTAGACGTTAGTTTTGCAATTAATAGGGCAAGTTGTGCCCATCCATATCCACTTGAATTTGAGGACATGGTCTTTGAATGAGAAAAACCAATAAAGGCTTCATGTGCCTCTGATCACCTTGTGCAACCTAGCAGGCATGCACCTTGGAAGCTGAGTTTGGGCTGCCTCAGTACTAGCAGTAAAGTGATCTGCATGTTAGACTCAGATACAATGCACAGCTGCCATTCCAATCATCACTATGCTGTACCAAACATGTAGATCTCCATTGACTTTTATCTCCCTTTCCTTCTTAGCCTTTACTTGCCCACAGTAGTGTTCAAGAAAAGTGGTGCCTGTGGAATAACTGAGAGAAAGACCTGATTCCAACTTAAAGCATCAGATTTTACTTGCACCGTTAAGGGCAGAGGTCGATGCTCAGAGGAGATCAGCTTCATGAGCCTGGTACCCAGCACTAGGAGGGAGAGTCACACATGTCTTCATCTTGCTCTGGCAGCTTCTCTCTTTTCTGTACTTAACAGACTAGAACCTAGTTTGCAACCCAAGACCTTTCTTTTGAATATCACACCAGAGACACAATTAGAATAATGCTCTGCCTGTGTTTTAATATGAAGTTCTGAAGAAGTATTACTGATACAGGAAAGATGCAGGGTCCTTGAGTTTGATGGAGGGATTTTCTCTACCATCAACTGGGCTTTAACTAAGGAGCTGGTGTAGCAAGATCTCACAGTCACACAAACTTCTGAGTCAGTGGCCTCCCTGTTCTCTCTTACTAACTTGATGACTGAAATTCACAAACAATGGAAGGATGAACTGGAAATGAGTTTTATGACACATTCATAGGCAAGAGCTCACTAGAATGAGAGTGGTTCCCTGAAGGAGACCATTGACCTGTGGTGATATATTGTGTCCCCCAATATATTGTGCAGGTTAATAAACTTACCTGGGGTCAGAGGACAGAACAGCCACTAAATAGACATAGAGGCCAGAAAATGGTGGCACGCACACCTTTAATCCTAGCGTTCTGGAGGCAGAGATCCATCCGGAGTTCAAAGCCACACTGGAAACAGCCAGGCATGGTGACACACGCCTTTAATCCCAGGAAGTGATGGCAGGAAGAAGAAAGGTATATAAGGAGTGAAAACCAGGAACTAGGGCCTGATTAAGCTTTTAGGCTTTTAGCAGCAGTTCAGCTGAGATTCATTCTGGGTGAGCACTCAGAGGCTTCCAGTCTGAGGAAACAGGATCAGCTGAGGAGTTGGCTAGGTGAGGTTAGCTGTGGCTTGTTCTGTCTCTCATCTCTCAGCGTTCACCCCAATACCTGGCTCCAGGTTTGTTTTTATTAATAAGACCTTTTAAGTCTCATGCTGCATTGACCTACTAGTCTAGGGGCTTTTACAGAACTTCTGACAAAAACTAGGCTGAGAATCAAGGGCTGGAATGAGCTGGTCAGTCTAGCTTTTCCAACAATGAGGTGATGGGGCCCTCATCTCAGTTTCAGGCACATCCTCCTGTCTGGATTCCAAGCAGTTGTGTTTACCCACATGATGTGAAGACAGAATAAAGATGACAAGAAGTCAGAAGAGCCGGTCCAGACCCCCTTTCTGGACTGCTCAGACTCCAGACAGGGCAGGAATGAAGGACATGTCTAGTTTCTAGCCAGAGATAAGGATCTACCAAGGTCCCTAACCTATACTGCCTGGCCATTTTCTGTCTCCTATTATGAGTAAGTGTATCTACTATGGTAACTAGAAAATCTGATATAATTTTGTAATATCTCCACTCAAAATTTTAATAAAACTTAGATTCTGGCACTTGCCCTGTGCTCTGGAATATGGCAGGCAGTTTTTGAGCACCATCAGGAAGCAATCTAGTCTCTGTGGCAAGGTTCCTCGGTTGTGCTTCCTCTGTCCCTTCAGATAGCCCTCCCATCACAAAGCATCCCTTGCATCCTGTTGAGTTCAAAGCTTAGACTTTGTTCACTCAACACACCAAGTATAGACATTCACTCTGTAGACTTTAGTATAATCTCTGAGCCATAGTTCTTCAATCTGCATGCTTGATGAGTAGGGTAACATGACTACACAATGTGTATCTCAGAGGAAGATTCCCATAAACATCTGACCTTTCTTCCTTCCTCCTATTTCTTCAGTCTCCGTTGATGTGACTCCCCTGCAACTGTTACTGTTCACCAAGAACCAAGTATTTAAAAGGACCTGGTCCTAGTATCCCAGATCCTGACCAAGCACCTATCCCACGCCACCTTCTCCTCTGCATATGTTCTGCACAAATGGTTATCCTCACTCATCCCTCAACATCTGATTCTTACCCTCACCTCCTCACCTACACATTCCCATAATCTTTGTCGAAGATACTTCTCAGCCTTTTAAGGTCAGTATTGTACCTTTTCTCTAAGGGCCAGTTTTGTTGCTGCTTCCTGCGTGAAGCTAGGAAGGCTTCACTCTAATGACATCCTTCCATATTTAGAGACTGAAATTCATCCCCTACCTATTTACATTAAAAAATCAAATAAACAAGGAACACACCAAGAACCTACTTAAATTCATAGTGAAGTCAATAAATGAAAGAAAATAAATAATCCCCAGAAAAATGAAACACTACATTTTAAGCATTTTAAGCAAAAGAAGTAATTTTCATTCATTCCTTTTATTTTTTTTAAGACAGATAAGCTAAGTGTCGTCTGTTTCTTTGTAATTCATGCTTTCCTCCCTCATGACAGGGGCCTTGTTTACATCCATCCTCCACGTAGCTGAAATTATTAGATTTCTAAGGAGTCTGGTGTACTTCCTGTTTGCAAGCTAAGATTTCTTTATGAATGAAGAATAAAATGTGTGTATATATGCCTGTAACAGAACCCGGGCTTTTGGGCATTACTTGTTAGTTCCAGTGTTTGTAATCGGCATCTCTGAAATGTTCCACTGCACAAAGTACAAAGCCTGTTTTCATAACTCCCTCCTAACCTGTTTCCCTAACACACTCCAATCAGCTTGATACCAGTTACTGTCTGCTGTGTTTATTACATTGTCTTCTCTGCACCCAGAGAGGCCCTTACCTTCAAATCCCACATTGTGAGCAAGCCTTTGAGTAACCAAAAGCTTGTTTGCAAATTTTTCCAGCCAATGGTTTCCTTTTTCCCCCCACCTCTGGCTGATGGATTTTCCCTGAAGTAAACCAGTCATGTTTGTGCTCTGGTTTTAATGGGACTTCACTTCCACTCACATGAGATGAACGAGAGGCAAATTGAATATATCAACAAAGCCAAGTCATGAACACAAACAACGAGGAACCAAGAGACAGCAAGTAAATCAGGAGGGAATGTACTACTGACCAAATACATAAATTAGTTAATTAAAAAGTCAATGAAATGGTTCCTAATGATATTCTAGGATCAGTGCCTAGCCTGATCGTCATCAGAGAGGCTTCCTCCAGCAGCTGATGGGAACAGATACAGAGACCCACATCCAAACATAAGGTGCAGCTTGAGGAACTCTGCAGAAAACAGGGAGGAGGAATTGTAGGAGCCAGAGGGGCCAAGGACATCAGGAGAACACAGCCTACAGAATCGACTAAGCAGGGCTCACAGAGACTGAAGTGGCAATCGCCGAGCCTGCATGGGTCTGCAGTAGGCCTTCTGCATACGTGCTGTGGTTGCTTAGCTTGGAGTTTTTGTTGGACTTATAACAATGAAGAGTGGCGCTATCTCTGGCTTTTTGGCCTGTTTGTAGGCCCTTCTTCCTCTGACTGGGCTGCCTCCTCCAGCCTTGATTTGAGGGTGTATACCTAGTCTTTTTTTTTTTCTCTTTCTTTTTTATTATTATTTTTTTAATTTTATAATTGAATTTAATTTTACATATCAGCCACGAATTCCCCTGTACTCCCTCCTCCTACCCCCCACCCCGCCCTCCCCTCAATCCACTCCCCACTCCCATCTCCTCCAGGGCAAGAACTCCCCTGAAGATTCAGCTCAGCCTGGTAGATTTAGTCCAGGCAGGTCCAGTCCCCTCCTCCCTTCACCCAGGCTGAGCAAAGTGTCCCAGCATAGACCCCAGGTTTCAAACAGCCAACTCATGCAATGAGCACAGGACCTGGTCCCACTGCCTGGGGGCCTCCCAAACAGTTCAAGCTAATTAACTGTCTCACTTATCCAGAGGGCCTGATCCAGTTGGGGGCTCCTCAGCCATTGGTTCATAGTTCATGTGTTTCCATTCGTTTGGCTATTTGTCCCTGTGCTTTTTCCAATCATGGTCTCAACATCTCTCACTCATACAATCCCTCCTCTTTCTCGCCAATTGGACTCCAGGAGCTCTATCTGGGGCCGGGCCGCGGATCTCTGCATCCGCTTCCATCAGTCATTGGATGAGAGTTCTACCATGACAGTTAGGGTGTTTGGCCATCCTATCACCAGAGTAGGTTAGTTCGGGCTTTGTGGAGGTATCTTTGTGGATTTCTGGGGACCTCTCCATCACTTTGCTTCTTCCTATTCCCATGGAGTCTTCATTTATCATGGTCTCTCTTTCCTTGTTCTCCCTCTCTGTTCTTGGTCCAGCTGGGATCTCCCGCTCCCCTAAGCTCTCTTTCCATCGACCTTTGCCCTTCATTACCCGCCCCCCTTCATGTCCAGTTTGCTCACGTAGATCTCATCCATTTCTCTCCAGGGAGTATACCTGGTCTTATTGCACCTTGTTATGCCATGTTCAATTTATATCCCTTGGAGATGTGCTCTTTTCTGAAGGGAAATGAAAGAGGAGCAGATCTGGGGTAGAAGGGAAGTTGAGGTGGGGGACTGAGAGGACTGGGAAGAGGGGAGGCTGTGGTCAGGATGTATTATATGAGAGAAGAACAACTTTTTAAAACTGTTTCTTTTTTTTTTTTAACTGTTTCTTAAAAGGCAACAGAAGTTCAAGGCCAGCCTGATCTACATGGGACTCAGTGTCCAAAATAAAAGAACCTTTCTCCAAAAAAGTGGGGGAGTGGTGGGAATGTGTTAGGCAAACTTGGAGAGAGAAAAATGATGTTTATTCCTGCGTCTCCTGTATGGAAAGCTTCACAAACACCGCACACCATTTCAGTATGAGTATGCTAACATCTGAGGAAAATCACTTAAGAAGACAATATCTCCTTTGGATCTAGTCCACAGCCATTAGCTTCCACTAAGGGCGTCCAAATGCTGGTACATGTATGGCTGACGTAAGTGTTAATAGTCCCAAAAGAAAAGATGAGATCACAGTGAACTGAATTCAAGCACCAAGTCAGCTTAGCTAGGTGAGCAGAGAGCCGCACAGAAAAGCTTTACCAAAATGGCCAGCCAAACAGAAGCCAGATTCTTAACCCCTGAAGAGTGTCTGTACTCAACTGTAGTCCTATAGTCCAAGGCTTAGTTTTTGATCTTATTTATTGCCATCCTTTCTTTTGTTCTGCATTCTTACCATCCTTCATTAAGTCTTCTTCCTTTCCTTTGTCCTTCCTCTGTCTTTCATCTTTGTTCTTCCTTCTATTCTTTGTTTCTTATGCCCTTCATGCCCTCCTTTTTCCTTCCTGACATCACCCTTCCTCTCTTCCCTCTCTACCTGAAGAGACCTCTCTTCCTTACTCCTTCCATCATTTAATGTAGCTAACTGTTCACTTACCTTTTAAAAGATGTATTAAGCTGGGCGGTGGTGGCGCACGCCTTTAATCCCAGCACTCGGGAGGCAGAGGCAGGCGGATCTCTGTGAGTTCGAGGCCAGCCTGGGCTACCAAGTGAGTTCCAGGAAAGGCGCAAAAGCTACACAGAGAAACCCTGTCTCGAAAAACTAAAAAAAAAAAAAAAAAAAAAAAAAGATGTATTAAAGTATTTGCTGTCAACAATGAGAGAACCAGTAGGAAACAAGCAATCAAATTAAAGCTGCTTCTTCCAGGTGGAAATACGTTTAAAGCACTCATACTCTTGAAGGCAATGGAAGGTTCCCAAGGAAAGGAAGGAAAACAAAAGTTGTTTGCAGGAAAATAGGTTGGAAACACTGTGGTAAATGGAAAAAAACAGTCCTACAAAAGGAAACATTGCATATTTTCTTTCACATGTGTCAGCTGTAGTGGGCTGTGAAACTGAAAGAGGCTGGAGATAAAAGAATAAAAAGAGGGAGGATAAGAAAGTCTCATAGAGGGGTTTATATGATCTAAATATGAGCTGTGTATATGAAAATATCTCAACTAAACTACTTACTTTGTATAATCAATGTTTGCTAAAAGAGCCTTTAAAAAGAACAAGCCATCAGACTAATGACTATAAAAATAATTTGGTGGGTATGTTTATAAATGCTTTCAAACATGGCAGTATATTTTCTCTGGCTGTCACAAAGAAGGTGCTGACTTCAAAGATTGCTCGGTTGAATAAAAATGCATTGGAATCATATGAGTAATTTTCATTTGTACTATGGACCTAGGAAATGAAAAGTAAAACTAAGTGTTGTTTCAGACAGTGTTTGGTTTGTTTGCAGCCAAATCAGAGCTAAGGGCCCTCCTTGCTAGGAGTGTTGACACACCAGAACAGCTGGAGTGAGTTTATTTACCTGTGGGAGTAAACACATTCCCAGAATGGTGACCAGGAGCCAGCGATGCCAAAATTAGTTAGAAAATTTCTGGTCACCTGCCCCATTTCATTTTTATGGGTGAAGATCAATAATTCATGACTAGGAGTCAAGCTGCCTGCCAGCGGTATTACAGCACCCTTTCATCTATTGATCCAGAGGGACCTACTCCACACTCATGACCTCACAACACTTCACATTTCCATGTCACATGACAGCACTCCCTTCCACAGCAAGCATGGTACCACATCCAACCTCTCCCACAACAAACACTGACTGAAATCAATAATCTAGTCCTTACTAAGAAATGTGGGCTGCCCCTGGGCTGCCTTTGTGATGAGGAGTGTAACTTAAAAGCAAGGGCAGACAGTTCCTCAAGAGAAAGAGAGCAGATAAAAGGATCAAAGTACAATTGTGATCAGAGTGTTGATCATACACAACTGAGAATGGAAAGCAATAGGTCCAACCAGGGTACAAAGTGTTATTTATGGATTCCAAGACAAACACTGGAACTCAACTGCTGTGGAACAGTCTTTCTGTATGCTGTGAATATGCCTTGCTCCCATTGGTTAATAAATAAAGCTGCTTTGGCCTATGGTAAGACGGTATAAGAGCCAGGCAGGGAATCCAAGCAGAGATACAGAGAGAAAAAGGGCAGAGTCAGAGCATAAGCCAGCATAAGCGTGGCACCCAAGGAGCAACATGCCAACGGACTGATTATGCCTTGGCCACATGGCAAAACATAGATTAATAGAAGTGGGTTAATTTGAGATGAAAAAGCTAGCTATCAAGAAGCCTGAGCTATAGACCAAACAGTTTGTAATTAATATTAAGCTTCTAAGTGATTATTTCATAAGCCACTGCAGGTCGGGCAGGACACAGGAAAACTTACGGCTACATTCAACTTCATGTATTATATATGCCAGGAGACAGACACTAACATTTAGTTTTCCTATTGTGTGTATGTATTCAGATAACAAAATAACTTAGAAAAAAGATAAAATCAGATTCAATATAAAATATTTTCTGAATTTGAGGCAAGAACATGATTTTAGTATACAAAATAAGAAAAGGGAGGGGAAAACACCTACCATTAGAAAGGCGTTCTAAAAATACATTCTAAAGAATGTAAATTTTTATCCTGGGATGTGGCTCAATAATAGATGGAATTTGCCTCTGAGTTCCACCACTAACACTGTAAAAAGATAGGAATTTTATCATTAAAGCTATAAATATGGGGACCAGGGAGAAGACTTGGTTCCTAAAAATGGTTCAGAGGGAAAAAAGGGGGATACCAGAAGGTAATGTGTGATGGATATGATTACAATTCATTGTCTGGATATATGAAAGAAAGGACTTAACAAGACTGTTTCCATTACCTATGGCATAACCATTGGAAATAGATTTCCCATGAACAATGAAAAACTAGCTGAATATGTGAAGTATGTTTTTCCAGTCATTGGACAATTGGCAGTTTAGGACTGTAGTGGAAGACAGGGTGACACCAAGGGGGTTCATGGCACAATCTGCAACATTCTCATTGAAAGCACTTTTAAAATTTCAGAGTCAGGAAGGAGAGTTAAAGCCAGTGACAGCAGTCTCTTTGTGTTAATGGGACAGGAAACAGAGTTCAAAGTCATTGAGGAAGAAGAATTTACAAGGCATAATAATAAAAATGTGAAATAAAAACTAAAACTACAGGTCTACCTGAAACACCTGTGACCCTGGTAGAATAGCTAACCACCAGGCAATGTATGTAAGAACTAAAATAAACCAAAGCACTGCACAGCATTTGTGGCATTAGAAGAACTACAGAGGTAGTGGAGAGCTATAGGCTGAACGATTCCCACCATTTATACAAGGGGGAAGTCAAGATTTTACTGACAGGAGAGCTACAGAGACAATGTGAAACACCTGCGATAATTATCAGCAGTCTTATGAAGAAGCTTCTGTAAAACTGGGTGTGAAGTGGACTTAATGTTATGATCATCAGCTACAGTTTTCCTTTTATGCTAGCTTGGTAGCATTAAGAATATCAACTAAGTCATTAACACTCTTTGTTAATGACACACACACAAAATCCCTTTTCCATACCCATGGCCTTCTATTTTTATCTGTGTATGGCTATATTTACACACATCCATAAACATTCTACAATTCTTTCCAGAAACATCAAATAAGAAAGCAAGCTTAAAAAATTATCATTTTCAGCATTAATCAACTGGTATATGTAGATATAAACCTTCCAAAGCCATAGATTTACAATGTATAGATGGAAACTGATACTATAGTTGAAAGTTGAGATTCAAATTCATCCAATTTGTCTCACTCACGTCCCTGACTTCAACAGAATCATCTTTAGCTAGAATTTGAGGCCTCATCTATTCCAGCTCACAACCTTATGTTCAATGGGGTCCATATATCCCTAAAAATGTAACAAATTCTACTAGCTATAAAAGCAAGAAAACATTTCCTATGCAGAAGGATTGCTGCATCTTTTTCCGTAATGGATTAAAATCATTTCATTTCTCCTAAAGAAACTTTGTCCACAGACCTCTCATGAGGAATGATCCTTCTTGTACTTTTTGTACAGAACTAGAAGTTAACTTACAGTCATAAGAAGTGAATGTCAGATGAAGAAAAAAGCATGCTGTTGAAACATAATGCTGATAGAAGCAACTTGAGGAAGGAGAAGCTTGTTTGGGCTCACAATTTCAAATGAATCTTAGTACACCGTAATAGGGAAGACATAGTGGAGTAGCCCCAAGGTGGAAGGAGTACATAGTAGAAGCTCTTCACACCTCAGCCAACCAGGAAACAAAGAATGGACTGAAAGAAGCATGAGATGCAGCCCAAAAGGCATACCCCTGGAGGCTTATGTCCACCAGCTAAGTCTCACATCCTTATGGTTCCACAACCTCCCAGAGCAGAATGAACAGCTAGAGGACCAGTGGGTCTGAACACTTGAGTCGGTGGGAGATATGTCACATCCATCCCATAATAAACATCTCTCTAGCTTGAAAACAGAAAGTAGAAATTGAGAAATTCTAAGGTCCTGCATGAGCATTAACTGTATACGGGTATTTGGGCAGACTACAGTGTGTCAATACTCCCAATAAAAAAAACTCATCACTGGAAGAAAGTACTAATTACAGTTTCAAGCATCATTTTTCCCTCTTCCTGTCTGTCTCATGCTACCCTGCAAAGGAATGTCAACTTTCTCAGTGTTGATCTCTTTCTTTCACACACACACACACACATACACACACACACACACACACACACACACACACACACACATGTTGCTGGAGAATTTCTCTCCAGCTCCCGCCACCAAGTCCCACCAGTCCCAGAGCCCAATTATAAAATAAACACACAGACTCTTACATTATTTAAACTGCTTGGCCATTAGCTCAGGCCTGTTATTGTCTAGCTCTTACTCTTATATTTAGCCCATTTCTATTAATCTTTACTTTGCCACATGGCTCATGGCTTACTGGTACCTTACATCTTCCTTGTCCTGATGGCGGATGGCAGTGTCTCTCCCCCAGCCTTCCACTTCCCAGAATTCTTTTCCTTGTCCCGCCTATACTTCCTGCCTAGCCAATGGCCAATCAGTGATTTATTTACTGACCAATCAGCAACACACTTGACATACAGACCATCCCACAGCACTTCCCCTTTTCTTTTCTTAAAAAGGAAGGTTTTAACTTTAACATAGTAAAATTACATATAACAAAACAATTATCAAGCAAGAATTATAGTTACAATATTAAAGAAGAGATCCTATCTATCTTATATTTGTAAGTTTAAGGTTTTATATCTAACTTATCTTTTATTATAACTAAGGAAAATTGTAAGTATCTAGTCTTTAACCACATCAAAGACCTCAGAAGGATATACTACTACCTGAGAAATGGAGAAGGATATAAGCAACTTTTAGGAGTCTTGTAGGGTAGACAGAGACAGCTGGCAGCCTGGACAGTCATTCAAAGTTCTCTTGTAAAGTTGGGGCATCTGTCTTTAGCCCACAGGCCTAGAGTCTTTTATTCACTTTTCTCTGTGTCCTGTAGAATGTCTGGCAGTTTTCTCTGCAAAGCAGGAACCTGAAGGACCATTTTGTCAAGCAAAGTTCAGTGGTCACCTTTTTATTGGTCCTGCATGTCCAGTTGATCAGACAGTCCAGGCAAGAACAGTTTCTTGCCCAAATGGCTATTTTTGTCAAGGTGAAGATAAATTCCATATGGAGTGTCTTCGATGCCCATCCTCCTCTCTGAAGTAAATCGGTGCTGTCAGGAGCAGACATGTCTCACTGTCCAGAAAGTCTAAATTTTTAAAACATTTTAAATGCCATATTCTGTAGGTCTTTGAAGTGTTTGAAGACTACCTATCTATCTGAAATATATCTATGTATACCTAGAAGACTTAACTAACATGGCTACAAATATTATCATAGATGACTAACTATTAATCTATTTTTTAATTATCCATTACAATTTTAAATGAGTTACATAAACATAATACCTCAAACAAGAATAGAAATATATATACAGTATAACAAAATTAAGTTTAAACTTGTATCAATAAACTAAAATCTATACCGATGTAAAACATTTTAAACAAGTTGTTACTCTTTAAAAGTAGGTTCATTAATCTACCCTTTCATCCTATCATATCTAAACTATCCCCTTTTTTTCTTTAGAAAGAGATTGTATTTATAATCAACCTGCTTTAAATAAAAATATTGGTTTTTGTCTGTCCCACACCAGAGGGCTCTTCTGATTTGGGACATAAGAATCTCTTAACCATTTTTTTTTTTTTTGAGCAATATGTCTGGGTTTAGAGGGGGAGTGAGCCAATTCCATCTCTAAAGCCAGCTTGGTATATTTGGGAATTTGGGCGTAGCTTCTCTTACTACTTCCTGCTGGAGGGGGGCGCTGTATCTTCTGGAGACAGAAAGAAAATTTTAGGATCATGGAGTAGTCCCTGAGGCTGTATCGTCTGAGCCAGTTGCCTTGAAACCATTCTGGATGTTGGATCATCTGGGCCATGGTGTCATTGGAGACCTTTCAGGGGGTCTGGGCTGGTCAAACCTGATGTATCTTAATCTGGAACAAATCCATAGTCTCTGGCTTTCTGTGGAAACAAAAGCAGAGACTCTTTTCCAAAGCAACATATCCTTATATCCAAATTTTGAAGTCAAGGTACCTTTAAAATATACATATTGGCATAACTCAACAGCTTTTACAATCAAATGTTTTTCTGTAGTTAAAAATCCCAAAGACAACACAATCCAGATTCTCTGTGTAATATCCATTTTTACGTGGCTTATTTTTTATACTACCTTTACTGTCTCTTTAATGACTTTATTTTTTAAAACTATGTATTTGTTTCTATAACTCTATATATCACCTTTTCTGTCTCTTTCAAGCCTACGTATCTTTTACACACATTGTAAACTATTACATCTGAATCTGTCTTATTGTGAATCTCTTGCCTTAAACTGCAGCAGCTGTGGCTGCTGGCTCCGCCCACCTCAGCTTCCCAACATGGCTACATTTACCGCCAGCTCTGGGAGCTATCGTGGGTCTATGCTTTTATCCAAGCAGCGTGTAGCCCAAAAGCCTCTTTTTTTGTTTTGTACCTGCAAAGGCTAAATCCACCACACAGTTTAATGTGCTACTTGCAGAGGCCTCATTCCCACCATACTGCAGGTCGAGAGCGCACGCTAGGAACCCGCCAGTAGCTCAAACCGGCAGCTGCCGCTTATTTGAGAGAGACAATTAGGAAGCTGTTTTTAGGTCCATTTTAGAATCTTTTTTCTAAGTTTTTAGGTGGAAACTCTTGCCACCACGTTGGACGCCATTTGTTGCTGGAGAATTTCTCTCCAGCTCCCGCCACCAAGTCCCACCAGTCCCAGAGCCCAATTATAAAATAAACACACAGACTCTTACATTATTTAAACTGCTTGGCCATTAGCTCAGGCCTGTTATTGTCTAGCTCTTACTCTTATATTTAGCCCATTTCTATTAATCTTTACTTTGCCACATGGCTCATGGCTTACTGGTACCTTACATCTTCCTTGTCCTGATGGCGGATGGCAGTGTCTCTCCCCCAGCCTTCCACTTCCCAGAATTCTTTTCCTTGTCCCGCCTATACTTCCTGCCTAGCCAATGGCCAATCAGTGATTTATTTACTGACCAATCAGCAACACACTTGACATACAGACCATCCCACAGCACACACACACACACACAAAGGAGAAACTGTTGTGCAAGGAAAACAATATTAGAAATAAAATAAATGATAAATGTCATCAAAACTCTGACTTGAAATATAGCTCTGCCTAAAATCCTTTCACGGTTTTAGAATCAGTGTTTTTTACTTCTTTTCTTAGAAGACATTAAAAAAAACCAGTAATCTTTACAGCAATCTCTAAGCAAAATTCCTGACCAAACTGGAATCCTGTTCTCCACATTTGTCCAAACACCCTTCCAGTGAACTCATTTTGCAGCACCAAGTCTGTCTGGCAGAGCAAACAAAGCCTTAGTTGGCACAGGTATCCTCTAGCTCTGGACTGAGATTAGATGGAAGATATATCAACATCTACTGAGGCCAAGGGGAAGTAAATTTAAGCTCCCTCCTACCACCAAACAAACAAACACAGCCACATCTTAAACACTGCCTTCAGGATGAGGGATGTGGGGCCTCACAGCCCTGAAGTGGCTGCTTACATATCTCAGTCCTGTAATTAGTGATGGGTGTTCCCTGAGGATGCTCAGGGGTTGGAGATTTGGTTTAAGTGTTGTTCTGAAATTTATCTGAAAAGTGCTGGAGCTTTCTCTGTGTCTGATACCTACTTTCCTCACATAGTTTCTTCCCTGTCCTTGATTTCACCAGTCCAGTTTCTGTCCCACAGAATCTAAATGGTGTTTTCTTCCAAACATCAAATGTCCTATTGCATCTCATTAGTTCAGGGTGCTGCTCTTTTTCAAATATCCATTGCTCTGTTGAGATTTGCTTTGTGACCAAGTATGTGGTCGATTTTAGAGAAGGTTCCATGGGGTGCTGAGAAAGTATATTCTTTTTTTGTTAGGATGGAATGTTCTGTAGATATTGATTAAGTCCATTTGAGACATAACATCAGTTAAGTCCTTTATTTCTCTGTTAAGTTTCAATTTGGCAGATCTGTCCAGTGTGGATAAGTGAGACAGTTGATCAGCTTGAACTGTTTGGGAGGCACCCAGGCAGTGGGACCTGGACCTGTCCTTAGTGCGTGAGCTGGCTGTTTGGAACCTGGGGCCTATGCAGGGACACTTTGCTTAGCCTGGGAGGAGGGGACTGGACCTGCCTGGACTGAATCTACCAGGTTGATTGAGCTGAATCCCCAGGAGAGTCCTTGCCCTGGAGGAGATAGGTATGGAGGGGTGGGCTGGGGGGAGGCTGGGGGATGGGGGTGGGAGGAGGGAGGACAGGGGAATCTGTGGCTGATATGTAATATTAAATCAAATTATAAAAAATAAAAATTAAATAAAATAAAATATCCATTGCTGTGGATATCGCTCTGTATAAATAAAATGCTGATTGGCCAGTAGCCAGGCAGGAAGTATAGGCGGGACAAGCAGAGAGGAGAATTCTGAGAACAGGAAGGCTGAGGCGGAGAGACGCTTCCAGCCACTACCATGAGAAGACGCTAAGATACTGGTAAGCCACGAGCCACATGACAACTTATAGATTAATAGAAATGAGTTGATTTAAGATATAAGAACAATTAGCAAGGAGCCTGCCATGGTCATACAGTTTATAAGTAATATAAGTCTCTGTGTGTTTACTTGGTTGGGTCTGAGCAGGTGCAGGACTGGCGGGTGAGAGATTTGTCCTGACCGTGGGCCAGGCAGGACCAGGAAAACTCTAGCTACAATCCATTTTATTTTCTAAAAGCTAAAAGAAGAGTATTTGGGGATTAAAAATTAGTTAAAAGAAATCTACATTCTCTTAACTATAAAAGAGATTTTTATGTCCATACCTCATAAAGTTTCCATTTCATTTTCATGACTGTTTTAAATACAGAAAACAGACAAGAAAAGTTGGAATTACTGTGAAGTGGGCATTTGTAATTTCTGTCTGGTTAACATCCTTTTTCTCTTAAGAGCAGAGTGTTTTCCGAACGTTTGAGGAATTGCCACCCCCTTCCATTCTTGAAGACCATAATTAGGGGCCCCGTCCTCTCCTACCTAAACAGTAGAGATGTTACTCATGATGGGCAATAATTTTGAGATCCACAGAATTGAAACCTTGAACAGAGGGACAAAGAGCCTGCAAGCTGTTCTGGCTGAACTACTTCTACGGCGGCTCCCTTAGTGGACCCTCACATTATAGAATGCCTTCAAGGGCTCTTCCATGGCCCTCTGTATTGGCTTTTATTTCTGCCCATTTCCAAATCAGTTTCTCTGGACACATATGTCAGGTATGAGAGTTCCCAGTCACTCATTACAACTTGCTTTGGCTCCTGTGAGTCAGAGGGAGTCTCTACAGTATACAACCAAAGACTACCAACTGGTATTCAGTTAAGATCTATCAGTCATTCTTAAATCAATATCTCCATAGGCCAGATACACTTAAGTGTAACCAATTCAATGAAAGTAGATGAACACATTCTGAAAAGATCAGTGCTTTTCTTAGTAACAGGGACTGAGGCCCAGGCCTTGTGCATATCAGCCAAGTGTGCTATCCTGAGTTCTATCCCTCCTTATACCTTCTTTCTCTTTAAGATACTCTCACTAAGTTGCCTAAGCTGGCCTTGAACTTACAGTCCTCCTGCCTCAACTATCTTGTAGCTAGGATTGTAGGTTTGTGTCTCCAAATCTGTCTATGATACGTACTATTCTTGATGAAAAAATTAAATGAAGGAAGCAATGGACTTAACTCCTAGAGTGTTTACCATAGTCTTCCACACCCCACCATTACAGTTCCCAGGCATATAAAGATACAGAAGGAATGACTTCACCATCCAATCATTGACTTTTCTTGTTACCCACTCGATTTCCCAAGCCTGAACCTGCATCTCACCCTTGATTTCTCACTCTTCCTCACCCACACATCTAATTAGTTGAAGACCACGCCTTGAGAAAATATTTATCAGTAAACCACGTTGATTATGCCTGTAACATTCATCTTCTTTTCCATCACCAAAGGCCTTACTTTAATTCAGTTTGTCCTGACATGTTCCCCAGCTCACTTACTGCAACATCTTATTAAACATCTCTCTCTGCCTGTGTCTTTGTCCCTCACAGCGCGTCCTCCTCTGAGAGAGAGCTAATCCTCTATGAATGACACAGATCCCATCATGTCCCTTCTCACTTGTAGTCTGGGGAGACAGAGGCACTTGAAAACAAAGTGGAGCAAAGTGAACCGTAACGAAGCAACAGAAGCAGCAAGGACCATTGTGGTTTGACTCCTGATTGTTTCTCCAGCTTCATCAATCAGCAGCCTGAGCCACAGGCACATTGAACTCCTCACAGGTCTGCTCATCTCCTGGCAGTGCCACTGCCTGGAATGGCCTCCCTGCCCTCCTTTCACCTCAGCGACTCCTTTGCTCCCTCCTTCCAGAGCTGGAAACTCTGCTCCTCCTGTGCATTACCACAGAAATCACTCTGAGAGTACTTCCAACAAAAACCAAACCATCCTATATGTGATTTTTCTCTTCCTTTGTGCCTCTTCTTCTGGAACGCAGAGTCTGGGGACTTTGACTCACATTTCTAAATCTTGTGCTTAGACATTAATGCCTCGCACATGAGAGCACCTAATAAAAGCTCACCGACTGATGGAGTGCGTATGGGATAGTTTGAAAATTAGCAGAGCGACGTCATTTTTACAGAACCAAATAAGTGAGAAGACTCAGATCGAATACAGCTGAGATGGACTTGGGTGATAGTCCAGTCAGTGAAGTGCTTGCCTTGTAAACACGAGGACCTGAGTTTGAGTCTCGGAGCTATAGAAAAAGAAATAAAAATTTAAAAACAAACCCCCACACAGAGAACTGCTCTCTACCAGGGACCCCACAGCTGCCACATGTGGTTACCAGGTTGGCTACCTCTGCCTTCCTTCCTCTTCTCTACCCTGGATTCTCAAGGGTAGTGTTAGACTTACCACTGCCTGCCTCCATGAGCCCCTCCTTGCCATGCACCTCCATCCTCTTGGAACTTGGCCCTACGGTGTAGACCCAGGGTCCCTCTAATTCTTCCGCAATACTCCCTACAACCATGTCTCCCAGGCCACCTTCACTCTGTTGGTACTCCCCACTGCAGACCAGATCTCTATCAGGGATCCTACAGCTGATACACTTGGCTTCCAGGTCAGCTGTTCCTTCTTGTCCTCCATTCTCCTCTCTCCAGAGTATACTTAGACCTGTTACTGCCTGTCCACCACAGCCCCACCTTCTAGTCCACCTCCACCACCTCAAGATTCACTGCCATCCAGGAACAGAGGCAGGGTACCCCTAGCTGTGCCTCTATTTCTCTTCATGGAGCTGGACCCCAAATCTTGCTTAAAAACCAATCCCCTTCTCCCACCTGCCAGCCTGTCAACCATTCCACCCATTTCATCAGTCTGGGATTGCTTAATTCTAAACACAGAGCTCCAAACAGAACTTCAGAACTGGGGCTAGTTGGAGTCTGAACCCTAAAATGCAGCATGACCCTAAGACGGAAAACTGAGTATTATTCTGATCCATAATCTGTCAGATTGGGAAAACAGAAACCAAAGACCACAATCCCGTACAACATACCCAAACAAGTTCTACGAGGCAAGGTCATAAACAAAGTGCTTACCTAAAAAGTTTAAGGATCTCATATTAGTAATTCAATGACATGCTTGAAAGCTCTAGAAAAATAATAACGAATAGCAATAAAAGTACAGTAGATAAAAAGAAATAGTCAAATGCAAGGCTAAAATCAATGAATTAGAAACAACAACAAATATTTATAATATATATAACAACATATATATAACAATAAATAAATATTTTGTTGAAAAATGTATCTATATATTTATATTATCTACATTATATAAATATTATAAATATATGTGTATTTGGGAAAATATTATATATATTTCAGAAAATATATATACATATATTTGAGAAAATCTCCCAACCAAAAATAAGCCCAGGGCCAGATTAATTCAGTGTAGAATTCTACCAGACATTCAAAGAAAAACTAATGTCTATAATATTCCTCAAGTTAGTCCACAAAATGGAAACTGAAGAAACATTTCCAACTTCTTTTATGTGGTGCTATCATCTTGACACTGAAACCATACAAAGACTCAAAAACTAAAAAAAGGATAAACCAATATCCCTTATTAGATACAAAAATTCTAAATAAAATCCTTCCAAACCAAATTAAAGAACACATCAGAAGATTATTCACCATGATCAAGTTGGCTTCTTCTCAAAGATTTGGGGATAGTTCAATATATCTAAATCAATCAGTGCAATCCACCATATAAGCAGAATAAAAGATAAAAATCCTATAGAAATCTACTACCATAAAAGCTTCCTAAGCTATATACATATATGCAAAGAATTTAGTGGAGTTTCCATGTAATAGAGAAAACAGTTACCTAACTAGAAACCTTATGCTAGTAAATAGAAACTCCAGTACCAGGAATGGGTTACATTTTGTTGAATCATTTGGCCAAGCAAGTCCTATATCCACCACCATACATTATAGGCTATTTCCAAAGCTATTTGCTACCCTCTCCACCCTGACCTATTGCTAAAGATACTACTTACTTATGCCATCAAACCTGGATAAATAAATCTGGTGCCCAATGAGAAGCTTCACTACTATTACTAGCATTCACGGTTCTAAAAAGTACTATGCATGCTACAGGATGAATCATCAATATAACCAACTATGATGCCCTGCCTATAAAATACACAGATGCAAAACTGGCCCAAACGTTATGGGTGTAACCAATCACTTTTTTGTATAACAAAATTTTTGTGGCATAACACTTAATACAATGATTCATGAGCTAGTCCAATAGAAATAGTTTAAGGAAAAGTAATGAAACAGACCAATGAGAGCCAGAAAGATAAACTGCAACATCTGCTGGCAATTTCTGCATACAGAATGACAGAAACTGTGGAAAGCTGAGCAAGCAACCACAGAAGAGTCAAGCTTTTGCAGCTAGGATGGAGTCAAAGTGAGGATATGTCACAGCACATAAACATGATTTCATTAACACTTGTAACAAAAACAGCAACAAACTTGTGGCGGGAAGGACATTTGATGTCATCCTGTATGAACTTATCTCCATCAATTAACAGAGGCAGAAGATGTCAGGTCCATTTGCTCAGATGGTCTGTGCAAACTTGTCTGTGAGCTTAACCTTCCCAGTGACTTTAACTATGTGTGATTTAGTGCACTAGCAAAGGAAGCTGGCAGCCTGGCGTCACAGGAGTCCTCCACACACAGAAGAAATGACATAGAAGAAAAACACACCTGTTCATGACCACAAATGCTCTCATTTTTTGATATTATAATATAATTATATTTCTTGCTTCCCTTTCCTCCCTCTAAATGGTCTCTCTAATGAGGACCTTCCTGCACACTATGAAACAGTCTTGAGTTTCTCTCATAATAGGAAATGAGACACAGGGTAAGTTTATCTTCTACGATGTTTGCCTAAAAGAAAATAAGTTCTTGCTAAGCACAAAATATGCCTGCATCTTAATTTTGAATTTTCTGTCTTACAGAAATAGATTTCTCTTGTCTATAAAATAACTCATTAGTGTTATGTGTATAAAACTTGCTTGAAGAGACTAAGACAACACAACTGTGACCATCACCCACTTTTCATTGCTCTCTGGAGACCAGTAATAATTTTACTTTATCATATCAGATTTTATCTAAAACATCTTTATTAGTTTGTTTACTTCATCAGTAAGTGGTGGCTATTAACTTATTGAAGAAGCTGCTAATGAGCCTTCCAGATGATCTGAAAGGAGAAACATTAAGTTGAACCATGGGCTGTGATTTTCATTTTCTCATGGGATTTGTTAACTATGGGTTGTGATAGTCTGGTGTGTGTGTGTGTGTGTATGTGCATGTGTGTGTGTGTGTGTGTGCATGCACGTGTGTGTGTGTGTGTGTGTGTGTGTGTGTGTGTGTTCATTGTGATGGAGTAATGCCCAGGAAGCCGGGAAGCACTCAACAGGAAGTGCCTGTTGCTACGTATTCTATGGCCTACCTGCAATGAGGCAAGACCTTGCAATGTCCCTTCTCATAAGAAGCATGAATGTTCCCAGGATGGTTCCTGTGCTTATTTACTCCTTCCCTTGCTATAGCCACTGGAGAAAACATAGCAAAAATAAATACCTTCCAGAATTCATTTGCTGGGTGTGATGGTTGATCTTCATTGTCAACCTGACTGGATTTAGAATCTTCTAGGAGATACAACCCTGGGTACCTCTGTGATGTGTTTCCAGGGACCCCCCACCCACCCTTCTGCATGAGGGTAGCACTATCCCTGGGGGATAAGGGGTAATGTTACCAGAGAGCTGGAATTTTGCTTTGACTGCTTTTAATGTATCTAGATGTGAACAAGCTTCCAGGTCCATGCCTGCCCCACCATAATACCCTCGAACTGTCAGCCAAAGTCATTGCTTCCTCCCTTAAGCTTCTCTTTATCAAGGTGTTGGTCAAAACAAGAAAAAGAAAGAAAACTAATGCACAATTGTTACCAAGAAATGGGGCCATTGCTGTTGCTCTGAGAAACCTGACCGCATGGTCTTTAGGCCTTTGGAATGGCTTACAGTAAGAATAGGAAACAGAGTTGTGGGCTAGAAGAGCCCCAGAATACTTTAAGCAAAATTTCAGGGATAGCAAAAGACCAGAAGGGCTGTAGAAATGCAGCAGTCAAGGCCTGGCTCGTGATGTTTCAGGATTTGTTATAAGAATTTGGGATAGAGACCATTTGTGTTATATCCTGTCCAGAATCCCAGCTGAAGTTACAGTGTGACGGGAAGCCGCACCATGTTGTGAGTAGTATAAGACTGAAGAAATATCCATTATCATTTAAAGCTATCATCGATTTAGAAATTTCTGCTGCTGCCTTTCAGCTCCTCTCTCCTAGCCCCACTATTTCCATGGTCTTCCATACCAGCGCAGCTTCCCCATTCATTCTTGCTAAGAATCACCTTCTAATTGGGCTTATTTCTCACTCTTTAAAATTGGTATAACTTCTATCTCTCCATTCATTTTATCTGAGTTATTTGTAGCTAGGTATCATATTTTGAAATATTTACATGTTTGCTTATTAGCTTAGTGACTCCTTCCATTTTAATTAAAATAATATGAACTATAAAAAGAAAAAAAAGAAGAAGAAAAAAAGAAAGGAAGGAAGGAAGGAAGGAAGGAAGGAAGGAAGGAAGGAAGGACACCATTTATGCCATTAATGAACAGTCAAGGTCCTAACACATCTATGTTATTTCTTCCCATTTATTAAAGTAAACAGGAAAATCAACCACCGTTCATGTCACATGCCCTATTTACTGATAACACAATTATTAAAGAGATTCCTTTTAAAAAAGAATCCTGCTGTGTTTTCTCCCATGTCCTAAAACCTTAAGCAAGACTACATTCAAAAGTAATAAACTGAGCCGGGCGGTGGTGGCGCACGCCTTTAATCCCAGCACTCAGGAGGCAGAGGCAGGCGGATCTCTGTGAGTTCGAGGCCAGCCTGGTCTCCAAAATGAGTTCCAGGAAAGGCGCAAAACTACACAGAGAAACCCTGTCTCGAAAAACCAAAAAAAAAAAAAAGAAGAAAAAGAAAAAAAAAAGTAATAAACTGGTCTCGCAGAGGAAACTTAACCATAGCACAATATCTAGACTGTGGTGTGGTTGCTGTTTGCTGCATTTTTACAAATGCACAGTGAAATGGAGCTGTAAGTAGAGGAGAAAAAATAAGCAAATATGCAGTTTGGTGCTCTCTCTCACGCGCGCGCGGGCGCATGCACAAACACACACACACACACACACACACACACACACACACACACACACACAAAGAATGGAGCATGGTTAAAATTAAGAACAAGTTGGGTTCAAAGTAGCTGTAATTGGTAAAGAAATTAGAGCCAAGCAGAAGCACCTCTTAAAACTTCAGTTTGAACTGCAGGAAGAGTTGTTTAGCTTCTGTTTTCCACATTGTCAACTCATTTACTGTGTTAACTGAGTGTGTAAGTTGGGTGCAATATATTGCATGCTCAAAGGAAACTTAAGAAGGTATTTCAGTCGGTAAAATGCTTGCTTTCCGTAGGATGAGGCATCACATGATGAGAAAGCATGAAAGAGGAAGAAAGGTGGGTCTGAACAACAGCCCACTCAGGATAACTAACCCACTCCATGACAAGGAGATTATCCATTCAGAGCCCCCACGATGCCTTACAGTTCTGTTTTCTACTGTTTTTATGATGCCCAATAAGTTTCAACATAAATTTCAGAGAGAATATTTAAACTGAAGCAATAGCATATTTATTAATCTATACCATTTATTTAAGTATGTATATTGTCTACCTTTATTGACAATAGAATTTTTCTCTTATTACTTATCACCTTACTTGAATTTTAATATTCAAGGAAACTAACACATTTTTAGTGGTTATTAGAATGTTTAGGTGTTCATAAACTTTTTGCAGAAAACTTTACTATCCTTTGAAATCAAATGTCTCATTATGTATGCACATATTCTTAATACACCTACACATTGACTTGCTTAGTTACACAGAAGTTATAATTTCACACATATACATATATAGTTATACATAACATTTATATAACATTGTATAAACATATATATGTCAAATGTAATATAATGTCTTCTACTAGCCTTTCCTATAATCCTGAGACATGAAATGGTATGCATTTGAATTCAGACAATAATATCTGTTTTCTTCAAAATCTATGGTTTGGTTTATGTTGGTACTATTCAGTGATGGGTGAAGTTTCTGATGATTCTTTTAAAACATCTACTAGTCATATAAGCTGGAAGCTCTTAAGCTAAATATACACAGCTACCACACAAACTAATTTCAAATGCTTTGTGTTGGGTTGAAATAGAAGGTAGGATTTAGGGCTTCTGCTGTTTAATATTTAAACATTTGCAGGGAAGATAACTTCAAGTTTCTAAAAAACAAAAGGACTGTAACTTATCTGTAGTTCTTTTTCCTCCTCACTAAACTTTCTTGAGGGTCACATAATGACTGTTTTTAGTGCCACCTCTTGGGTGGTCTTGTTATTACATAACAGCAAACATTGAGAAATGGGAATCTGGTGTGTGTGTGTGTGTGTGTGTGTGTGTGTGTGTGTGTGTTTGAGAGAGTGGATGTTTTAACTGAACTTCAGCATAATAAATTTATACCCGCTGCTATTTTTTACATTAACTGTATAGTTTTTTTTTCAAGTATTGACTCTGATCATTTATGTTCTATGGCAGGAGCAGTAAAATTCCCTGCCTAATAGTTTTTAGTCATGTGACTCATCCTCTGTTAGTCTTGACTATCATTTCCTTGTCCTGCAACACCAACACAGGCATTTATATTAATTTAAAAAGTTTTAATTTAAATTATTTCTTCTCATTTTCTTTTAGTGGTTTTCAAAGTCAATGAACAACTATGTCTATGTAGAGGATAAGTGTCACTGATTTGACAGTGAGAGAAATCTGATAAGCTTCCTAACACCTAAGGTTTGGAAGGAGGAAAAGTAAAACCTGAAGTTCGTCTTGAAATTCTAACCCCAGAAATTGTGTTCACCTATGCCAAAGAAGAAGCTCCCTAACTGACATCTCTGATTACCTATTCCAGAGGAGGTATCTCTAACTGACATCCCCGTTCACCAGTGCCAGTGGAGGTACCTCTAACTGACATCTCTGTTCACCAATGGCAGAGGAGGTACCGCTAACAGACATCCATGTTTACCTATCCCAGAAGAGGCACCTTTAACTGACATCCCTGTTCACCTATGCCAGAAAAGGTATCATTAAATGACATCCCTGCAACCACCACACCTTAACACAAAATGAGCTGATGCAGGTGAACATCTGCTTCCCAAATTTCACAGCACAGTAGCAGAACTATCTGTTGCATCCACTGTATTGAATCTGACCACAAACTGAGATTTCTCTGCTTGTGGTTGTACCTGGGAATGTGATTGACTGGAGTGTGGCATGTGTCATAGTATCACATAAATCACTGAGAGAACCTATTTGGCATATTACTCACTCATTCATCTGAGTTCTCAAAGTCCTGTTCCCATCATTAAAAATAAGAAACAAAAAATATGAAATAAATGAAAAAAAGAAAAAGAAAAGTGAAATAATTTTGATTATTTGGGTCGATAAACACAGCATCCCTTTATAATTTTAGTCTCCCTTTGGTGGCAAAGCTACAAACAGCCTTCTGATTGGATTTAATTTCTGTTGCACAAGATGAAACCCACACCTAGCACCAGTATCCAATGATGAATCTGTGGCTAGATGAGGCATAGGCCCTTCGAGAAAACCTACTACTATATTCTTCTAAATGGGCATAGTATTAGACTCCCAACGACCTATCATCATACCCATTGATTAACGTATCACTCAACCCTCATCAGAAAGTCTTTATTTACAGTATGTTATGATTAACGCAGAAATCTATAGCTGGCCAAAGTTTGGAAAATAAAATACTGTAGCCAGAAGATTTCTCCAGTCCTACCTGGCCCCACAGTCCTGCAGCTGCTTATAAAATAATCGCTCGGAAGCTTAATATTATTTACAAACTGTATAGCCTATGGTAGGCTTCTTGCTAGCTAGCTCTTATAGTGTCACTCAACCCATAACTATTAATCTATGTTTTGTCACATGTTCCATGGCTTTACCAGTCTGCTGGCATATTGTTCCTTGGGAGGCATGATGGCATCTCCCTTGACTCCACCTTTTTCTTTCCTGTCTCTCTCCTTGCATTTCCTACCTGCCTCTAAGCTGCCTTGCCATAGGCCAAAGCAGCTTATTTATTAATCAATGGGAACAACATATATAAACAGCAAAATACTATGTAATTCTCAGCCCTAAGTGAAAATTTGTACCATATCTCTCTTTCAAAGGAAAGCATGGAAAGAGAGTAAGTAAGTAGAGGTAATGGGTGACTCCAAGGAAACAGTGTCTTCTGAACACAGCAGGGCAGCTGTACATATGAAGTCATAGCAGTTGTGACAGCAAGCACAGAAACTGAGCAAGTCCAAGCCATAACAAACCCCAGCATGGAGAGGAGAGCTGGTCACGATGTTCTAGCTGTAGCCAAGAAGGTATTTGCAATTTTTAGCTCCTAGAAGAGATAAAGTTCGGTTTCTCTTAAGAGTGTAGCCCCTGGTAAGCCTGCCAAATGCCAGAGGAAAGCTACATGGCCAAGAATATAGGAGCAACACCAATTGGATTTGTGGTTTAAAAAAATAAATAAAAAGAGTGCAGTCACCAACATGTCTGTAATTGGGATGAAGGCCTACTCAACAAGAGGGAAACCTCTTGGTACTGAAAACATCTAACTACCCAGGGCTAGTGAAGTTATGGGTCTTGGGGGGAAATCTGCCACCACCAACTTACTAATCCAGTGTAAGCTCTAAGTACATTCTCAATATTTTTCCCTGTACCCACAGAGAAGTTTAGTTATCACCTTTCATCAATAAAACTTCTTTATGATACAGAACTATTACAGAAAATCACAACCAACTAAAATTCAGAGTTGTAGAGCCCAGGGAAACTGATACTTCTACAATACAACTCCTGCTCAAGGATCACTGCAGAAAAGGATGCAGAAATACTAAGATCAATTCACGTGAGTCTGTTTAATGGGTAATAGGGATTTATTAAGACATAAAATGAGGAAATACACTCACAAATACAGAATGGAGAAGACAGCTGAAGTCACCCTCTGGTCTGACTGGGAGCAAATGCACCTGGCAGTTCGGTCAGACCAGGAAGCAGGCAGCATGGAGAAGGGGCTCATGACCCTTCTCCTTTACCTTTTAAGAGATCACGTCCAATGGCAGGAAGCACCACCACCTTGAGGCCCTATAGCCCATGGCTATGGGTGGAATAAATAACACTACACAAAAAGATTTTAAGAGCAAGAGGAAGTGGAGTTTACTGTGAGAGTGTATCTCTTAGAAATGTCAGAAGCTACACCAGAAGTTTCACCAACATGGCTACCTAAACATGACCTGAACAAGGAGGACACCCATAAATATGCAGGCATCAAATGTGGCCTCAACCCTAGACAGAGAACTGCAGTCAGCTAAAGAAGGCTGAGAGCAGAATAGTCTTACCTAGGGAAAACTATATAAATCGATTATCCAATACCAAATGGTCAGTCATGAACCCTTATACACAAATAGCATTATACAGACTGAGCATATATACATATATATAACAACAATTAAAGAAAAGAAGACCATGGATTTGAAAAAGAGCAGTAGGCATGGTAGAGAGGGATTAGAGGAAGGAAAGGGAAAGGGGAAAAATGACATAATTATACTACAATCTCAAAAAAATAAAAATTATAGTAAAAAACCAAAAGGACACAAAGTCAATTGAGTATGGAAAGGGGGTAACACTCCTGTACCTTAGAGTACCACAGAGAGCTCAGTATGGAGGCTAAAAGTCCATCCACTCAGTACACTCAGCAGTAGTCAGTGCTGCCAAAATATAATGAGATTTCAAGCTAAGGAGTAAGGAAAACTCAGAGAGAAACCAGGAAAATAAGTACATGTGGTTAAATAGTTAAAGAACAGGATCTTTGAGAAATGGAATCACTCACCCTAGAGAAGGAAAGCTAAAATCAATCTTCGGTTTTAACTTTGGCCACTACCCACAGGATGGAATCACGAGACCTGCTGAAGTAATTGGAACAATGAAAAGATGTATGTGAGATAAGGAAGGAAAATCTTCCAGTGGAGGAAACAATTAAGCTATCAACAGTGTTTGTTCCAGTAAATAAGGAAAACAGTGTTTTCAACTGTGTCTTCATTCTTATATTATCAACATCAATGTTTGCATCCTTTAAAATATCTGTTTCTGCATATTTCTACCCTTGATGGAATGGTGATACAGAAATGTCTGGCATATGCTCATATTGTTCACTATTTTCCTTCTTGCATGTGTGCATGCATTTATTAGATTTCTTTGCAATTTCGGGGACATCATGATTTTTAATTTCTTAGTGTAACATTGCCCTGGTTTGTCATCCCATAATTGTCTATCTTTCTGTGTTAGACTTCTAAAAAATAAAATATATTTCTAATTTCAGGCACATTATTTTTCAGTTCGGTCATAGCTGTTTCTTTTAATTCTATTTTTCTTATAAAAGAGAAATTCCCTTTTGCATTTACTTTTAATATATATGATTCTATTTACTTGAATGTATCTATTATAATGATGTTTTTGATGTCATTGTCAAGTAATCTCAATGGAGAGATCATGTGGCTCTAATTCTTATTTTTGTTAACTTTTCGGCTTACTAAGAACTATTTCCTTATTCTTTACATATAATGGAGTTTACTTCTTATGCCAGACATTGTCTTTAAAAGAAAATAGAGATGTGTGGTGGGTATGACTGGAGCTGTAACCTCAGCACAGGCTGGTCCTAATGCTTGTTACATCCCAGGACATTGGCAGTAGCAGCCTGGAGCCCACAAGTCCTGGGCAGGTTTACCTGTCCTTCCCTGTAATCTGATTGGATAAAGTAGGAGCTTGACAGTGGCTGACATGAGAATGTAATGGGTCTTTCTTTTGGACTGCCAGCTCCCAAATAATGACACAAAGACTTACTAAGTATGAAAGCTTGCCCTTAGCTTAGGCTTGTTCCCAAATAGCTCTTAATACTTAAATTAACCTGTTTATATTAATATATGTTCTGTCATGTGGCTTGTTAGCTCTCCTCAGTACAGTACATCCAACTTCCTCTTCATCTGGCTGGTGAATCCTACACACCTCAGATTCTTCCCAAAGTTCCTACCTCTGCCTGGAAATCCTGCCTATTCTTTCCTACCTAGCTATTGCCTGTTCAGCTCTTTATTAAACTAATGAGAAGGTGCCTTAGGTAGATGAGATAAAAGAGAGATGCATCTTCACACAATGTGATCAAATATCCTGCAACAGTTTCCCGTTTTTGTCTAAATAAAAAGGAAAGGTTTTAATTCTTATACAGTAAAACTATATACAATAAGAACAATTACCAAGTAGGAATTATATTCATAACGTCCAGTCCATTTGTATTTGGCAACTTCAGCGATAGTACTTTATTATCTATCCTATCTTGGTGAGTCCAAAGTCTTGTACCTAATCCACTTTCTATCATAACTTGTATTACTAACCTAAAAATACCTTTTAAGACCTTAATACATTTTCTTAGATAAGCAACGTAAGCTTTTATGTCTCTGGACCTTTATAAATTTTACATCTCTTTTGTGATTTTCCTTTCTGAATTTGGTAACAAGGAAAACCATAAAACTATAGCTATCTAGGCTTCAACCCCACCAAAAGCCCAAGAAAGATAAAATGTCACTTGAATAAACAGGAAGTGCAGAGCAAGCAACTTCCAAAACTATAGAAACGACAGAGACAGCTGGCTTCCTGGACGGTCACCCAAGTTTCTTCTGCAGTGTTGGAGCATCCATCTTCAGCCTACAGACCAGAATATCTGACAGACTATTCTGTGAAGCAGAAAATTTGAAGGACTGATCTAGCTTGTCTTGGCAAAATTCAATAGTCAACTTTCATTATATCCTATTGTCCAATTTGGACAGTATACTGTCAACAGTTGAGACAATGATAGTTTATTGTTCAAATGGCTACCTTTGCCACATTGAAAGCAAACAACATATGGAGATTATTCAATGCCCATCATCTTCTCTGAAGTAGATTGGTGCTGCCAGGAGCAGACATATCTCACTGTCATAAAAAGCTATTAAGTCATCTTAAACGCCATAGTTTGTAGATCTCTAAAGTGTTTGAAGACCACCTAAGTATCTAAAATATTTCTCTGATTGATCTTGAAAACATACCTAACACAATTACAAGTTTGATTGTTATAGATGACTAACTACTAACTAGCATTTCTTAATTATTCTAAATAGTTTGTAACAATAGTTTTCAAGGACTAGAACTTCATAACATTTTTAAAAGAGCTGCATAGGTCCAATACTTTAAACAAGAGTAGAAACATATATACAGTATGTTATAACAAAAGTAACCTGAAATTTGAATCAATATACAAAAATTAATACCAATGTAAAATATTTAAGACTAGTAGTTGCTTTTTAATTTACAAGTAGATTTAATAATCTTCCCTCTTATCCTATCATTCCTATATCTTCCTTTTTATATAACAAAGAAAGGATAGAAAAAAGGAAAAGAAAGAAAAAAATTCTTTAATCTAACCACCTTTATTTAGTTTCCTTCCGAATAATTACCAATAAGAACTTGCAATTGACTTCCCCTAAATAATGACAAACATCCATAACTCACCAAATGACCAAGAACCAATCAGCCCAACTCTTGGCAATGCAGGCATTCTATACTTAAAATTACTTCTAGCTATCTGGGGACAACAGCAAGTTTAGGGGACTGCTGGATTAGCAATCCTTGCTCACTAGCACACATTGTGCCTGAAGGTATTATTCTGGCTGTATGGGAAACACTTGTGGACATTGGGTACTACAATACTGATCTTCCAGATAAGATATGCCCATGTGCATTAATGGCATAACTGTTTGAGGGGTAAACAACTACTCATTAAAAAGTCTGTTTTGGGGTTGGGGATTTAGCTCAGTGGTAGAGCGCTTGCCTAGCAAGGGCAAGGCCCTGGGTTCGATCCTCAGCTCAAAAAAAAAATCTGTTTTGAGGCCTGCTCCATTGGAGGAAATGTGCACCTAGCACTGTAATCCAGGTCAAACACTATAGCCTTAGGGAGAACTTAATGTGATTGTTTGTTTTGCCAAATGACATACTGTCAAATTGCCTTCTAAACACATATATTTATACTCATAGACTAGTGCTGTTTCAATCATAGGCAGAAATGTTCCTTTTCAGCCATGCTTGAGGTGAATGAAGAAAATTAGATCTGATCAGCAGATCAACAACTGATGATTATTGAGAATGCAGTGAGAACTAGACATGTATATCATACCTTCTGTCTTAATAGGGTTTCTATTACTATCATCAAATACCAAAAGTAACTTGTAGAGTGTCTTAGTTAGGGTTTCTATTGCTGTAAAGAGACACTATAACCATAGCAATCCTTATAAAGGAAAACATTCAATTGAGGTGGCAGCTTACAGTTTCAGAGGTTTAGTCCATTATCATCATGACTGGGAGCATGGTGGTGTGCAGGCAGATGTGGTGGTGGAAAAGGAGCTGCTACATGTTGATATGCAAGCAACAGGAAGTAGACTGAGTGCCACACTGAAGTGAAGCAAAAGAGAACTCAAAGCCCGACCCACAGTGACACACTTCCTCTAACAAGGCCATACCTACTTCTACAAGGCCACACCTCATAATAATGCTATGCTTTTGGGAGCCACTTTCCACTACCACATTCCACTCCCTTGCCTGTAGTGGGTAGCCATTCCAGCTTTGGTCTGGAAGTTCCAACCCCCACTGAGACTTCGGCAACTGTCACGCCTACAAAGTGGGGCCAGGGGAGGCACCTGGAGACCCAAGATCTGGATGGGCGAGGCTCTCTCTGTTCCGGGATGCTGGACGGTGGAGGTAGGCCAAGTAGAGCTTCAGAGAACACCGCTGGACTGCGATACACCTTCCCCAGACCCCGCGACCTACCTATCCCTTAATTTGTAAGTTATGCCATTAAATAAATCTCCTTTTAACTATGTGGAGTGGCCTTAATAATTTCACCAATACTTGCCCCAAAGGCTTATACCCGTATCATAATGCAAAAATGCATTTAGTCCAACTTCAAAAGTCCCCATAGTCTATAACAGTCTCAAATTTATTTAAAATTCTGAAGTTCAAAGTCTCTTCTGAGATTCATGCAATCTGTTAACTGTAGTCCCCTATAAAATCAAAATCAAAATGTACATTACATGCTTCCAACATATAATTGTACAGGATATACATTACTGTTCTAAAACGTAGGAAAGGGAGCATAGTGAGGAAATACTAGACCAAACAAAGACTGAAAACAAGCTGGGCAAACTCCATCTCTGTATCTGATGTCAAAGCATTCTTCAGATCTCCAACTCCTTTCAGCTTTGTTGACTGCAACACACTTCTTTCTCTTGGGCTGGTTCCAGTACCTGTTAGCAGCTTTTCTTGGCAGGTATCCCACAGCTCTGGCATCTCCAACATCTTAGAGTCTCCAAGGCAATCCAAGCTCCAACCTCACAGCTTCACACAATGTCCTCTCTAGGCCTCCATTCAGAGACAACCCTGACACATGCCTGGCCTCAGCAGCTTTCCTTATGGAGGCAAACTCCATAGACCTTTTCTTCTATCCTTAACTCTAAATCCATAACCATGTTGCTGAAGCTGCCAGGTTCTGCTTTTTACTAATGGCCCCTCATTAATTTACGTCTTCACCAGATTCTGTTTTTCAGAGTTTCCTTCACTGCCTAAGCTTGGCTGTCCTGGAACTAGCTCTCTAGACCAGGCTGGTCTTGAACTCAGAGATCTTTCAATTGCATCTTCACTAGCTTTCTATTTTCCATGGTTTCTTTCACTCCCTAAGCTTGATTGTTCTGCAACTGCTCTGTAGAACAGACTGGCCTCAAACTCAGAGATCCACCAGCTTCTGCCTTCCCAGCACTAAACTTTTCTTTAATTCCTTTTCACAAGTTGGAAGCTCACCTGGGTAGGATCTTGCCCTGAAGTCACCACTCCCTTTATTCTATTTCTTAATCTGTTTGTCTCCTTGAAAACAGGACTTAGCTTTTGGACAAGGGCAAAAAGCAGCCACATTCTGTACCAAAATATCAAAAGAATGATTTCTAGGCAACATACTAAAATTCTTCTCCTCTGAAACCTCTTGAGCCAGTCACCCACAGTTCAAATCACTCTTAGCACCACTGTCTTCCATCCCCCTTACACTAGTATGGCCCATAAAGCAGCAGTTAAAGCATTCAGCTACTTTTCTAATCCTCAGTCCCAAGGTTCATATTCCTTCAAATGCATGGTCAGGTCTATCAAAACAATACCTAAATCCCAGGTACCATCTTCTGCCTTACATAAGGAGGTGACATTTTTAGTAGTGAAGCCCCTACGGAGTTTCCCGTACTCCAGCAAACAGCCCCTTAGCTATGCTTATATGAGCAACCAACCTAAACTCAATGATGAAAGGATGAAAGAAAGAAAGAAAGAAAGAAAGAAAGAAAGGAAAAAAGGAAGGAAGGAAGGAAGGAAGGAAGGAAAAAAGGAAGGAAGGAAAAAAGGAAGGGAAGAAAAAAGGAAGGAAGGATGACCAGACGGAAGGAAGGAAGGAAGGAAGGAAGGAAGGAAGGAAGGAAGGGAAGAAGGGAGGAAGGAAGGAAGGATGAACTGAAAGACAGAACTGAAGTGTGTGTATCTCAGGGGTTACAATCAGAGAGAAGAAAAGGTTCAGAGGCAGAGGGAAGAGAAAAAGAGAGGAAAAGAGTAGAGGTAAAAATAATGATAATACACTGTGCAAGGAAGTGGAAATAGAATATAGTGTTATAGTATTATGAAAGCAGACTAGAAAGTTTAAATGGAGAGGGAGATGGGTGGGCATGGTAAAGTAAGGAATCTGGGAAGGGACAGCTAAAGGTCATTTGAGCTGGGCACTGATGGTGCATGCCTTTAATCTCACATTCAAGAGGCAAATACAGGCAGATCTCTGAGTTCAAGTCCAGCCTGGTGGTCTACAGAGTAGGTTCTAGGACAGCCAGGGCTACACAGAGAAACAAAGAAACAAGGCCATTTGAAAGGCCATATGGGAATCAACAGCTCCATGCCATGCCATTGGCTGGCAGAGGCAGGACTCAACCAAACACTGCCTGGGGGCCCTAGCCTGAGCCCATGACACAGCAACAGCTCTGTTCCATGCCAGGTGGTTGGTGGGGGCAAGACTCAACCAAGTGCTTCCAGGCATTGGGCAGTCAGACGCCATTATGGTGAGCAAATACAGGGTGGGGAGGTGGAACATAGAGATGGAGTGGTTCATAGGCTGGGGAAAGAGAGAACTGAAGAGGTGAGGGTGGTAAGGAACAGGCTAATGTGAACGGCCAGCCTGCTTGCCACCTGAGTCTTGGTCCTGAGGTCCTGAAACAGCTGAGGGGACATGAATTGATGTCTGTAGCTCCTATCACCACTGAAGGCCATTCAGAGGCCTGTAGTCTAGGCCACCACCTGGGACCAGATTGGTGTCTGAGAGCCATGATACTGTGGGAACATTGCCAATCTGAGTGGCTTACACTTCCACCTGGGGCCATGGTGACATCCAGGCCCAGGCTGCTACTGAGGACCAAGTCTGGATCCATAGTCTGACCACAACCAGGGTCTGTATGGATATCTGCTGGCCCAGACAGCCACCAAAGATCACATGGATGCCCAGAGTCTAGGCTACAACCTGTAACCATGTTGTTGTCTAAGAGCTGTGTTGCCACCAGAACCATGCTGAGTTGAGTGACCAGCACTGTCACCTGGGGCTATAGTGTCATCTAGACCAGAACTGCTGCTGGGCCCATGTCTGGGTCCATGGCCTTATAGCAGCCAGGGTCTAAGTTGATGCCCATAGTTCCTGATACCACTGAAGGCCATGCCAATGCCAGAGGTCTGGGCTGCCTTCTGGGGCCATGTTGGTGTCTGAGGGTCATGCTGTTGCTGAGGACCACGTCTGGGTCCATGATCCCACCACAGCCAGGGTCTCCACTGATGTCTGGTCTATTTTGCCACCAAAGGCCACACAGCTGCCTAGGGTCTAGGCTGCAACCTGTGGTCATGTGGATGCCCGGAAGCCACGCTGTTGCCAGAGCCATGCTGATTTGAGTGTCCTGCACTGTCACCTGGGGTCATATCTGGGTCATCCTGGCCAGGGGTGCTACCAAGGGCCATGACTGGGTCAACTTAGACCCTACATCAACAAGGGTCTATGTTGATGTCCGTGGCCTCTGTTACCACCAAGGGTTGTGTGGATACCTGAGGTCTGGTCAGCCACCTGAGACCATGTTGATGTCCAAGGGCCATGCTGCTACCAGGGCCATACTAATCTGGGTACCCTGTGCTACCACCAGGACCATGGTGACATCTTGGCTTGGGCTGCTGCAGAGGGCCATGTCTGGGCCCATGGTCCTGCTGTGGCTAGGGTCTGTGCTGATATCCATGGCCTGTGTTACCACAAGAGTGTTGAAATCCAAGGGCACTGCTGAGCTGGCCCTACCCCTCACTGGCCCTGGGATAGCTGGACCTGCCCCTCACTGGGTACTGCAGCAGAAGAGCTGGCTTCCACAATCAGGAAAGATGGTCTCGCCCCTCACCACAGATGTTCACCTCACACTTGTAAGTGAACATGAAAGCACTAAAGTATTAACTGTGTAACTCAGTGGGCCACTCTATAGCTTCCACAATGAGATTCTTCCTTTGTTTGTTTGGTTTGAGTGTTTTTTGTTATTGTAATTTTGTTTTGTTTATGTTTGTATTGTATTGTTTGTTTTGCTTTGTTTTGTTTTGGTTGGTTGATTTTTGGTTTTTCTTTTAAATTTTGTTTTGTTTTGAGGAGGGATATTGCAAGGGGGAGGATGGATGTGAAGGGACAGGGAGATGGGTGGGATTGTGATGCATGATGTGAAATCTGCAAAGAATCAATAAAAGTTAAAAAAAAAGAAATACCATATGGAAACCTACTACTGTAGAAGCTTCATAAGATATATACAAATATAAAAAGGGCTCTAAATGAGGTAATCCCATAATGAGGGAGAGAATGCCCCTTGTAGCCATGTTACCAAGTAAGAACCCTGGTATTATGAATGGGTTATGTCTTGTAGAGTCATTGGTCAAAGGGGTCCTATAGACACATCCAACCTTACTGGCTATTTCCAAGGCTATTGGTTAACCCCTATAACCTGACAGTAAGGCTCCATTGCTGAAGACACCATTTGTCTCATTGAACATGGAGAAATCAAGCCGCTACCCAACTAGAAGCTGGTGGAGAAGAACCAAAAGAATGTGAGGTGGACAGCAAGAGGCATCAGGAGAGGCACTCAGAAAAGTTCATCCACTGAAATAGTTTTATTGGTTTACCAACTAACGGGCATGGCAAAGTTTATATAAAACTCAACACCACTAATTCACAAGTAGCTCACAGTTGTAGCATGAATCTTCAAAGTTCTTATTAATAAAAAACAAACCTGGAGCCAGGTATTGGGGTGAATGCTGGAAGATCAGAGAAGCAAAACAAGCTGCAGCCACCTCATCTCGCCATTTCCTCAGCTGATCCTGTTTCCTCAGACTGGAAGCCTCTCAGTCCTCATCTAGAATGGGTCTCAGCTGAACTGTGCTGCTCAAAGCCTAAAAGCTTAACCAGCCAAATGCTTCTAGTTTCTGGTCCTCACGCCTTATATACCTTTCTGCTTTCTACCATCACTCCCTGGGATTAAAGGCTCTCTTTCTGGGATTAAAGGCATGAGTCACCATGCTTGGCTGTATCCTTGAATACATGGATTTCTGCCTCTGGAATGCTAGGATTAAAGGCGTGTGCTACCACTGCCTGTCCTCTATGTTTAATATTGTGGCTGTCCTGTCTCTGACCCCAGATAAGTTTATTAGGGTGCACAATATTTCGGGGAACACAATACCACCACACACAGTAGCTGGTAACTTTAGGAATCTCTCTTTCTCTCAACTTCCCTAGCTTTTCAAAATTGTTTTCTTGGGGTCTGCTTATTTTACTTTATCATCCCATATATCAGTAAGTTTTGCTTTCCCTTAATTTTGTGTCACCATAAGTAGCCTCATATTTCATACATCTCATTCCTCTGCTTTGTTATCTGACACAGGGATGGAAGATCAACCAACTTCACTCATTAAAAAGAAAATAAACAAACAAACAAAAAACATGACTAGCTGTTCTTTCTCATTCAGTATAATACTGCTAACCATGACTGAGCTACTGTGAAATGAGAAGTTATTTCTCCTGCCTATTTGCAATCTTATACCCTTTTTGTAAATTAATTTTAACTGGAGGTGTGTAAATATACATAGGTGAATATGGACTGTGTGTGGGGGCTGTATGGTTTATGCACATATGTGTGCATGATTGCTTGTGCCTATATGCCTGTGGAGGGCAAAGGGGGATGCTGAGGAGCCAACATTTGCTGTGGAATATTTGTTTAACTATGTAAAGATGTGTTGCTTTTGTTGATTCTGCATTTGTTTAACTATGTAAAGATGAGTTGCTGTTTCACCTTGCCTGCCTAAGGCACCTGATTGGTCTAATAAAAAGCTGAATGGACAATAGCCAAGCAGAGGAGAAATAAGCGGGGCTGGCAAGGAGAGAGAAAAAGGGAGCCAGTCTGCCGGTCTGGGGCCAGACAGTCAGACACCCAGGAAGCAGAAAAGCAGAATGGGCAGTATGTAGATGAAATAAACAAGCCTCAGAGCAGCACATAGATTAATAGTAATGCATTCATTTAAATTTAAAAAAAGCTAGCTAAAAATAAGCCCAAGCTAAGGCCGGGCATTCATAATTAATAATAAGTCTCCATGTCATGATTTGAGTGCTGACAGTCTAAGAAAACCTGCTACATGCATTCATTCCCCACCTTATTCCCTAGAGAAAGGGTCTCCCACTGAATCTGGAGCTATAGTAGTGACCAGCAAATGCCAATGATCCTTCCATCTCTGCCTCCACAGTGCTGGGGTCACAGGGGTGTGAGTATGCCCAGTTTTTCCATGGGTGCTGGGTTCTGAACTATCTCCCTTCTTCTGTTCTTCTCAGCCTAAATGTGTGAGGTGAAAAATAAGTTAAATACTTGACTTGGTAATTATACAATAAAATTTAAGTGCTGAATCATCACACTGCATTCTGTAAACATGCACACTCATTATGTGTCCATTAGATGTAATCTTTAAAAAAAAAAAAGGCTTTTTAAGAGCTATTCTCTAAAGTGGTACGTAGCATCAAGATAAATGTTTAGTCAGAATTCATTAGCTCCAGTCTGAGAGACTCCCCACTGCCTTCTTTGTTCCTTCCTTACAGAAATCAATATCTAGTGTCTTTCATATTAGCAGCCTCTCCGATTGACTGCCGGGCACCCTGTTATCTTCAGTCTTTATGGTATCTCAGTTCACGGTTGCCATCTTCGTTTTTACGTACAAGAAGTCTGAGGCTCAGCGACAACCATGGATCTCCTAAAGTCATGAAGTAAGGAGGTGACAGATTTAGAACATCAGAATTCAAATGTGGATTTATCTCATTTTCCAACCCAGTTCATAAGTCCAGGGCACAGACACATCCCCACACATAGACATGACACTGTTAAGCATTCTCTTCTCAGCTCACAGAATGACCCAAAGGCCATTTGGGACAAGAAAGCTTTCAGGGACAGTGTTTCCAGAAGTGAGCACATGAACCCATTGATCTGCTTGTGCTTGGAAAACATCGTTTGCCGTGAGTGGGAAAGACTGGGAAGCGCAGCACAGGGCTTTGAAGACACCCAAATGCCAGTGACTCTGAGCAGCCTTGAGTTCTCAGCCCTGGTGTATCATCTCAGGCCATATCAATTCTCAACTTAACTACTAATTATCAGTAGGAAGTAGGACTTCAAAGTCACAAGTCTTTCTGGGTCACAGGGGCTTAGAGATTTACCACTTTTGTGTGTCAGGAGCAAAACTCACTACCAAAACATTCAGAAATTTGACTTCTAGCTAATGGTTAAACAGTTGTAATGGAGGCTAGGGGATGCCTGTGATCTCGACTGGCTAGTCAGCAAACCTCGTGCTTGGTGCTGGGAAAAGGCTACAGTAAAATAATTCAAACATTCTTTTTGGAAGTCTTATGTGCCTCCTGCTGACTGACCTTATCTGCTTTTCACTACAGTATTTATTACACTAATGAAATTGTGCTACTATTAGTTTATATTTAGCAATAAAATATCTTTATAATAAGACTTGGGATCTTAAGGTATTGGGAAATCACGTACATTTGGGATAATCAAACCTTTCAGGAAGAACTGGCTGGCTAAGAGCTATTTCAAAATTTGTCTTTTGTTGCCCCCTGGCGGCTAAATGTTTTCCTCGCCCCTGCCCCCACTCTACATCCAACTTTTTTTTTCTTTTTCTTTTTCTTTTTCTTTTCTTTCTTTTCATTTTTAACTTTTTTGTTATGACCAAGGAAAATACTGTAAACCTGGAAAGGAATTTAAAATCAGTACCAAGTGTCAAGTAGCAGTGTCCACTGAAAAAAACTGTGCATAGTAAATGAAAAAAAGGGAGCTGTAACATGTCTTAGTGGATTACATGACTGTAATTTTTTTCATTTAAATTGCATAGAGCTCTCAACTGTGACAAATAAAAGCAGCCAAAGATAATTCTTATTTTTAAAAAGATAATTAATATTTGAATTAAGCTAACCAAATCACATGATTCAAAATTAGCTAGGGGGCTGGGAATATGTTGAATACAATTAACATTATAATGTTTTTTAATTAGTTTACAGGATACTTAAAACAGTAAGAGAAACTGGTTACTGATAATTGGAAAGACATAAAACCTTTGCAAATTTCTGACTTAACTGGAAAAGAAAACTAAATACCATTTGTTGTAGACTATCGCCACCTTGTGGGCTAAGAAAGAGGTAATAAAGTGGTGAATCTTTTAAGGTGGCATTTTTTTTTCTACTACTACAAAATTCCTATTTATAATAAAGAAATTTAATAATTGTAAAAAGAATATAAGTCACAACTATGGTAACATGCTTACCTACCAAACACTTAGATTAAAATGCCAAGAGATATTTAATTAAAAATGTATAGCCAGAGTAGTTTATTTCTGAGATCTCAATTTCATACTATATCATCCTGGACAAGTTAACTAACCCTTTTAAGGTTCACTTATGCTATATTTTTTAAGACAGTAGGTTAGAAAGATAGTGTATTAAAAAGATATTCCCCTAAGATCTTCAAATGAACAAATTTGTGGGTTTATAAAAACTTGATGTCCAAATAGAATTAATAATTTCTAAGACCTGATATTTATTAAACTCACAACCTGTTTAAATAGATTTTTTTTCTGATCTTTAAATTAGGACAAAAAAATTCATTCGTCCAGTGTTGACGTCTGGGTATATGTGCTCTAAAGTGAGACTAATGCCTAACAGCTTTCCCATTCCTAATTGGCAAAGCGTGTGGTAGGAGCCTTGAATCAAAAGCCTTCCATGGTTATGAAATATGCTCATTAGCTCTAGACAATATTTACACTCAAACAATCCTAACAGCTCCTGCATATTACCAGACTTCCCCACTCTACGGCTGCCGTGGAGTGGAGTGCTCTTTTGGATAAAGACTTCATAGGAAGGATTCAGTCTGTGCAGAAAGGACAAGCATTCTTTTCAGAAGATCAAACTTTTCATTTTGAAATAAATGATTTGAGGTCATTGCTGCAAGTTACAAAAATATATATTCAAATCTATTAGAGAGTGTTAAGCTAGTGTTCCTGCAAGCTCATATAGGAAGAAATATTCACTATAGGAAGAAAACCAGAAATACAAAGAGCACCGGTTAGCACAACATAGGCACTTCTGCATGCCAGTTCAAATCCAGGAGCAAGGCTGGAGTAACACTATGAAACTCACCAAAGGACTCCATGTTTCACCATTGTCATTCTGGCCATTAATAAATGGAAACCCTATGACCTTGTTCTTCATTCAAATATTTTTTTCAGTTTACATTTTGCTTATAAACATATGTATGTGTTACATGCTTCTGTGCCAAAAGCCACAAACACTCAAAGAGTGCTGGTCTTAAAATGTTTAAGTGGATTCGAGACTTTTCTGAATGTGAACTTTTTCAATTGAGTAATTGGCAACTCCAACACCCCTGTCTCTGTTGAAGCGATTAAAAAAGAATCATTTCCCAGAACTACAGGTGCACAACAGATTGGAGCCATTATGCAAAAGAACAGAAATCTGGAGAGAAGCACAGAGAATATAAAAGCCATGTTCCTGGCAGTCCTTTCCCCTTTAACTCGGTGCTTTTTTTTTTCCAGCTCTATTTGGATACAGAACATGAAATATGAAAAAATTATAATGGATTTGAAGTAACCCATTTGAGATTCGAAATGTACTCCCAAATGAAAATACCTTCCCATAAGAACACACATGAGGTAGAAATGGGCTCAAGGCCAAGCCTGCATGTGCTTTAAAAGCTAAGGTTTCTGTGGGAGAGAAGATAGATTTTTAAAGTTATATGTTTTTCTGGCGGTCTTGTGAATTTCCCTTCCTGCCTCAGTGTACGGACATCACATATATACTAAGGATCTAGTAGAACTTCCGGCCTGTTACACCTCAAGCGTCTTCAGCCTCCATCCCCCACTGGATTTTGTTTTCTGTCTTCTTCTATGCAAGGAAGGCATTTGTAGAGTAGCTGGTGACTTCGCCATCCCTCGTATTTGTTCTCACAAGTGTCTAACCTGGCTTGTTAGCAAGCAAGAGAGAACAGAAGGGAAGGAAGCCACTCAACATGGAGTGATTAAACAAAAACGAAACAGTATCACGGAAAATGGAAATGTACCTCAAACAAAATGGGCCGACCAGGAATTTGGGGCACTTTCAGGAAAGCCCACTTGTGAAGCAGGGTTTTAGTCAGAGTTAGGCTGGACGTCTCACAGACGAACGGGCCCCACTCCTGACTGTGGATGTCAGTCAAAACTGAAGGAGATAAAGAGGTGAAAAGGAGGAAGACAGATAACATCTACGTTTCCTGGTGGAAGCTCAAGGCTGCTGGATGTCCGTAGTCCAGCTATGAGTGTGACCTTAAGAAACCAAAATTAGGATTGAGACAGGACTCCTCTGGTAGGTACAAGCGCCAAGAAGTAGTAGTAGCGCTTTGGAGGAGGTTGAAGTAGCCTTGTTTCTAGCAGACACCTTTTTTTTTTTTTCTTTCATTTGATCTTCCCTGGGGTGGGAAACAAAGTTTTTGTTTATGTTTTTCATGTAGGCTGTCTAGAACCCTGGGAGAAAAGACGTTGGAAAGTATCCAGGCAGAAACTTTTGCAAGAGGGACAAGGGCGCCTTGGAGGATTCCAAGGCACTGTCTGAGGCCCACAGAGTTAGGAAGATCTGGGGAGGAGCAAAGGGGACGTGACCAACTAGGAGCTCTTGGAGCAACGGATGGGGGTGGGGCAGCAAGTCCGGAGCCCAGAAATGGGAAGGGCAGGGATCCGGAGCACGCCGGTGCGAGCGCGCCAGTCTGCCTCGGTACTTGGGTCGTCGTTCTCTACATTGTCTCGGTGCCTTTCCGCTAGTGAGAGCATTGTGAACCATTTCCTTCCTCTGGGTCACGGAGCCCCTCCCTCTTTTTCAGTGGAGGAGCCTCTCGGCTCTGTCTTAGGGGCCTGGGGTTGGAAGGGCTCAGTTTTTGTCGCTTTCGTAACGCGGATGCAGCCTTTCCCTTCCCGGTAGGAGGAACCCGATTTCCTCCTCCCCACCCCAACCCCCAACCCCGTTTTGGCCCTGGTAGTAAAGTGGGGCTCTTAGACGCATCTGTCCGCCTGGCCTGTGGCCTGCAGCAGCTGCTGTTAGATTTTGGAAGTACGCGGACTGGGCGGGAGTTACTTCTCCAATGAAGAAGAGCTAGCACAAGTCCCTCCCTAGTCTCTAGGGAACCGAAGCTGGCTCCAGATCGCCTATTCAGGAAAGAAGAACCAGTGTACCCCCCCCCCCCGCCGCCCCCAAGACGTCTCCAAGGTTTGAGGAAACTGTTAAGGTCATTCCACATAGGTTTTTTAAACCCAGAGCCTTAAAGTGTCCCGTGACTCCCTCACTCAAACATTCTTCCTGAGAAGCGCAAAGCCCAAGAAAAGCTGGGGAAAAGAGAGAGGACGCTGTAGTCGAGGTACTTGTGGAAGGGTAGGAGAGAGACGGAGAGGTGGGGTGCGTTTTTTAAAAGAAAAGGCAGATTTAGCTCACATCCCGCTTTGGGGGAGAACTCTATCTGAGTAGGGGGCAAGGAGAGGGAAAGTTCAGGGGCACCTAAGGCCCGGGGGAAATCTTAGTGAAGGATCTCTTCCATTCGACCCCCCCTCTCTTGGAAACTGCAGCCCAGCCGGGGCACAGGAAGGGTGACAGGAAGCAGGGTGGTCAGGGAATCTACAGCAGAGAGATGAAGTTAAAGGTTCACCCTTCTTCCCTGAGCAGCCCGGGCTGTATAAAGTGCTGGTCATAGCGGTGTTTCGGCGTCTTACACCCCCAGAGTGACGAGCGGTGGCGTGAGGCCAGCGCGGAGGCTGCCCCCTCCCCCTTCAGGCCCCGCGGCGCAGAGCGTGGTTTAGCACCGACTGAGATCAGGGGGCGGTGTCGCAGGGGTGGGGGGGAGGGAAGGGAGGGGTTCCTAAGTGGCTATAAAGGGGCTGCCGGGGCTGCCTAGATCTTGCACTCGCTGGAAAGCAGCTCCAGGCCAGGTGCTATTGCAAGGCCAGAGCGCACAGCACCTCGGAGAGAGCTGATCCTTGCTCAGATCCAGGCACCCCGCGGCCAAGGCGGAGGACGAAGAGTCCAGGCTCGGGTCCTGGACTTGTTCCCCAGCTCCGGAGCGCCTCTCGATCCTACAGCAGCCTCTTGGCAGCTGCAGCCCTGTGGGTGCCTCCAACTCCGTGCTGGAATAAAAAGTTCCCGCGCTCCGGCCAACCCGAAGCACTTCTTTCTAAGGGACTCGCTCGAGCTTTGGCTGCCAGCTCTGCGCGAACTTTCTAATCAAAGTGATCGTGATTTTTAAGCATCCGGAGCAGTCCCGCGGAGCTCGGCTCGCCTAACCAGAATAAAGGGTTCGCTGCGCTGCAGTGTGCGGTGTCATGCAGCCAGCAGTCCCTTTGGAGTCACGCAAGCAGAGGCCCCGCTCCGACATGGGGCACGTCCAGCGGGCAGCTAAGTCTCGGAGCTCTCCGCCTTCACTCACGCTGCCGCTGCTGCTCGCTTCCGTAGCAATGCTGCTGTGTGTGCGGGGCGCACAAGGGCGCCCCGCGGAGGAGGACGAGGAGCTGGTGCTGCCTTCCCTGGAGCGCGCCCCGGGCCCCGATTCCATCACCCGCCTCCGTCTGGACGCCTTTGGCCAGCAACTGCACCTGAAGTTGCAGCCGGACAGCGGTTTCTTGGCTCCTGGCTTCACCCTCCAGACGGTGGGGCGCAGCCCCGGGTCCGAGGCACAGCATCTGGACCCCACTGGGGACCTGGCGCACTGCTTCTACTCTGGCACGGTGAATGACGACCCCAGCTCCGCAGCCGCCCTCAGCCTCTGTGAAGGCGTGCGCGGTGCCTTCTACCTGCAGGGCGAGGAGTTCTTCATCCAGCCAGCGCCTGCGGTCGCCACCGAGCGTCTGGTCCCCGCCGGACCAGCGGAGGAGTCACCCGCCCCGCCGCAGTTCCACATCTTGAGGCGAAGGCGGCGGGGCAGCGGCGGAGCCAAGTGTGGTGTCATGGACGACGATGAGACCCTGCCAACCAGCGACTCACGACCGGAAAGCCAAGACCCCCGGAATCAGTGGCCGCGACGAGACCCCACGCCGCAAGGCGCGAGAAAGCCAACAGGTATAAGACTCTCTCTCTCTCTCTCTCTCTCTCTCTCTCTCTCTCTCTCTCTCTCTCTCTCTCTCTCTCTCTCTCTCTCACACACACACACACACACACACACACACACTTAAACCTCCATCCACCTCCCTTCTCCACGAGGCGTGACTTGAGGGCACACTTTAGCTCGCCTCTAGAGGACTCAGACCTGCAGCGGGTTCTGGGTCGTGACCCGCAAAGTAAGCTGACCAAACCCAGCTAGAACATGTCTTTGCCCGAGTAGTTAATGATTTAAGAAAAGAGAGAAGAATCATCGGGAGTCCCTGCAGACAAGGGCTCAAGCGTTTCCACCGGGAAGTTTGTAACCCGATTCCTCACACTCGAGAATCCTCTCCCAGCCCTTTAATTCCTTTTAGTGAATGTATGAGTTCACTTGGGCGAAGTTGCAGCTTCTCGCTGAGTTTTGTAACCTCCGCGTGCGAGCACCGCGCTCACGGGAGGGAGGAGTAGGGGAGCGAGGGTGACCTCGATCTGTGTTCGGGAGCCTAGGCAACGGCGCGGCGGCGATCTCAGTTCGGTGGCCTTCTGTCCCCTTCCCCCCTTTGAATGGCTGACCCGGATGGTTGGCGGCGCCCGGGGCCCCTCAGCAGAACCTGCTTGGGAGGTCTTTGCCCTGCTCGCCCCGCCTCCGCGCGCCTCCTACCTCTCTGCCTGGGGACTTGCGCTCCCTCTCCCGGCCGAGGCTCTGCTCCCCAGCGCGGCGGAACGTAAGCCGCGGCTGATCCGCCCTGCTACACTCTCCCCTGCCTCTGCTGTGTTAGTTTATTTTATCACTCAACTTTCTTTTTGTCCTTTTTTACTTCCTTAAGTGTCCTCTTCTAGATTTCTCCCCCTTATCCGTCTGCTCCTGGGAGCAGGTAATGATGGGTCATAGCCCACTTCAGGACTTCTCTGACCACTGAATCTCAGTCAGCAGCTAAGAGGAGGGCTGTTTTCCAAATCGGCAACCCTGGTTTGAGACAGGAACTTAATTTCCCCCCGGGACAAAGGGAGTGAGGGGAGGCAGAAGTAGACTGCTGGGCAGAGTGGGTGGTCCTAGTGCCCGGAACTGGATAGCGCAGAGAACCCCCAGGGACCCCGTGAATGAGAAAGCTGAGCCGTGCAGACTGAGATTCCCCAAGCCCCGCCCCTTGGCAGACCCCCCCCCTCCCCCACGCCCTGCCCTGTGCCTTCCACGTGGAGCTGGATGATCTCATTCAGGATTTCAGCCCTGGCTTCAATAGTGAAAGGGTGACTCAGGGCGCTCTGCCTGCTACCCTTGCCAAGTTTTTACTACAGCTGGATAGGATGATGTCCATACTGCCTAGCTCAGGCTGTGGATTTTCAAAGGCCACGAAAGAAATCCTGCTGACACAGAGCATAGACAGTTTGATGACTCTGAGGAGCCCGTGTTGTTGTTTTTTTTTTTTGTTTTATTTAAAGCAAAACGAAAACTTTTTAAAAAATAACGTTCAGAGTTTTTAGAAGATGCAAATATTTGTTTTATTGTTGTTCCAGGCATATTTCGGTTTTATTTACTCTGACTTGGTTAACTTTCCTAATATATACCCCAGGAAGGTCGCTATTCTGAGAGAAACTGCCCACGAGCAAACTTTCTTTTCTCTTGGCAGGACCTGGCAGCGTAAGAAAAAGGCGGTTTGTGTCCAGCCCTCGTTATGTGGAAACCATGCTCGTGGCTGACCAGTCCATGGCTGACTTCCACGGCAGCGGTCTAAAGCATTACCTCCTAACCTTGTTCTCCGTGGCAGCCAGGTTTTACAAGCACCCCAGCATCAGGAATTCAATTAGCCTGGTGGTGGTCAAGATCTTAGTCATCTATGAGGAGCAGAAAGGTCCGGAGATTACCTCCAATGCTGCCCTCACCCTGAGGAATTTCTGCAGTTGGCAGAAACAACACAACCCTCCCAGTGACCGGGATGCCGAGCACTATGACACAGCCATTCTTTTCACCAGACAGGTAAGACAAGAGGGTATCCATCATTTTATCACCTCCTGGCATCCAGATGGATGAAAAAGCCATCTCATCTGTATTGCCTCATCAATTTCGTTTAACGGGCTAGCTTAACCTGTCTTGCTTATTTCTGTTTTAATTTCAACATCTCAAGTTGCACAGTTCTCTTGTAAAAGCATCAGAGGAAATCTTCCTTAAAATGACATGTAGTCTTTCGGGGCCCCAACAGTAATAAATGGACGAGCTCCAAATCACATGTGAAGACTGGCCTGCCTGGCTGAGGAGCCAAGTCTCAAGTCCACACTGTCCTACTTAAAAGGGATTTCCCATGGTTCTTTGTAGGATTTGTGTGGCTCCCACACATGTGATACTCTCGGGATGGCTGATGTTGGAACTGTGTGTGACCCCAGCAGAAGCTGTTCTGTCATAGAAGATGATGGTTTACAAGCTGCCTTCACCACAGCCCATGAGTTGGGTAAGTCAGGACCAGTGTACAAGTTAAGTCCCATGCGTGCATGGATTCAGCCCAATAAAACAATCTGATTTGAGACAGAGAAAACATCTCAGACTATATTGCTACTTTAGCCACCAGCGATCATAGAAATGGTAGAACATGTTTTCTACTGTTTCAGATACAGCCTTATTAGAACAAGAGAAAGCGCTATGAGCATTTGAAAATTGACATCTTTTTATATCTACCCTGATTCAAATCGATATTATCCCTGACACAGGTTGTCTACTAAATATGTTCCTTCCTGTAGAATGAATCCCTTACAAAAGAAGAGTCAGGCTTATGATCAATCCTAATGTAGGTCTTGCTTGCTCCCCAGGCCACGTGTTTAACATGCCACATGATGACGCAAAGCACTGTGCCAGCTTTAATGGTGAGGGCGGAGATTCTCATCTGATGGCCTCCATGCTTTCCAGCTTGGACCATAGCCAGCCATGGTCTCCCTGCAGTGCCTACATGGTCACATCATTCCTGGATAACGGCCATGGTAAGATGCCAGCTACTCTTTCTAGACGGTGTCCAGCCTTCCTCATAGAGGGTTCTAGTTAAATGAGCGACGTGGTTCTTGCTCAGTTCATTTTCCCCCTTTCAGAATTACTTTCTCTATCAAGATCACAAGCTGCAGATCTTTATCTTCAGTGCTTCCTGCTCCTAAAATCTATTTATTAATATCTTGAACTGAATAATAACTTCTTGCCAGTGTTAATCCAGAAGTACTCTATTAAGGACAGTGTCTTAATAAAAAATCTAAATCTCCCTGGCACTGGTTTTCCAGAAATGTCACAATCATAAGTGGCTATGTATTGTTTCACACAGTAAATATCTTGTGACATCAAAGTCAGTCCATTTAATGTGTTTTCACCAACTGTGTTCTAACAGTTGCCCTTTTTTGTTTTGTTTTCAGGGGAATGTTTGATAGACAAGCCCCAGAACCCCATCAAGCTCCCATCCGATCTCCCTGGTACCTTGTACAATGCCGACCGTCAGTGTCAGTTTACATTTGGAGAAGAATCCAAACACTGCCCTGAAGCAGCCAGCACATGTACCACCCTCTGGTGCACCGGTACCTCCGGTGGCTTACTGGTGTGCCAAACAAAACACTTTCCCTGGGCAGATGGCACCAGCTGCGGAGAAGGAAAATGGTGTGTCAGTGGCAAGTGTGTGAACAAGACCGACATGAAGCATTTTGCTGTGAGTTTTCCCAATGAAACACGCTTGTTTACAACTCAGAACTCGAGAGACCAGTGAGGGTTAAGGTTCTTACCCAGACAAGCTCCTCTCTCTATGTCCCATAGTGGGGACACCAGATAATAGTGAGATGATAGCGAATTTTGAGAATCAATTCTTTGTTTTATAATGTTCTCCAACTCCCTAAAAAGTCTAAGAGTTCTAACAGTGATATTTGTATCTCCATTTAGACCCCTGTTCATGGAAGCTGGGGGACATGGGGACCCTGGGGAGACTGTTCAAGAACTTGTGGTGGAGGAGTTCAGTACACAATGAGAGAATGTGACAACCCAGTGCCCAAAAATGGAGGGAAGTACTGTGAAGGCAAAAGAGTACGCTATAGGTCCTGTAACATTGAGGACTGTCCGGATAATAACGGTGAGTCATACTGGACTTCAGCTCTCAGAAACGGGGTGAAGGAGAGGAGCGCACATGGGGTTGAAAGTTGAAAACTGGTAACATCAACACACCATTCTCTTTTCAGGAAAAACTTTCAGAGAGGAGCAATGTGAAGCACACAATGAGTTCCCAAAAGCTTCCTTTGGGAATGAGCCCACTGTGGAATGGACACCCAAGTATGCTGGCGTCTCGCCAAAGGACAGGTGCAAACTCATCTGTCAAGCTAAAGGCATTGGCTACTTCTTTGTTTTACAGCCCAAGGTAGGAATTTTTACACTTGTAGTTCTGCTAAGGAGCCAAAGGCCTTGGCTTGCTGCCTCTTCATGCAAATGTCTGAGCTCTCTTTACATATTAACCTGTGTTCAGTTTTGACTTTGGAATATTTCCAAATGCAGGAGCAACTCCTTGCTTTGGGATTTGTGTTGCTTTCAGTTGGGAAGGCAGTTTAAGTCTAGTAAGCATGTGAGAGTCTTGCATGTATTTAATATTGCTCCTTTATATCCAAAGAAAAGCCCTTTGAAAACTCAATAGCCTCCCTGTATAACTAGGTTTCATATACAGCAATTCATGGTTAGATAAATTATATATTAACACAGAATCCAGGAGTTTTAGAAAGTAGTCCAAAGTACTTGTTACTGGGTACCTAGCAGCCTCACACACAAACGTACTAATGTAGAGTCTAAGCACTGACAATTTATTGTTGGAACACGTACTTTGAACAAAGAGACTCGCCATTTCTTTTGATGCTTTGCTGAGGGGGATAAGTCTTGCTCTGAAGCAGGGAGTGAAATTAAATTTTCTTATGGTTGTCATGGGCTTTTAGCATTGTAAGATAGGAAAACATGTCCAAGTTGCAGATGAAATATTTATCAAGTGATTAATGGAGTACCTTCTGCTGCAGCATATTGTTCTAGGCCCTGAAAGTAGAACAGGAATCAAACTGACAGTGAGCACTACTTCCATTGACCTTAGCAACAGGGGAGATAGGCCAGTAAATAAATAATCAAGGCATTTATAAACTTTGCAGACAGCCATTGAAAGAGACAGACACATGAAGGGTAACGTGTGGCATGTGGGGGAGAGAGTACTCGCAGCATGGGAAGAGAGCAGAGAGGGGAGCGTTCCCAGTTGCCATCACATGCTTCTTCACATTAGACGTTTAACCACTGGGTGAATGTTGTCTCTGCAGGTTGTAGATGGCACTCCCTGTAGTCCAGACTCTACTTCCGTCTGTGTGCAAGGACAATGTGTAAAAGCTGGTTGTGATCACATCATAGACTCCAAAAAGAAGTTTGATAAATGTGGCGTTTGTGGAGGAAATGGCTCCACCTGCAAGAAAATATCAGGATCAGTCACTAGTACAAGGTAAGTTTCAAAACACAGAGTTCAGGAATAGGGATATAGCTCAGTGGATAGAGAGCCTGCCTCGTATCCACAAGACCCTGGCTTCAATTCCCAGCACATGGGAGGTAGAGACAGGAGTGACTAGAGTGTCAGATGGTTCAGGCCATCTTTGCCTACACAGTGAGTTTTGAGGTCAGCTTGGGTTACATGAAATCCCATCTCAAAAAACAAACACACAAAAACAAAGCAAAATAAAAATATTTCATGTAATTCCAGTCTTTGGAAGGATGATTGCTATGAGTTCTAGATCAGCTTGGACTATACGGTGAGCTCTAGTATAGCCTGGGCTACAAGTGAACCCTCATCTCAGCAACCTAAAGCTAATTAATCAACATATGAAGCAAAACACATACTCCTTTTGACATGCCATTCTGTAGGACTAAGGAAAAGTCATTTAAAAGAATTGCATATTTTTAAGTGAAGTGGTTGATTAATCAGGGATTGAAAGACATAGAAGGAAAAGTCACGTTTAAATGAATTGCATAATTTTGCTGGGCCTGGTAGTACATGCCTTTAGTCCCAGCACTTAGGAGGCAGAAGCAGGCAGTGTGTTCGAGGCCAGTGTAGTCTCCAAAAGAAGTTGCAGAAGAGCCACAGAGGTTACACAGAAAAACCCTGTCTCAAAAAAATAAAAAACAAAAAACAAAAGAAGAATTGCATATTTTTAAGCAATGTGCAATATGGTTGATTAACAAGTGATTGAAAAATATATACCTATTTTCTTTGTCCACAGACCTGGGTATCATGACATTGTCACAATTCCTGTTGGAGCTACCAACATTGAAGTGAAACATCGGAATCCAAGAGGGTCCAGAAACAACGGCAGCTTTCTAGCCATCAAAGCTGCAGATGGTACCTATATCCTGAATGGAAACTTCACTCTGTCCACACTAGAACAAGACCTCACTTACAAAGGTACTGTCTTAAGATACAGTGGCTCCTCGGCAGCGTTGGAAAGAATCCGCAGCTTTAGTCCACTCAAAGAACCCTTAACTATCCAGGTTCTTATGGTAGGCCATGCTCTCCGACCCAAAATCAAATATACCTATTTTGTGAAGAAGAAGAAGGAGTCATTCAATGCTATCCCCACTTTCTCAGAGTGGGTGATTGAAGAGTGGGGGGAATGCTCCAAGTCATGTGGATCAGGTTGGCAGAGAAGAGTCGTTGAGTGCCGAGACATTAACGGGCGTCCTGCATCCGAGTGTGCAAAAGAAGTGAAGCCAGCCAGTACCAGACCGTGTGCAGACCTGCCTTGTCCACACTGGCAGGTGGGGGATTGGTCACCATGTTCCAAAACTTGTGGGAAAGGTTATAAGAAGAGAACCTTAAAATGTCTGTCCCATGATGGAGGAGTGTTATCCAATGAGAGCTGTGATCCTCTGAAGAAACCAAAGCATTACATTGACTTTTGCACACTGGCACAGTGCACTTAAACAGTTTGAGAACAAGGTGGCATGGGAGGGCTGATACACAGAGATCAAGAGTGCTGGAGGGAATCCCATGAATCAAACCAGTAACCGTAACCAGCGAGGTCTGTCAATGAGGGGTGTGTGTTTGGGGGGCGGGTAACATAGCAAAAGGGGTAGATCAGGACACAATCCTGCCAGTCAAAATTTGACGAGGTAGTTAGTATAGGTTATTAGCATCTGAGAGACCATATGTAGCACAATGAAGCCCAAGATAGTTACTAGTATTTCTTTTGTTATATCTATTGCAGAAACAACTGTCAGAGTCTGGCAGAAATCTTTCAAGCCCTGTTGCATGGTGCTGATTAGATGCTTTGTATCAGGGGGATTGGGAAAGGCAAAGCAGAAGAAAGGCGGGATTGTATTTCAAACATGGCTTAACTTTATATCACTGGCAATGGGGGCAAGGAGAAGGGTACAAGCAAGATTGTTATTCGAAGTTTCCAACTGCTGCAGTTGCAGAGAATGTTGATAGATCATTTCTATCACTAGTGAAATGTTCAGATTGCTCAACATGAGAGAAAGGTTCACCTCTGTGCAGTGGCTCATGGTTCCTTCTTACACCATCTCAGCTCTTTAACTATAATTCATGTTGAGGTAGAAACAATTCACCTACTTATAAAATGTACATTAATTCTAAAAGGAGGAAAGAAACGGCAAACTATGTAAGGTGCACATAAAAACTCAAGGAAACAAAACGAGCAACATGTCTCCTGCCTTGCTTTCTCCCAAGGTCAGCCTACCTGGGGACCATGAATGTTAAAGAGAACCCATGTCACACAAAAGGCAGTAACATCACACATGTCAATGTCACGCCAGAGTAAGGATGAGGTGTAGAAAACAGGGTCCCATGAAGTTGGGAACATGGAAATCGCTTGTCTTACATGGGAAGCTGCTGCAGGGTAGCAGGTCCACTCCTAGCAGCTGGTCTAACAGTCGTATCCTGGTGAATGTCTGTTCAGCTCTTCTACTGAGAGAATATGACTATTTCCATATGTATATGTATATAGTAAAATATGTTACTATGAATTGTATGTACTTTATAAGTATTGGTTTGTTTGTTCCTTCTAAGAAGGACTATAGTTTATAATAAATGCTTATAACATATTTATTTTTATACATTTATTTCTAATGATAAAACCTTTAAGTTATATCGCTTTTGTAAAAGTGCATATAAAATAGAGTATTTATACAATATATGTTAACTAGAAATAATAAAAGAACACTTTTGAATGTGTATGTCTATTTTCTGAAATGGGATTAATTTCCGGGCAAGAAATCTGATGAGACACAAATATTGGATTTCGAGACAGTTTTTAAGATTTTGATGAATGAACTGTATTTTCTGTTTGTAGAAGTACTGATAAAAAAGATTTTGATGTCTTTAGTGATAAGATTGTTACTAATGTGGTTGGCAAATTACTGTAAAGAGCCAGATTGTAAGTATGGCATTGTAGGCTATATTTCCTGTCACAACCATGTGACAGTGAGTGCTTTTGTAGGAATGAGATCAGCCATAAATGATATGTAAATGATTAACCATGGCTGTGTTTTAATAAAAGTTTATTTACAAAAACAAATGATGGGCCAGATTTGTTCTGTGAGCTTGTTTGCCAACTCCCAATGTGATAAAGTAAATAGACAATGATTCAGCTGATAGATGCATTTTGGGTTTTTGTCTCCCTTAATTATGTCAAGTAAGTAAGAAAGTATAAATATATTTACGGTATTGAATAGAAACAGTGCTTCACACACTTGGGACAGATGGGAGTGGTGAGCTAACACTTTAAAATCTTTGCTTTGTGGGGTGGTGGCGGCGCATGCCTTTAATCCCAGCACTGGGGAGGCAGAGCCAGGTGGATCTCTGTGAGTGTGAGGCCAGCCTGGTCTACAGAGCAAGATCCAGGACAGGCACCAAATCTACACAGAGAAACCCTGTCTTGAAAAACCAAAACTAACTAAATAACTAAATAGATAAATAAAATAAAACCTTTGCCTCCTTCAACAATAATGCAAAGGTGTTTGGGAGAAATCCAGGACTCTAGCCTTCTGTAGATCATTGTATTTTGAAAATTAGGTGGTGCATAAAGTGACTACAAGTTCAAATTATTTCCATTACGATGTTGCTTTCAGAAAATCGTTTACTAGAAAACTGACAATGTACTCAACTATTGTCATTTCTAACTTTACATTCACCTTTTATTCCCAGCATGATTTTTCTTACTTATAACCTGTAACAAAATGCCAGCCTAGCTTCAGTTACTTAATGTGTCCCCCTTAAGAACTGAACAAATGTAACGGGAGTAGGGACATTAATTGGGTTAACTTTTTCTAATACTTACTGTAAGACCCAAAAACCAAACTAAAGTCTTCAGACATCACTGAATAAATCTTTACATGCAGAACTTGACTATGTAATTCAGCAGCCCATGTTGTCCTGTGTGCCAGCAACCTTCATTGACATTGACTTGCCTCTTAGCATGGCACAAATTCCCTTCTTAGCATGGCACAAATTCCCATAGTGAGCAACTAGGAAAATACATCCCCACAAGCCCTGACAGCTCTCTTCCACACATGACACCCCAACAAAGGTTCATATATTGGAGTGAAAACCTATAACATGAAAAAGTTCTTTACTGAACTTCTATCATTCACCAAGAGATTTTTTTTTCTTCTTGAGCAGCTTCAGAACTTGATGTAGCTCACAATCATCTGTAACTCCAATTACAGGGGATCTAACACCCTTCTTTGACCTCCACAAGCACCAGACCTGCATGTGTTTTGTGTACATACATACATGTAAAGCATTCAGACACATTCAAAATTTAAAAAACCTTAAAATGTGGAACACATAAAATGGTGTGATAGAGCATGTTGTAATATCCACACTCGGGAATTGGAAACAGAAGGGAATAGTAACACAAGGTCATCTTTGGCTATGTAGCCAGTTTGAGACCCACCTGGGATAAATGAGCTTCTGTTTCTAAATAATAAAGTCATTCATTCACTAGTTAAACAAAAATTCAAGACACAAAAAGATAGAGCCCATCAAAAAAGTGCCTGCCATCCACTTACCATCAGTTCAAAGTCATATCAAAGAACTTTCTTACCTTGCAACATTATTGCCTACCCCTTTACAAGTAAGATTTTGTTGTTATCATTGTTGTTGTTACACAAATAAGCAGTTAGATTATGTTGCAGCAATGAGAAGTCAGTTCACAACCACAGTTCACAACATGCCCATCCTCTCAATTTTGTGAGCTTCAATAGGCATCAGTCTGAAAAAGGATGTTATGGACCTTTGTCTTCTAGATAGGAATCATGAATGAGAGTCTGGGACAATACTCACTACTAGTTAAATCATGCCACTGTTGAAGAACTCAATGGGTAGAGTTCTTTCTGTAATATTTCAACAAACAAAAATGTAAATCAAAAATTTGACCAATAATTCACAAAACTCCAATAATTCACAAACCAATAATTCACAACTCCTTGCTCTTTTCAACTTGTGTTCTTGAAGACGGCACTATTCAAGATTAACTTGAATTAGAAATAGCATGTAGTAGATCCTGATTGTTGGAAATATTGTTGGCAAATTATTGTAGAGAGACAGATGGTACTTATAACCCCACATCAATTTATAAGCATTAAATTTCATCCTCAAATAAGTCATGGATTTCATTGAAAGTCTAATCATTAACTAAAATTCATAAATTTTTGTAACACAAAAACATAATTCTAAATTTTATGTGAAGAAATAAACAGTGTTAAGATAGAGAAACATAATCATAAATCTATTTATAATAT